>NC_079487.1:124407416-125014284 GCF_020520425.1 Spinacia oleracea | reverse complement strand
TATTCAATTCCGTACTATCTTAACCAGCGAAACACACCCAATACTATAGAACTTAATGAACCACTGAAGCGCACCGGCTGGTTGGGTGTATTTGGTTACAGACACGTGGTGTGTATAAAACATGTATTTGTTTTGTTGAAGGGAATGAAACAAGTATTTAACCATTTCCATGAGAATAGCTATGATATTTAATAATACATCATTAGTCACTTAAGGAATCCATTTCACTTTCTGCTGAAAATAGATGGAAATGTAATTAGATTGTTGAAATTGGGTTTATTGATGATATGCATAATAACTGAGAGAATGTTTGTTGAATTAGATATTTAGGTTCTCTATATAAGTTAATTAGGGTTCCTTTATTGTTGTGTATAGTGGTGTGAGACGTAGCGGAAGTGAAATAATCGAGAAATAATCGTAAAAAGAAATTAAAAAAAAAATAGATATTCCGTACAAGATTAATACGAGAAAAGTTCTCAAATCGAGGCAGAAAACCCATGGATGATGAGAGTACAAGACCCTAAATAATTAGGGTAAATGATAATATTACAACTATGTAAAATAGAAGAGTGAAATAGGAAGAAATCGAATATGTATGTATATTGATCGGAGGTGGATGTGTTTGGCAGGTGTTTTTTTTATGTACCAAAATGTTGCCCAACCCTTCTATTTATAGTGGATGTATGTCATTTAAAATAGGAGGCAAATAGCTTGATATTGCAAGTGATAACTTTCTAGAATTGTTGAGCATTTTCTGTAGATAATCTACCTAAGTGAAACAAGTTCGAACTCTCTGGAAAACAAAAGATAATATTTCCATCTCCAATAGCACATACACTAAATAGTTAATATGGATAAGTACCATCAAATATGGGCCTTGAAATTTGGGCCACAAACCCAAGTACTCTGTATTGAACTTGTTTAAGAGTGCATGAAGACTTGTTGAAACTCCTATTGTCCACATGTGAGTTGTCCCACGTTGGAGAAAGAGGAGAGGAAATACCACCTTATAAGCCTGTAGAGTCACTCCCACTATTGCCAATTGGTTTAGTGTGGAACCTCTATTGAACTTATAAGTGGTCCAAACTCTACTCATCCTCATGGGTTGCCCAGGCCCATTTCATCAGTTATCCGAATCTCTTAATTCCAACAATACTTCTTGCTAGGATTTGAGGGTCTTAACCACTGGATATATTTCGGTTTTTCTTAATTGTGTGAATCTTATTTCTAGTATAGAAGCTCTAAAATTTTGTTTTATTTGAAGGCCATTTCACAAATTTTGTCAACCTTACATGTGTGATTAATCCATCTTCGACCAGAAATGTCAACAAGACCTGTCTCATGCTGGGAAAAGGGACGTCTTATAGGAAGGGGCACATTCGGTTTGGTCTACGTGGGCATCAACAGGTTTGTTAAAAGAACTTCCATGTATTGCTTTGTTAGTCTGTTTTGTAGTTCTAGCCTTTTGAATTCTACCAACTCTATGCTGAATTCTTTGAATCTGTAATCCATTTTTCACCCCCCGTCCCTGAAGCCTGTTGAACCTTTCTGATCATTCATAATATACAATTTTTCCAGCTTGGTTTTCCTTATATTCTGCTCAACTCGTAGGTTTAACGTTTAATCTGACTTCTTAGAGTTTTTTTTTTTTCATCTGATGCTTCATTTCTTGATTTTCAGTGAAACTGGTGAGACGTGTGCGATGAAGGAAGTTACGTTCTCACATCAATTTAGACAAGTATGTCTTCAGTATGTTATGGTATGTTGAAACTTATCGGAAAAAAAAACAATGAAAAATCCTATATGATTGTTGAAAATTTCACCGGTTAACAAAATAGTTTCTTGCACTTTTTATTTACTGAAAATTAGACCGGTCTCTAACCCTTAATATTTGTGTGAGTTATGCCCTGTTCTTCTTCCCCGTTAGGTTTCATTTTGTGGTTGTTGATACCATGGCAGGAAATCACTCTGCTGAGCCGCTTAAGACATCCAAATATTGTGCACTACCGTGATTCTGAGATAGTAAGGCATTCTGTGCTTTTTTTAAAGATGTTGCTAAAAGTGTGTTTCTGCTCGAAATCATTTCAAGAGTATTTGTGCTTATTTTTAATATTTGGCTAAGCTATCATTATGTTCTGTATTAACAATCTATGAGGCTCCAACCTTTTGTAGGTTAACAACAATCTGTACATATGTTTAGAATATGTCTCTGGTGGTTCTATTTGTAAAATTCTCCGGGAGAACGGTGAGCTTGGCGAATCAGCTATCCGTAGCTATACACAGCAAATATTGTCAGGACTTGCATATTTGCACTCTGAAAACACTGCTCACAGGTTAATTAATGTTGCTAAAAGTTGTTGCCTTTATTAGCTTGTACTTCCTTGGTTATGTCAAATTTGTATAAGCTTTCTCTCATTTGTGTATTATGTCGATGACTCGATGGTATGTATGGTGTTGTGCAGTGACATTAGAGGAGCCAATATACTTGTGGACCCAAGTGGGCAGGTTAAACTGGCGGATTTTGGCATAGCGAAGCATGTAAGTAGTCACCACTGTCCACATTTCCTTTAACTTCTTTCTTGTGTGAATACTTGTATAATTCTATTGTACATGTGTTATCTGTACATAAACTATAGAGTAGAAGAACTTATTTGACAATCTTGCAGATCCGTGGGCAGTTACATCCAATCTCTTTCAGAGGAAATGCATACTGGATGGCACCTGAGGTTAGCACACTTGCGCTTTTGCTTTGGTGTTTTATTTGAGCTTGGCTTTCCAGATCAGTCATCAGTATTAATTTGAGTTGTTCAGGTAATTAGAGACTCAAACGGGTGTAACCTTGCTGCTGATATATGGAGTCTAGGGTGTACTGTAATAGAGATGGCAACTACACAGCCTCCGTGGAGTCAATATGAACAGGTGAGTGGTTTCAGGTGTTAAATGTATAATCGATGTTTCATCTCTGAACTATTATGATCTTGTTCATAATACCTCCCGTCCTATAACGAATGAGACACAAGTTCTTGTGCATGGCTTTCTTAATTTATGAGTTTAATTGTCGTTCTTGTTTTGGGTTGTTGTGAAGGTTGCAGCTGTCTTCAAAATTGCGACCAGCAACGAACTTCCTGTAGTCCCTGATAATCTCTCAGAGGAAGGAAAGGACTTTGTTCAGCAATGTTTGCAGCGAAACCCTCAAGATCGCCCTACTGCTATTCAGCTGTTGGGACATCCTTTTCTCAGAAATGCAGCTTCTTCATCTTCTGAAAGTTTCTTGATAAATTTAGATCCACACTAATTTGGAATAACTTTGGCATATTTATTTGATAATGTCAGATTAATACTTCCTTTTTGTCCTACCAAGTTATTGAAGATGATTTAATGAGAAATGAAACGACAGAGTACTTCATATTATACTTTTTATTTTTATTACTCCCTCTGCTAAACTAAGGGGATAGACGGAGTTGACTAAATAATATGACAACAACCTTATAGACAGATACTATGTTTTTTGTCGGATCAGATCAGTTTTTAATAGCTCTAACCAGATTTGTTGAATGAAATGCCAACTAAGATCCCGTTATGATGCCTCCTAGGAGAAGAACCGGAATGTTGACAGGATTCTCGCAAACAAAAAAAATTCAAAAAACTTACCAGATCTTCTTGTGTCGCGGTGGTTGACGTTGCTCCAACAGGTGGAGGGGGAAGGGGGTCTGTTTTATGGTGGGAGGTGGTCTTTGTTTTTGGTGGGGTTGGGTTAAACCGCAAAATGTGTTTTTAAACAGTAAAAGTGTATTACTAAAGTATTACCAGTTTACCACCACCATGATAACGACTAGGGTTTTGTACCAGAATAAAGCAGCGGAACTTATACCGGAGTAACTTTTAAAAACCAATATAAATACATAATAACTCTTACAAATATAACCATTTAAGGCCCTAATTAAATCCACTTAAATACATAGTATGTAAAAGAAAGCTTCTCTTTCTCTTCTTTCCAAAAAGCTGTTCTAGGCTTCTACAAAAACCGTGTCTCTTCCTTGAGAACTCCCGGTTTGGCCAAAAAAGTGTTTTCAAACTTGAGAAACACTTTCAGAAGCTTATTCAAATCCCCATCAAAATGTAGCAAAACAACCAACGTATGGGAGTCTAATTCCCTCGTCGAAGGTAATTTGTTGGTTAGATATGTACAATAATGTAGAAGAAGGTGTGAATTTGAATAGACTGATATGTAAGCCGGATAGATTGATCTCAAAACACAATCTACTTGGATGCTCCTATTTATTCATATGGCAGCCGGATATATTGATTTAAAGTATGAGGAAAGAATGATACATGGACCTCAAAATACATAAAATTTGTCAAAATTAAGGATTTTAATACTAGATCAAAGCAATCCTGCCAAAACTTAGGGGCCTTTAACTAATTACTAAACCAAATATGAATGCATCATAATGAGTAGGAAATTTCACATCTGCAAAAATATATCTTCCCTCAATAATTGTCGATATCTACGGGGATTCTTGCTTTTCCAGAGTAGACATACTGCAGTTCTTCCTTCCAAGTCTGTAGGAAGAAAAGTATACACATCATCAATATCATGTTATCACGTTTGATTACCTTCTGTTTTCCCAAGTTAATAAACACTTACTTCATGTCGGAAGGCTATGCGCAGTTTAGGGACATTTGTCTTGTGAATATCATTACTTTCTGGACCTCTCAAGAAATATTTGCCTCCAAGCCAATGCAGCTATTACAATTACCAGAATAAACACAGTATGATTATAGTTAAAGAAAAATAACAAACAAATAAATCAGTAATTAAAGCTAAAGCTACCAAGAAGCAGAAATCCCAAAAACTAGACTTCTAACTGTGGCAAATCTAGAAAGTTATGGGAGGACGCTAAACAAAGAAAAGAAGTATTAGTGTTTGCCAAAACAAACACGACGTATGGGGTAAAAGAAAAAAGTAATGTATACTCCAATTTTTGGTAAATTTTCTCAACAAGTCTACCTATTTTGTTACAAACTCGGCATCGTCAACACTAAAGTTTACAAAATAAACACGCAATCTGATCAAGTACAAGTGTCTTTTTGGAAAATTAACTCAAAATTTTGTAAGGCTATTAGAGGTAAGTGTAAAACAATACGAATGAACTAAGAAAACTACACCTACAAGTAGAAACTTCGCATTTTTTTTATTTTCTAGTATGTAGGAAGTTTTATTTAAAACAAAAGATAATGATTTCAAGTATTCCCCCAGCTATAATTAAGAAAATGAAGGCTCTTTTTGCATAACAACACTGAAATTTCTCCAGACTAGGAAACAAGAAAATGCATAAGTTGGTAATACTGCCCTACTGGCCATAGTACTGGAATACTGGGCAGTGGGCACAAAATTTCCCGGTTCAAATTGCTAGCACATTCTGCCAACACTTCATATTATTTTAGGCCAATTTTCTTTCTTCGAGTAAACTTAAGTGATCTGCACTTGTATAGCAATTTTATTTGAGAGGAAGAAAAACCACGATTTCTCACCTTCGCTGC
The DNA here is from genome assembly GCF_020520425.1 of Spinacia oleracea. NCBI lineage: Eukaryota > Viridiplantae > Streptophyta > Magnoliopsida > Caryophyllales > Amaranthaceae > Spinacia > Spinacia oleracea. Next base: position 125,008,740 of record NC_079487.1, on the reverse strand, counting down.
ATGTGAAAATCCAGACTGATAAACAGAATTCCTGGCTACCTCACACAAGTCGCAAGCACTGAGCTTCCAAACCTGGAAGGAAGAGATGAGTAAAACAGAGAATGTAATGAAATCAAGACAATCATGCCACCATGTCTGATACACACCTGTGCAGCAACACTGTATTCTTCAACAAGTGCCTCCTTTGTCAAATGAATTTGTAACGGATCATCGGACGAGAGAGAGACATTTAGACCTCGCTGGAAAAACATTGGAAATGGGTTGCGATGATAATCCAGGAAAAGGGAGTTATTGCTCAGTGGAGACATAGCCAGTCCAATCTGCGCAACCAAAATAATATAAGCTCCATTGATCAGAGAAACTACATGGAAAAAAAGAACAATGAATAAGATATTGAGTGAGCTAATCTTTGTGAAATGGTTTTGGCACACCCATTGTGAGAGCACGGTCTTAGAAAACATATGATAGTACTTTTTTAAAACAATAACTTAAAACCTGACTACCTGAGCAAGATAATACAGATACTGCAGTACAGGGGACTTCCGCAAATTGATCCCATGTGATATATTATGGCATAGAAGGAATCCAGCAGACAAATGGTCAACATCACCAGCCTATAAAAAGTAAAAAAATATCATCTCTATCTTAAAATTAATAATAAGGATATTATAGAAACGCACAAAAAGAAATGAGTGGAGAAAACAACCTCTCCACAATGTGGCCGGAGTTTGATTGTTGGAAAACCTTTTGATTCGCGAAGCTATGAACGAATAAAAGAGAAGTTCAGAATCTGACAAAAATTTAAACTAGCAACAACATGATGCTTAACGAGAGCACAAATGTTACTCATAGTAATGAAACAACACAAAAACAAATTAACTACAAAGATCCTATACTTTTAATGTAGCTAATGTATTGTTTTGACTCTTATAAAAAACACATAGTATCTTGACAACCCCCTCCATTCCGTAGGATTTACCTTTTAAGGGTTATAAACACACATGACGAGCATGTTCCATATTGCATTGTAATTAAAATTGGCAAGTTACATTTCACTGGTACATTAAAAAGACGCAGTGTTGTAATGGTATTTAATGGCGACAAAAGATTATGAATAATAAGGAGCGAAGGGAGTACTATTTAACAGCGACGAAAAATTATGAATCTTCCCTAAAGTGCAAGCTTGATTCAAGTGCAAAGTGAACAAACCTTATTAAGGGTATACAAGTTCGCATAAACGTAATATGTGTAATATGCGAATGCAGGATTGAATTCATTAGTCCATTCAGCTGGTGTGGGCATATGTTTGGTTGGTCGCCTCTCTGGTTTACTCTCGTCATCTACAAGATCAAACCCAACAACCTGCAGATATACAATCAGAATAAAATAAATCAGAATGCAAGTTCCTAATTTTCTCTCTTAAACATGCTATACTTCATTTTTAATTCTTCTCTGAAATAGGCATAATCAACCCATCGTCATGGAACACAATTTTAACATGGTGCCAACACTAGCAAGCTCTTTTAAAATAAAAACAACAGAAACATTGATAACGATTACACCTCCATAAAAATCAAGCTATGAGTAAAAGAACTGACCTGCATCAAGAACACATGTAGCTGAGGATGAGAATTTGGATCAATTGTGGCCTCAAAGAGTGGGATGAATATATTATCGATGATGTTCTGGAATGAGGTAACAATTCCCATGTTCTTGTACACATTGTACAGTCTCGGAAGCTAGATAAGTGATTTAAGACATTTGTCAGAAAAAATCTTGGTCATGGGGCTGGTAACACAGAAGCGACTAGCAAGATAAAGAATATAAATCTAACCTACTTGATTCTAAAACTTGATCAGGACCTTTATAATAAAACATTGGCTGTGTTATTGAGCTAAAGCATTTACACCCGGAAGCAGCACAACATACAAGATCACATTTGAATACACACATTTTATGTTGTCCAAAGATCTAGATTTTTTAATGCCTATCTTCATAGTTCATATTACAATGGTTTGTCTCTCCCAAATTGGCTAGTTCATTAAAGAGATTTATGGCATATGTTATCGGCGTATCACTGGATAGTGGATACAATTTGATAATTTTTTTGGCAATTTGATAAAGTTACATAGGTTATAGGTATAAAGGAACCAGCTGTACCAAATACGCTAGATGCCTAAATACACAACAAATATAAAAAAAATGTCTTTTTCCCGAGTGGAGGTGGGGGAAGGGAGGGTAGTGTTCTTCATGTAGACTACGCTATGAATCATTCACTGAAAAGAAAAGTAACTGCCAAGAGTAATCATTGTGTATGGTAAAATAAGATAATATGACTTTCAAGACAAGGATTTCATTGTAACTACTCATGTCGTTCGCTGAAAGTGATTTCAAGACAAGGATTATGAAAAGAATTACAAACATTGGCAGATTGTATGTTACTTTATTATTAGTTACAAGCTGCACGTAACGTCGTAACTACTAACTAGCAGCTGGTGGACTGCCTACCATCTATGCATTAACAATATACGAAGTACAAAGATGGCATCAAAGAAGCTGCAGGACATAACTATACCTGGATCAACCAAACTGCATTTTCACTGTAGATTTCATTGTTGATAAACCAACTCGCTAGCTGGTCCCATTCACTTTGCTTCCTCCCATATACGGAAATCCTATACTCTGCCATCTGAGAATAAACTCACGAAGTTATCCATAATATCTCCAACAAAGACAGAAAACAGCGAGCAATGACCAAACAGGCAAACACGATACTTACACCCTACATGATATAGGGTCATAAATCAAGAGTGATAAAAACATCAGAACAAATCTGTTTTGTCCATGTGCAAATTTACAAGGGATATCTACCATATGAATGTCCATGGTAATGAATTTCAGAGTAACTATTGTCTAATTTCTTCAGTTATTTTCATTACCGGTTGCTACCACTAAAGAATGTCGGCAAAAAATGGAAACATTAATGAGCAAAAACAAATACCTTGGTGATAGAAAATTACAAACAAACTGACTAAGTTTCTCATGATTTATGACCTAGTAGCAGATGAGCCATTCAAGTAATTTAAATGAAATAGGGGTCCAAGGGTCATTTTCATCAACTCATGGTAACTTCAAAGTTCAAAATGTTCAGTGGTTTCTATCATTAATTTCCTCTTAATCATTCACAAGCGCAATTTTGCATGTTAATATATTAAAGGACGGTAAGTTGCAGTGCACCCTTCCATGTCTACTCTTATATATTGCTCAAGCACCCAATCTAAAACAATCTCCAAGTGTAATCTTTTCATTCTAGAAGAAGAATTAAAATATTTTGGCCAGACTCAGACCTGGTATTTGCTGGCTTCGAGATCAACTAAAACTTCTTTTGTTACTTCTGCCAGAAAACGTCCTGAAAATACATCATTTACCAACAAATAAGAACTAATTAAATCATGCATGAACTGAAAGTCGATCCTGATTGAAGCCTACAGAGATGCAAAGCATTCTTGTTTTAACTAGCCAAGCTAACAAAAGAACTGATTGAAACATGCATAAACCTTGGATGAGATTGTCCTGCTTTAAGAATATTTCTCTGAGTCTACTTTGTCCACAGGGATTGTACTTGAGATTGAATTTATCAAATCGATGAAAGGTGGTCTTATCAGCATGTACGTCCAACAAGTCGACGTTCAAATCATACCTGAAAAAGTTAATGATATATAAGAAACAGAGGGTTAAATGTTAAGACACTGAAAAGGAAGCATTTCACAAGAGACTGGCCCAACTTACCCTGTCAAGTCCAAGCTCTCGAAAACTTCTTTTAACGTGAGGTACTTTCCATCCCGAAAAATGACAACCTGCAATTAAGCACACAAAAAGTGAACTTTGTAGAAAATGAAAGATTCGAGTCCTAGTGTCCTACATATTTGAGTATTTGCCTAGTTTTTATATAAACAAAAATATGTTCCCAAATACAGGGAAGTTTTCCATGATGCAAAGCTTTACTGTGGCAGCAACGTCAATAAAGACGAAGAAAGAAATTATACTACCTCGTCAGGTTCCTTTCTCAACTTGGACTTTATAAACCGGAGAAGATGCTTCTGATTCATGCAAGCAGAATGGTGGATATGTGTATCAACCTTTCTAATATTGTAAAAATCACGATGTGGCGCACTCTTTTGAGCCAGAAATTCCCTGTCTGCATTTACTAACAGATAAAGACGAAATTTCTGCACGGGGTTAGGATATCAGATGCATGTTATCATAAGACACAGACACTTAAAAGGCTGCAAAAACCAGACACACATGTTTTCACAAAAATAACTACCTCCTCAAGGAACCGTAATCGATGGTAGCATGCGGAATTGACATTTCCATTTGAAACAACCTTTAAAACTTGATGCATGTCAGTGAAGAATTGCGTTGCACTTGGAACAGGGAAAAGCTCTTCAGTATCTGGAAGACATGCAGGCAACATCAAATGTAAAATAGTTACAACATAAGTGACTATAAAGATAGAGACACTTGAACAAAGTTTCGCTGCTCACCATCTTTGCTTGCATATACATGTACAACGCCATCTTCCATCCTAAAATCATGCTGGTTCAATAAGGAGTGAAGTTAGTTAAACTCAAGGTATATCACGTATATGAACAATGAATCCAGCTCACAAAAGTATCTCAAAATAGAATAGGTTAAAATAATAAATTGACCATATCATCCAACTTCAAAAAGAATAGTAATAGTAGTTACTTTTGGTTCCGTAGATAAACAAGCAATTCCTTCACTAAGACAGAAAAACTCACATGACTTTTCTCAACTGGAGAAAAGTGAAAAGGACCGTCAATCTTTCCTGATGCAGTTGCATCCACTGGTTTGTTCCATGGTGCAACTTGCTCTGTGTAAACATATGCCTCCCGAAGTTCTAAACAATCACGAAGCAATCTTTGGACTTCCTCCTCTTCCATGTTTAAAGGCACTATTCACATTTATATCATATCAAGTTAGATTATGAGAGTAGGGGTAATATCCTCTTGCAGAAGAAAGAATAGAAAGCCAAAATAAACAGAAAAAACATATCTTTTCGTATTTCATATGGCTCATGCATAAATGAGACAAAAAATAAAACAATTGCACATTGCATAAATGGCGTATCGCAGATTATTGCAACAAGGTAGTGAAAAAAAGGAAAAATAAAATGCAGACAGTATTTTGATTGCCCTCAAAACTAGTGAGTAATTTCAAAAAGCTGTCATATATCTAAGAAAAGTAGTGTACAACAGAAAACAAGTGGAGCAATGCAGTCTTTGTAATGTAGTCTTCTGAATATGTTAAATCTTTGCCTAACATGGGAAATAGTCATGTTGACATGTCCTATCTCACCTTATTTTGGGAAATCGGCATAAAGCCTATCATTTCAAATCAGTGATATTTTATCATTAAAAATACAGTAAGTAATAAGGAAAACTTAAACAAGCAAAACTCAAAAGTATGAGAAACAGAAGAGAACTGGAAATGAAAGAGGCCTCAAGCCTTGTTCTTTATACATTAAGAAAGCAAGTTCACATAAGGCCACTAAGTTCAGATAAGGGCTTTCAAAAACTAAAAGAAGGGCCAACAAATATAGATAAGGTCAGGGCTTTCAATAAGTTCAGGGGAGTTTCAAGTGAAAGAAACCAAGCCAAAATGGTCATAAGAATAACGATACTCTTCATTGAAACCACTGGGAAGGTGGGAAGCAAAGGGGAGACCAAAAGTATGATACAACAAACTATTTTAAATAGAACTAAAATTTGTTCCTCCCTTTCTGGCAGCTTTCCTTGCTTTTTATTTCATTCTCCAACACTATACTGCATATTCTTCTTTGAGGAAAGGGGGTAAACCCTCCTCTCTTAGTTGGTATCAAGAAACATAAGATGAACTAATTTCCTATAAAGACACAAAAACGATTCAAAGAAGTTGGCATTCAAATTTCAGGGTGATCAGCTCACCAGGCATTGCAGTTTTAAGTGGTAGAATGGCTTCAGCACTAAAGTCATTGCCTCCGGCCCCAGTTGAAGGCATGTCTAACTCTACATTAGCAGGTAAATCTAAAATAGCTTTTCGCTCACAAGCAGCAACTCTGGATTTCTGATCTTGCATACTGTTGCAGTTTTCATATCCAACCGGCAAAGGAAGTGAATTTTGAACTGTCACTTTACTTTCCTGAAACTCCATAAACAGATAACATCAACAAGTAAATATTTGCGAAATATAAATTAATGTATTCTCTATATGTAGAGCATAAACTGTGGCAGATAGTACAAAGAACCTATTTGCGGAAAATGATGCAGGTTTAATTGGATGTATAATGTTTTCAACCATTCCACAAAAATTTCCAATAAAAATAAAAACAGTCTCGTGAGAATGATGGCCACAAAGGCCCCCTCCCCCTGTTAGCAAGCACAATTCTAAAATTGCCCCCTTAACAAGGGGAAATAAAAACAATGATTGTGAGACCACCTAATGGGATACATATGCCTATGATTTCCTCCTCTCATATCCCCTCCCATGATGTGGCATCACCACCACCAACCTCATTGCCACTGACACCCGCCCGATTTCCACCCCCTTCGCTAGACAAAATACCACCCACAACTCCACAAGGCATACAGTACCACTAACAATCACACTGTCCTCTTCTGCCACCCATAAGGTCATGATCAGCGTATCCCAGCCCCATATAACCCCAAAAATGCTGCCTTCTCCCCTTACTCACCCTTGCCACAAACCTTCCCCAAATCTATCAGCATGACCATCTTTCTCCTACTCCTTCGCTTTTTATTCTCTCCTCTACCTCCTCTTTCCCTTTCCCAGTTTTTGCCTACAACAAAGACCATGTATTACTCCAATTTTTGCTCACTTTAGAAATCGTAGATGTTTGTGTGTAACGAAGATCAAAGGGGATGAAGAGGGAGGAGACATAGCTGTTGGTGGTGGTGGGAGAGGGCATGGGAAGGATGCAGAAAGGGAAAGTAAGACATGAAAGAAGATGGAAGGGAGTGGAAAGACCACAAGAGGATCGTGCACAGCTAACAAACCACAATTAAGGTTCATCTTGACCGGCAGTGCCTAAACTGGAGGGCACAACAGCTAAGAGGGAAACTAAAATTAGGTAGGTGGTTCGAGCATGATGGAGATAATGGAGCAGGGATGGTAGGGGATTTATTTTTTCTTTTCCTCCTTTTCTTTTTTCTTTATATTTAAAAATTCTTCTTTTAACCTTTTCACATTATTGAAGTTTTTCAAATTCTGTTGACAGTCCAACTTGATACAATATAGTGCAATTTTCTCGAATTTGTTATCAGAAGAGAGATATTAAAACAGTCGGTAAAAATCAGCTCCAATAATGAACAATCAAACTCAGTTTCTGGTCAGTAAATCAGCTTCAGTGGGAAAAAAAACCCAGAAACATCAAACAACAAATAACACTAATATATCAGCAAAAACCGTTTTAAATACAGTAGTAATTATCAAATTATAAAATCAATTTAAATTCAGTAAAAATCAAGTGAAGAGAAGAAGGCTTTATAATAGAAATGACGTTAATAAAAAATTAAGCATTTTTAAAAGAATCTTAAGAGCATAACATGTCCCAGCTCCTTCAGGGATAATAATCACACTAACGTAGTATTGGTTTTCTGAAACAGTTAATTGCCATTCGTCAATATACACCTTAACCTATTACTCTACTAGACTTCAACAAAGAAGGCTTTGTAATAGAAATGACGTTTATAAAAAGCCTTTTTTGAAAAAAGAATCTTAGAGTATAACATGTCCCATGCTATTTTAGATAATTATAACACCTAATATTTTTTATTGTATTAGATTTTTGAGGCATTTTATTGGCATTCATCAATGTGCACCTTGTCCAGTTGACTTACAATTCTTGTTACTAAAAGTAAGTTTAATCAGTTCAAACAATTTTTAAATTAATCAACTAATATACGTTTCAATCAGTAGAAATAAGCTTTAAATAAAAATCAGCTTTATCATTAAAATTAACTTTGGTCTGGTAAAACTCAAGCAAAAAGAACAGCTTAAGTCATCAATTCTATAAAACCAATTGATTTGCCAAGCAACTACAGTAACTTAATACTTATCAATCAAGAAGCTGAAATTCTATGCTCTACTCAACAATTAAACGAGCCAGCTTACAGCCTCTACAACATCAAATTCTAGATAAAAGCTTGAATTAGCATACACAACAACTTACAGAATCCGCAGAATTATCATTGATCACTTGAGAAGAAATTGTATCTCCGTCGTTAAGTTCTTTGGCTTGCTCGTTGGAAGTAACTGTATTTTCCAAAGCATTCGATGTGCAACCATCTACTGCAGATACAAAAACAAAAATCAGAAATCAACTTCACCAGTCAATAACACTATCTAACTCCAACTAGCTCAAAATCCGCACACATTTGTGGACGGAATTTGTTCAAACATGTTCAAACATCTAAAATACCACGTCCAAATACTTTAACCAACTAAGCTAGTCGACATCAAAGCCACACTCATTTAACAAATGCAACCCTCAAATACTAATTACTAATTCATTTTTCATTCAAATAACCAATCAAATATAAACAAAGAACTATTAATCATAATCTAATTTTCTATCTAATCAACAAATCCAAAAACAGAAAACTTTACCATTTTTGAGATATCTCTGAAGCAGTGGCAAATGTGATTTATCAAGAGAAGAAGCTAAACCATGATTGTTATTATCATCTTCTAACCAATCATTGGAAAACCCTCCAACATTAGGAACTGATGAAGAAATCGCATAACTAGGAATGAAATTCATATCCAAATTTTCTTCAATTCCACTTTTACCCTGAGAAACACCCCAAACTTGCCCCCTAATTTCTCTCTCCTCTTCCTCATCATCATCTTGAAAATCCAACCCTTCATTGTCATCTACCCCGTAATCTTCTTCTAACCCCAATTCTTCTTCTTCTACTTCTGCTATAGCTACTACTTCTTCCACCTCACCGTCCATCAATCTAACGTCGCGGTACACCGCCTTTCGGCGGCGTTCCTCGATTAATCGTTCAAGGATTTGATCGACACTGCGCTTGTGGATGAACAAAGCGGATATTGCCATTAATGAAGCACCAAAAAACGCCGCCATTGCTAAATGAACCATTGAAGGTGAAGGTTCCATTGTTAAATAACTCTTGTTAAACTTTCTGGGTTTTGGTGGGATTTTCTTGAACTGAAATGGGTTGTGTTCAGATTGTTGAAAAATGGAGGAAATTTTTCTGGGTTGTTGGTTAGGTTTACGGCATTCTCAGGGTTTTGTAAAGAAGACACTGCTATTGGGAGTGTACGTGTGAAGAAAACATAAACCTGAATTTTTGCTTTTTTTGCAGGAGTTTTTTTTTTTAATCTTTTTGGCAGGAGTTTGATGTATAGTGACAAATTGCAAGACCACTACAAACTACGGAGTACAAAGTTTGATGTATTGGTTTTTATAAGTCCCACTTGTTGAAAACATCTCTAGGTGGCCTGAGTGTATGAATGTATTTTGCTAACTTTTTCTATTTTAATGTACTTGATGTGGAGATATATAGCCATTGGATTTATGATATACGAAGTAGTAGTAGTACTATGAACAATGACCATTTCTAATAAAATAAATAAATAATAATGGCATCTTTGTAGTTAGAGTTGGGCAGTGCCGCAGTGGTGCGGTGGTGGGTTGTGTAGGTTTAGGTGCCAAGCTCCACGATACATGACCCAATTGTTGTGTCTGAAATGTACCAAGAAAAAGTTGTGTCGTGTCGGACTCGTGCCTCTCTTCCATAAATGAGGCTTATGCATGGTCCGTTTCACATATAATGTCGGGGCGGTTCGTGTTATGACTACTATCGGGACGTATCGAGCCAATTTCGTATCAGACACGTACAAACAACCCGCGTGCTAGACCAATTCACGTCAGCTCTATTTGTTGTCTACTTGTCAAGTTGTGATAGCACTCAATTTGGATATTACAAAATCTATTTTGTACTCAGATATAAGTACTTAGAAATAGGTGTACCTGATGCTGGGTTGTAGGCTTTTAGCTAATTTTATCAGATTTGCTCAATTTTTTTTTATATAATATCAGATTTGCTCATTTTAAATCCTTCAAATGAGTAAATTTGATCAATAGAGAAAAAACGCGATCAATACACTTAGCTTTAATAATTTTATTTTTTTGGTGCGAATGAACCACAAGAGCAATATAAATTACAAATGGGGACGGAGGATTCGACCCTGAGACCTATTGTACACAGGCCTTCAGTCTTAACCATTTGGTACTTAGCTTTAATAATGACCATGAAAGATGAAAATTTTCTACAAATATCTAAGATACTCCGTAGAATTTTATTTACAATACCTTTTTTATTTTATAGTAATATAAAATGGTTTACACATGATCGTGATGCTCTTTTAATTTTTGACTGTTACTCATTTGGTAATTCAAAACCTACTAGATTTAACAATACCTGATTTTAAATTTTTGGGTACAAATGAGTCATAAGGGCAATATATATTACAAATGGGACAGGGAGATAAGAACGCGAAACCTATTATACACAAGTCCTCAGTCTTAACCACTAAGCCAAGACATCATTGGTATACCTGATTTTAATTTGAGTTAGGCCATGACTATGGGGGAATACTTTAGTCCCTTTTCCTTCCGTGTACAAGTTTCTCTTGTGCACTATAATTCTAAAGTAAAAATCAGATAAAATAAAATAAAATAAGTTAGGCCCACCTCTCCAATTTCTCTTATGTAAACTTGGGATCAAGGACACTAGTCTAATGTTGCCCCGACTAGCTGGTTATTAGGCGGATCGGTCAAGATTGGTTCAGGTCAAAAGCAAATCAGATAATAAAAAGTTCACTTTAAAGCGGGTCTGGCAATTGCCCTATAATATTTGTCTAGCAATTGTAAGCGACATATAATACAAAGATACGGAATAACATCCAAAATATGGACAATATTCATTTAAAAAGGCTTACAAATTGAAGCTCCCAACACGTATACAAAACTTAGAATAGATACGGAGTATCTGTAACATACTGATTACTGAGTACAAGTCTAAATGTCTAATATAACTCTGGGGATCAAAATGTACAAAATTTCGATTAAGACCTGCAAGTCTGTAACAAACAAGTCCAACAACTCTGAGCGCAAATGTGAAAGTCTCGATTACGACAACCGCAACAGACACGGAGAGAGCCCAGTGAACATAGACCATGCCCAGCTAGGCAGCTACTTCAACCCCAGTACTATTCCGGGATCAGCAACCATGTCACTCTGAATCGGGCCATTGCCACCACACTATATAACAATCGTCTCAAACTCCTTTGTGTGAAGTACTTCTGTACAAAACCCAACCTCAGAATCTGTATTAAGCCACACTGAATACTGAAGAATCCAACACAACGGACGCCAATCATATCAAACTCTGGAAGCTAAAAGGATACAAGATTGTGGTGCTAATTTACATTCATAAAACAAAACATTTGTGCAGTTATACAACAGCAAGTCAGCAACTGCAAATTGATTGTAATGCACACAGAAATTTCAGGGTATAATAAATACATAGGACAACTGAATTCTAGCACAAAATTAACCCTCACAACATTCCTGAATTCACAAGTTAAAAGTATAGAGGGGAAATGTACCTCAAGCAATCTGGCTGATGATAAGGTTCAGAAGTCAGAGTCATGCTTGCTAGCCAAACAAAGCTCATGCAACTCATTCAGTATCAATTCCTCACCTGAATGCCCACCCAACACCAAGACTCGAGTCCCACCAACTACACATGTACTGTGACCCCATGCAAACTTAGGCGGGTTTCCAGGTACATTAAGAGTCCTCCATGATGGTTTCTCCTCCGAAGGATCCAACAGAAATATCTGAGAAGGAGAATGCAAGTTAGCAATCGAACCCCCAAATATAATGATCCTGCCACATGGCATGCTCACAGCAACATGATCAAGCCTCGGAGGAGGAACAACTCCTCCTTGGCTTCCCGTACCAGCAAGTGCACCATAATCTAATTGCCTCCATCCAGGGTTTTCGCTCCCTATATCAATGGTATAAGCCTCATCAGATCGCAGCCTTAACTGTCCACTTTTCACTAGTCCCCCGAACATGAATAACTTTTTCCTCCCATAAACGGAAAGTGAGTGACCAAGCCTCGAAGGTGGGGCCCACGAAGTAGGAATCTCCCTCCAAACTGGCCTATCTGTTGTGAGGTCGAGCAAGTATGTGTCACTAAGGAGCACCCCAGAGTCTGTGCATCCCCCGGATACAACCAACTTAGACCCATCCACAGTGCAAGAACTATGCCAGGACCGGCGGACTGGGGGAGTACCACCGAAGATTTCAGTCCAAGTTGGATGCTTGGCGTCTAGGTCAAGGACGAAGACGTCATTTAGCAACCCTTCCCTCCCGCACCCTCCAAATACGACAAGCCAGGACCCATTAAGGCACGAGAGAGTATGACCCCATCGTCCAGGAGGTGAGGACTTGACACTTACACGACGCCACTCCGGATGCTCAGAGTCAAGGTTCAACACAAAAGTGTCATCCATAGGCTGCATTCCAACACCTTCCCCGCCAAAGAGAACAACACGGTTTCCAGCTGCACATGCACTGAAATTGCAACGCGAAGGCTCAACTGATCCCCCTACAGTAAACTTCCTCCAAGAAACCGCCTCAAGGGTGGTGAGTTCCCTTGCTAGTCGAACCCACCCCAAGTTTTTCGTCATTCTCTCCAAATTACATGTTACTTCTCTACCCCATAGATTTTGACAAACCATCTTTCTCACATGTTCATTTTTTGTTAACTGGTATATCCTTTTACAAACAGATCCAATTGATGCTACGTCTCTTGGAGTCAATCGTGATAATATGTTATAAGCCAATACCTCATCCGAAAGTTCGAGAATACCGCACATTTTTCCACCCTTTGCGGAATGCTCATCCACACACGTTAATTTTTTGTCATGCGTCTGTTTAAAAACTGGGTAAGATACATGGTTAAGGTTTATTTTTGCTTCTGAGAACGTCTGAATGCCTATGACATGCGTGACAGTTCCATCATCATCATATATTGGTTGAAGCCTCAGCCTGTTAACCAGAGGAGTGCCATCCTTTCTGAAATTTAGAAGCTCCCCTTGGAACTCTACACCATCTTCAAGACATCTTCTCATCTCAGAAACAACAACAGGGTCCACCAGAGGATGCCTTCTTTGAGCATGAGGGTCCCTGTACTGTAAGAAACGGCTGGAAAGAAGAGTTGCATATGGAGTCAATACAATGATGTTCTCTTGCAACTTTGAACAGGAAACTTAAACAAATCATCTAGATTAATATAATAATGGCATTGTGATGATAAAAACCTGCATAGAACTGTGGACAAAGAAGACAATACATACAGAAAAGACAACAGATAAAAGAGCAGGAACGAGCATGCCATCAAACTTTATCAAGCAATTGCAGCAATAAAATGTTCTTCGCGCAGTTAAGCTAATTCATACACACGGGCCACAGATAATGGTGTAATGCCGTAAATAACATCTTCAGAATGAAAGACAGTGTTCAACTTTGACTTTGTAATCAGTGAACAAGCTGAAAGGTTAAAAAAAATACAGAATTACGAAGAAATAATTTCTTGCCCAACAGGTAGTAAGCAGGAAGCCAGCAGTGGTAAGGTAAGGCCTATAGATCATCGCTACCGTGAAGGTTTCTACAATTTTGCAGGGTTGTCTTGTCTGGAACTACATATAACCTTATGGTATAATTTGATGACACATCTCCCTTTTCTTAATCTACTGTGAAAGACATGAGCCAGAGCATTCAATGAATAGATGTATCAGTATCGAGACAACACATTTCCTAGATTTGATCTTCTCTCTTGAGCATATTTTAAAAGGGTTCATTTGTTCTGTTTGCTTTCAAGTACAAGGATGAGTAATCAAATAAAAAATCATCTCAAATGGGTCTATTTTAACTATGTATGGCCCTAGCCAGTAACTTGATGGTCTGCCAGTATAAGAAGCTCGAAGCTCGTGCAGATGGCGAGATGTTAAGGTTAAGGGAGGAAACACGATTGTAGATTACAAATACCAATTTGTAAACCATGCAGATCACAGAACCTTTATCATTTTAGCACAATCCATGTTACAAGGACTTTTCATCTCAGCTTATATCTTTGAGCCAAATACTCCAAACTCAGCATGTGATCCTATATCATGTTCTCTGGATCATGTGCTACCTCTAGCTTTTATGTCGGGGTGTGATGCAGGCACTCAGCTTACACTTTAACATGGGGATGGAGTATGGCACTCTGCACTCAGACATATCCATTCTAAGTCTGAAACATGCAGAACTTTCTAAAAAGGGCCAAGCTTAACACTTAGACACACCCGTCTTGGGTAATTGTACTGTGGCTAAGTAACTTAGAGCTGTCCAGAAGCCTTTTCCTCATGCAATCCCCTCAGTTCATCTATAGGATGAGTTCTTTCATGATGTGGGTGATTCAAGCTCTGGCATGTTCTGGTAAAGAGTTCTAATGCTTAGCCTAAGCCTGTCTTTCTACTCCCACATGTATGCTTATCAGGTTACCGTGCACTATCAGTAGTCTCGAATGAATCTCTCGTAAACAATGTTAAACCGCATTGCTTTTATGGATGGCATATAAAAACCTGGAAAGTAATACTCCGCAAAACCTACATACAAAACCCAACGCATAACCAGCGGCGGAGACAGGATTTTTGAATCGGGGTGTCTAACATTTTTTAATTGGGTTGTTAACATGTTAGTAAAACAGTTATTTAGTCTGTATTAGTTTACTTTTTCTAATAAATATAAGGTATAAATGTTTTTTCTTTTCCAAAATTGGGTGGTTGGCGGCCCACCCTTTACACCCCTATCTCCGCCACTGCCCGTAACTGGGTTTAATCCGGAGGGTTTATTGCAATAATGAGTAAAACAATAAACCAAACTTATCATAAGACTTTACCACACAAACTAGTCATGTATGGATATCCTATACTCCGTAAAGGGAAAAGAACCATATCATTCATTGTTAAGCTACATATCATCAAGTGATTAGGTGCGCAATCAAGGTAGCTTGGTCTAATACTCTAGTGGTAGGACTCTTACTTTGTACTCCCTCCGTACCAAAATTATCTTCCTGCTTTCCAAAACGAGCGTCCCAAAATTATCTTCCTGTTTCTAATTTTGGCTACTAAGGTCCCCACTTTCTCATGTACTATATTAATTAAAATTGAATTGGAAACCCCACCCATGTACTATATTCTTTTCCCATTTACTATATTCTCTTTCACATGTACTTTATTTCACTTTTCCATACAACTCAATCATCATTTGTACTTTATTCCACTTTTTCATGTACTATATTTCACTTTTCTTAAAATTCGTATTTTTGGTCAAACAAGAAGATAATTATGGGACGGAGAGAGTAGTTAAGAGATTACAAGTTTGAATCCTACCACTTAGGTCTTCGGGGTGGGGACTCCACTTAGTCACTTACCCTCCCCTGTCCCAAAGGCTAGGCATAATTGCGTGTAACTGGCTAATTTGTCCCGTGAGCGTTCCGGTCTAGTAGGTTCTTTTCTCTTTGCCAAAAAAAATAATAATTGTAACTAGGTGCTCAATTCAAGTTCACATGAATCACATGGGTATAATGGAGCACCTTTTGAACATTGCAAATAGTTTCTTTCATTTCAATTTCCAATAGCCTACATTATATCTCACCGAAACAAAACAAAAATTAAAAATTATATTTTGTTATTATAATTGCCAAAAAAAAAATTGAACATTAGCCCATAGCCTCATAGAGTCATAGTTTTACCTTTGCCTCAAATATCTTTCCCAAAGACAAAATCGACCGATAACGATCACATTGAACATTAGCTCATAGCCTCATAGAGTCATAGTTCTACCTCTGCCTCAAATATCTTTCCCAAAGACAAAATCGACCGATAACGATCACATTCGAGCATTATTTAAGTATGCGTTACAAAATCACAAGTCGTTCTAAATTAGTACGAGCATTATTTAAGAATGCATTACAAAATCACACGTCCTAAGTTAGTACGAGCATTATTTCATTACATCATTTACTATCATTTTTCTAAAATTGAAGTTCAGAATTATCTTCCCCTCTACTTCCCATTTCAAAATTAATTAAGAATATCAAAAAATAACAATTAACAACCATTGAATACAGCACATTACAGCAAACAATAAAATCAAACAATAAACAAATTCTGCAACCAAATTACTACCAGTTTAAACATTGTATTTAAAACAATAGCAAAATCTTCAATAATTCAAATCTAAATACAAATAATGAGTAAAATAAATGAAAAGAAAGAAACTAACCAGTTGCGGCCAAGAACTTCATTAGCACGATACCCAGTAAAGATTTCAAAGGTAGTATTGACATAAATGATTGGATACTCTAATTCAATCGCATCACACACAACTATTGATGAAGCTGTTGTTGGCGGGAAAAAATAATAGCTATTATACAAGTAATCTTCATCATAATCATCATCTTCTTCCTCTTCAACATCGTCATGTTGTTTGATTTTGTGGGTGAAATTTCTGGGTTTTTTTGCAGACCGATTGTTTGGTGATCGTTGTTGTTGATGTTCATCTGTGTCTTCTTCCACCGCCATGGCAGCCAATTGCTTGTGCATCTTTTTTTTTTTCATTTTCTCTCCCCAAAAATATCTGTTTCTCTCTCTAAAAATGTCCTTTTCTCTCTCTAGGTGGGTATGGGGGAGTTGTGATGGTTTCTTTGCAATAAAGGAAATTTTAGGTGTATCTTTGGACAATTTATGTGTTAAGGGAATGCCCAAGTTTGGTGGGATATTTACCAGAATGCCTCTTCATTTTTTGCTTTGAAATTGACTACTGACTAAGTGACTAGTGATGTTTATTAGGACTCCTAGACGGACGAACTTATAATTGGCGTGTTCGACAATAGTTTTTGAATTTTGGACGAAATAAAAGAATCACATCATGAATAAATGGGATATTAAATTTGACAAATGTATGTCGGCAACTTTTGTGTAAGACCGCCTTACCGGAAAGACCACTTTGGTTGCTTAACTAATTGGTTTAATTTCTTAACTAATTAGTTACATTGCTTAATTAACTTATATGATATCAATATGGTCTTTTGCGTAAGACCGTCTTATAGAAAAGTTTATAAATGTACCGATAATGTGGAATGATATAAGAGGCCAAAGAATCTTGACTTTTGAGTTATAAATTTCTAGTGGAAACCTTATAAGTAGTCATTTTAAGATGCAATGATACGAACCTTGGCTATAGAGTATCGGCCTACCTACCAATCATGAAAATGAAGTATGTGGGAATTGTACCCAAACCTCTTCTCTCCCTTTAACCTATTGAGGTTACAACCTATTACATACACAACGGGCAAATGTGTTGTGTCGTGTTATGTTCGTTTTCGTGTTGAATATAAACGGGTTGTTAAACCTCAACACTAACACAACCCATTCAATAAACGTGTTGTGTCATTTTGACCCGTTTAACTAATCGTGTCATAAGCTCTTGAGACTAACCCGTCTTTTTCGTGTCGTGTTGTAGTGCTTGTTCTATATAGTTGGCTCCATTACAACTTATAAGGTTTATGGCCCAATACATTAAATTATTAGTTGTTTTTTCTTAAGCGGTTTAAGTCGTGTCAGTTTCGGGTTATGAATCTCAACACTAACCCGACGCATTTAATTAGACGTGTCGTGTAGTGTCGTGTTGACCCGTTTAATTAAACGGGTCATAAACCTTGACACTAACTCGCTTTTTTCGTGTCCAATTCGTATCGTGTTATCGTGTCGTGTCAGATTTTGCAGCTCTTTGACAAAATATTAATTTTAACACTTATGTTAAAATTACATATTTGCGGAAAATACAATCTCTTTTTCCATAATCCATTATTTTCCATTAATGAACTCTATCGATTCTTTTTCTCACTATAAAAATATTGGGGAACAAAAACATTTAAGCGTATGGGTACATTTGTTAAAGGTCAAGGATACCATACTACCTAGTGCATTACTCCTAACGTAGTATGACACTCCTTAAAAAAGTTGGGTTCATATTGTTTTGACTTTAGCAATTACATTACGCTTCAAATTTTTTCTTTATTGTTTAATTTGTGTTTAATACAGAGTATTTAACTTTTATTTTTTTATATGCCTACACTTAGGGCCGTGTGGCCCGTGTTTATCGTTTTCTTTAATTTACTTATGAAAGTGCGCTTTTTTTTTTTTTTTTTTTAGGGAATAGTTAACGTTTGTCACAACCTAACAATTTTTTCCTCGTGGAGTATTATTTTGGATTTGTTAACGTTAACATCACTGATCACTGTTCAAGTCTTTCAAATTAATTTCCCTCAAAAATAAATCTTTCAAATGAATTGTGGTCCTGTGGGATAGGTATTATTGGAATCGATGAACTTCCTGAAAGGGTAATTAAAAGGAAAGTAAAAGGGCAAAGTCGGCAGAAAGTAGTCCACGTTGTTGTGGTGACAACCACGTGTCCGTAAAGATATTTTGGCAAGAAAATATCTACTCATGATCAGCCGCGCAGCATAGTCCACGTCATAGTTGGAAAGATATTTATGAAATTAGCAATTTAATGATAGGAAGAAAAATGGGACGGTGGCCTAAAATCTAAGAATGAGACATGTGAATAAGAATAGAATGATTGTGATTTGTGAATAATAAAGATATTTTGAACAGTTTTTTGATTTTGCAATTTGATCACATTCGATCTGTGATTGTCACCCCAACATCATTCATGCTAGATACCACATTCTTATCATATCTTTCCCCTTCTTTTAATTAGTGCATAGTACATTTGGTTAATCGAAATTAACTACGACTATATCCGGATTAGACTAAGTTCTACACTTTAGCTATTGGAGTATTGATGGTAGATCTCACAGTAAAGATGTTAGATTTTCAAAAGACGTCATTTCTAACATAATTCTCAATCTACCTTCCACTTTTACAAGTAAATCAACTTAAAAAAAAAAAAAGTATTGGTGAGTACAAAACCGTGTTTACTTATATTAAATTGGTGATTATAAATAATGTGGTGACATTATTCCATTTCACGCGAAGGGAAATCATCAAGTGAATTAACAATATTGTTCACATACCACTAATTCACTTGACGGTTAATTGTTAAATCTGAGAAAAAATATTTGTTTTAACACATTAATGACATGGAGTAAATTGAGAATTTTGTTAAAACGAGATGTATTTTACATCTTTAAAAAGTTTCTAAGAAAATCGCTCTACTTAAAATAGCCACATAATTTCCATCATACTATATACTACTTCTTATGGTTTCTGTTATGGTGAATCTACTAGAATTCCATGAAGTTCCTACAAGTTTCTTTTTTTTATATTGTGCGAATGGCAAATGGGGGACCATGAAAGAGAAACAATACTTCTAATATATTTTGAGGTAATTAATGAGAATAATACTTCGTACAGAGTATAACATAAATATAATATAAAGTTACCAAATATAAAAGTGATGCAAAAAAAATACCCATAAATAGCAAGTGATGTATTTAAAAGAAACCGAAATAATAAAATAAAAACATCACTTTTGTTTTCTTTTTTCTTCCATAAATGTAGGTAAAAAAACCTACTCAGTAATTGGAGAAATTATTCTCATATCCTTACATAAAAGTATACAAAAGTTAGAAAAATATTCTCTGAAGACTGTATTCTAACTTATCTTAAGAAATAAAATAAGAACTTTTACGGTCTATGTAAGGATCAATATCTTGGTGTATCGTAACATGGCGACCTACAACCGCAACATAATCTGCTGACGGTTAACTTCTCGATATATGTGACGGGAAGAAACTTTATCAAACTGATTCAACAGATGTTTGACATCATCCATTAGCAATCAAATCTTCCAAGAACATTGTGCTTTTTCCTGCAAAATATTAATAAATCAATAAGTTATCACCTTTAATGAAAACATGACGAATGTTATGATCAATAGCTAACAAAAGGCCGATACGGAGTGCTATAGCTTCGGCCAGAATCGAAGACGGTTTTCCAAGATTGCACGTACGACTAACTATATTATTTACCAGATTATCTACCCGCATAATAACCAGGCAAAGTCACAACTGATTTACCATTTCATACACAAACAGCTAAACACAATGACCCAATACAAGTATACACCTCACTGTGAGTTATCAGGTCAGCTAGTACAGTAAAAAGTTGCCTCAGTCCAAGACCATCGACTTCTCTTCAGAAGGGACACTGCTTGACCACAGCTTGATCGTCCGATCGTGTCCAACTGTAGCGATGCACTGCCCATCTGTACTGGGGACCTCACCTCTACTGGTAACATCACCAAACTAAGAGACTAGCTATGATTTAATTAACATCACCAAACTCAGAGACTAGCTATGATTTAAGTAACCTTTAAAACTTCTTATGATCTTCAAACCATTCCATCATCACCCCAGTTAGATTTTAAGGGATAATTTACATTCACTTCATCTCTATTGTCGTCTGTAACATATTAAAAAGAATTTTATTTTTTGAGTGGTAACTTCCATAAATTTTATCCTAGTTCCATCCTACGACGACAGTTATATACTTATAATGAAAAGCTGCTATAAATCCTCATTTCCATGCATCTCTTTTACTAACAGTTTATCCATAGAAAAGATCTTACCGCATGTGACATCTAAGGATGCAACTCTTGCTTCATGTCCTCCTGACAATGTCCTGATAAGCTTGAAGTCCCGAGATGAGCATACCTGATGAAATAGGACCAAATGAGACAAAACACTCCTTGTAACTAGACAATACAGACTATTGAGATTAATTGAGTGCCAAGCCTCATACCTTAACAGTTGTATCATATGAAGCAGTGACCAAATAATATCCCTCTTGAGGAAGGCTCAAATTTGACCTGTTAAATAAGCTTTGAATGGGCAGGAATTATGTACACTGACTTTTTCTTTCTCGAGTCCCAAATCCGACAAGTGTTATCCTCAGAACCGGTGGCCAAATGATAGTCAGCTCAATCTGTCAATCTGCAAAGCTTACTCTCCTCAAAATCTATAAATTAAGTTGGACCAAGAAAATTCTCTAATTTCATTTAACCTGATTACCTTTCCATCATCACCCTGGGAAAATAAAACAAGCCCTCGCAGAATTATGTCTAGAAAACATGCAAAGAAAACTTACATTTTCTGTCACTTCCTAAAAACTATCTTACCAAACTCATATCACAGATTCACAGTACATCATCTGAAACCTAAATGATTACAGGTGTCACACGTTCAGCGTCTAAGGGACCAAATGGTTAGCAGTCGGTTCCCTCAAATTCAATGTTTTCGATTCTTATTCTGGTTCATTCATAAATGACAAGCAGCAATTACCCGGCTTACAATACTTCTCTTCAGGGAAACAAAGAAGCTAAAATCCACTTTCCCATCCCAAATATGTATCTGCTTCACAGAGATTCTTTCTCCAACATTTTCACAGACAAACAAACATAACTATTCTGGTTCTTACTAAACAAAAGTCAGTTTTGCAGTATCTTCCGTTTCTTAAAAATTATAGCTAATTTACAAGAGACTTTGAAGCGAAAAGATCAAAATTTAACTGAAAATGTAAATCGGAAACATAGCAAGCACTCTTTACAGGTATTCACAATCCATTACATAAAATAACAGAAAGGAAGAGAAAGAACAAATACATAGTGCTGACTTCCTGTGATATTTCATAACTATGTTTAGCATGGAATGAAACCTTCCAGGCCCACCCCCAAAACAAACTGAAAAATAGAAGTAAAAGCAAAACAAAGAGAACAAGCATACTGAATGACATGACAAAGAATTGAAGGGAAATTCTCATCAGTACGCTCTTATTATTGGATTTTACCAACGGTACACTCACTTTTACTTATATTGCCAATGGTACACTTAAACTATCAATTTTCTTACTATTCTGACTTTTTCCGTTAAATAGTTTAACTATAGTTAATCATTAAGATTAAAATTAAAATTAAAATAAAAAACAAAGAAAACCTAACACTTTAATGAACTTAGAAATCTAAAAACCTTCTCTTCCTCTCAGTAACTCGTTATCTTCGATTATCTCTCCTTGAAATCTCCCATGGATTTCTGCCGTTTCTACTGCAATTCTCATGCTCATGAAAGGAACCCCAATAAATAAGTCGTTTCTTGTGCCTCTTTTTTCTTTACAGGCACCTGCAACTCTGCAAGTGTCATCGCATGGATGCAGTGAGAATATGGTGCTTGGGCAGCTTCTCTAGCCCTTCTCCTCTTCTCTCTTCCAGGTGAACTGGAAATCCCTTTCTTTACATTGGTTTTGGTAATTGTTGCTCCACGTCAAGCATTGAACCCAAGGGGGACACATGCAAGAGTCATTATATCTTTAGCAATTGCAGCCTTTTTGGCGTTCCAGCATTTTGCAAACACCGGAGGTCTGCAGAAATCGTTTGAGCAAGTTTCTATTCTTCCTCTCTTTTCCCCCTGTCATCTAAAAACCTAAATAAAACTAGAGTCTACACTTACCTTTGGAATTCTAAACTTTAACAATAAAATTGTTGAGAAACTATTCAACTTGACCTCAATCGTTGAATCGGTTTTGGTGGGCAATTTCGTTGCCACTTTAGTCGAGTGTAAGTGAAACGGTCATTGACCGTGGAGCGAGAAGGTGTGATAATTACTCATTTTAATTAAATAATTCTTTAAATTTGGTTAAATTCAGAAAAGTTGTAAAAGAGCAGGTTTTTTTTTTTGGAGTAATAGATTCTAATTCCCTAGATAATCAATATAACTACGGCTTATGACTTTTATTTGTTATTCATTTTTATTTTTTAATCATAATGATTAACTATGTTAAAACTATTTAATGGAAAATAAGAAAGCTAATAGTTTAAGTGTACCATTGGCAATATAATTAAAAGTGAGTGTACCGTTGGCAAAAGTCAACAATAAGAGTGTACTACTGAGAATTTCCCAATATTGAATACTAAGGGGGAAATGGGGGGAAAATTCAAACAGGTTTTCTCGTATGAAAACAAAAATTCTATATTTTGCGTAAATCCTCTCAAGTCTTAATCACATAGCACAAAACAAAATGACAGGTATCAACGAGTATTGATAAACACCATCCACAGTCAGGTGACAGGCTCACAAGTACAAATGGGTAGTTTGACAAACAATAGATTATATGATGATCAACTCCTACAACTCCAAACTTGTATGAAGGCTAAGACAAAAAAAAAAAAAAATTTGCAACCATTTAATATTCAATCAGGCAACCAGTTTAAGAGAGAAATTAGAGAGCTAAAGCACATACCATGTAGAAAGCGAAACAAGTTTTCTAGGATGAAAACAAAAATTCTATATCTTGAGTAAATCCTCTTAAGCCTTAATCACATAGCACAAAGTGACAAAACAGAATGACAGGTAGCAAGTTAGCAACAAGTATTAGTAATTGATAAATATGATGATCAACTCCTACAACTCCAAACTTGTATCAAGGCTAAGAAAAATACTTTGCAACAATTCAATCTCCAATCAGGCAACCAGTTTAAGAGAGAAATTAGAGAGCTACAGAACATACCAGGTAGCAAGCGAATTCCCATCTTTTGAAAATGAACATCCACAAAGTGGGCGGTCATCACCAATCTCACTGGAATCAAGAACAAAAGTTCATGCCTGTCTAATAGCCCAATCAATTTCAGCATCCTCATCTTCATCTGGATCATCCCTTTTTCTCCTCGCACGCTGTAGACGCTGAGATGCTCTGACAATAGAGAACTTAGCTAAAAAATTTCAAGCCTCCAGCAATTCTTGGGTACTTTCCGTATAAAATGGATACTGAAGCATTTCTTCTCCAACCTCATCCTTAGCTAAAGCTGCTTCCTCCTCTTCCTCATGGGCTTTCATCAGCTTTTCCAATTGCCCCTCAGCATCAAGCTTAGCCATAAGCATCCGGAGCCGGTCCCGTCTTTCCATCTCTCTCTCTCCAAAGAGAGTTATAGGTACACCAAGCCGCCAAAGCCCGACTCAATTATTAAAATCAACAACTACATAAGCTACATAAGACCAGGCATCATTGTATACCTCATTAGTAGTTCCACATATCTTGGGTCACATCTCATAACATCATAAACATTACACAAAACCTCGTCACAATTCATTCTAGAATTAACAAACGCGAGATACTTTGGCAACTCCATATTCTAAACAACAAATAATTAACCAACACATGAGTTTTTCATATTCATAACAATGACATAACCAAAGCTAATCACTTAAAACTCAGAAAACTCAGGAAAACAAAGTATGCACTCAGTATTGCATCTATAAGGATAATAGTAGATTTCTGTCAGTATTTGGACATAGAATTATTTGTTTCTAAAGCTACATTTTGTTCTAGGTGTATGCTGATAGTTAATGACATAGTCTTGGTGGATATGAAAAGAGAAGACATCAATGACAAACAGAACTTTGGAGAAACATCTTAAAAATCAAAGGGTTTATCTTAAAAAAGAGCACTATCTGGAATGTAAATCTAAGGGAAGTAGGGAATTGTCTGATATTACGCATAACCAAACCTATTCACTTAAACTAACCATAACTTAATCACTTGGACTGATAATAGTTTATTATACTAGCTAACCAAAATTCAATTAGAAATTTCAAGCACATTTCTAAAATTCGATACAGATATATGATTTTTAAGTTCAATAAAAAACCAAAAAAAAAAAGACTATTAACTTCGCTATTTTCCGTAGATTAGCAAACAATAAAAATTAATATTCATAATAATATGGATTTTAGCAACATTAACCAATAAACCTAAACACAAGTATAAATTTAGATTCAATTAGCAATTTCATTAGGGAATTCTGATACATCGATTTCAAAAATAAAAATACAAATTAGGATAATTACCTTATTGTCACAGCCACCGCTGCTGGAGCTGTTGGCCGGAAAGAGGCGGAGAAGGGCAGAAAGGACAGACGGCGGAGCGTGGACAAGGGTCGGTGAAGGCCGGCGAGTGGTGGGTGGCGAAAGCTGCAGTTAGCCAGTTACGCGTGGGAGGCAAATGGAGTTCTCTGCTTGTTTACGTTTTTATTTAAATTTCATTTCGACTGCGGGTTTATTTCATGCTCCGTTTTATTGGATTTTTTCTGACTGAACTTATATTATCTGAATTTATTTGAACTGAACTGAACTTAGTATTGTGTTTGCGGCAATCCTTAGTTAAATTGCTTAACATCCGTCACAAAACCACGTAGAAATGTAAGAAACGAAAAAGAAAATGCAGCAAAGTGATTTCAGCAATTTGAAATTGGACAAAAACGGAGTATGTGAAACATGAAATATTTCAAAATTTCATACAATTGGCTATACACCAACACAACATGTTCTTAAGTTCTTTGCATAAAGTTCTTTAAATAGGCTATACATCATTTTACACAGATCTCCATTTCAATCGTTGAATTCTCTTAGATATGTTCATGTCATTGAATTGTATATGTGCCTTTTGTTCATACGCTCCATTGGACAAAATAAGGACCTCCTCTCTTTAAAGTTACTCTTCACATTGACAACGCAAGTAATTTGAAGTAGTAATATACTACTCCCTCCGTCTCTTTTTGTTTTTTACGTTTGGTATTTTGCACGCGTTTTAACGACTAATAATGTGCATTGAGATTTTTCTTAGTTTTTATGTAAACGAGAAAAATTACGTTTATTTATAACGTTTTCACTCTTATCAAAAATCTGATATTGGAAAAATGAGAAAAAGTTAATGTCATAATGGAAAAGTGTGAGAGATTAAATGATCCAATAAATTTAATTGATTAAAATAATAATTGGACACAAATTTTGATAGAATATTAAATCATTTATGTGATAATATAAAAGGAAATATAAAGAACATTTTGAAACACCCAAAAAGGAAAACGTAAAAAACAAAAAGAGACGGAGGGAGTACTACGTAAGAACTAAATTTCTCTAGAGGTTTTACAAAATTAAGTTGCCCGCATCAATGCTACTGAAATTTAGTGGCCGTCATTGAATGTTATCAGCTCTCCGTTCTCCATTACCTACACTTGCCCTCTCTCTAGCCTTGCTAGCCTGCAGTTGTTGTTATTTCATTTTCCTAGTTAGTGAATAAACTAGTACAACTAATACAATTATGTATAGTGTATAAAGATTGTGAAACCATCATAATATGAAAATAAACACCAATATGAATACAGAAAAAGGGGAAATTTAAGCATTGCATAAGATCGAAGTTAAGCTATACCTGTTTTTGCCAATTTGTAAGAGTGGTAACTATGATGAGAAGTATCGATTGCAAGATTGAGCCTACTAGTATCCCAATCCAAAGACCCTTTGCATTCATATGGCGTACAAAAGCGAGCACTACTGCGACCGGTATTCCTACTAGGTAAAAAGCCCCTAGGTTGACATACGCTCCTAGTCGCTGCCATCCGCTTCCTTTTGCAACACCTGCATTTTAAAAACAAGCTAATTATATTCAGTTTCAATTGTCTATCGTTCAAATCTGTTAAATACGGGCCTAGGCCGCACCCGTCATCAAGAGAGAGAGTCCACTTAACAAGACCGTAGGAGGTTCTACCTTAAAACCATATGGCAAAAAGGGGAACAGCCCCTTGGCCTTATTAAGTTTTTAACTCTCTTCTCTTTTATCAATGTGGGACTCTCACACGTGATGTTTCATGGGTCAGATCTTAACAAAATCAGCTAAGGCGTAATTTAATAGTCATGAACTTACCAGAAAGGACCATCTGAAGGCCATCAGTGATAATTGAAAGGCACAGGAAAGGAACCAATGTAGCAACATAACTCACTACTTGTTTGGAATGACTGTAAGCGTTTCCCACTACATGACGTATACCAAACAATATCACACTTGCTACTAATGTTTCTATTACAACTGCACTTGTAACTATCCAAGCTGATAACTTTGCTGCTTCTGCGTTTCCTGCACCTAGCTCGTTCGACACCCTTATACTGATGCAACACTTTCATTTTTACGCTTTAGTACGGAGTAATAATTAGTTAATGTATACTCTATTCCAAAGAGATCGATGTAGACAAGGTAAAAAAAGAGAATTACCCCACTGAAACGCCTAATCCAACAGGCACGGTAAATAGTAATGTCGATATGTTTAGGCTGCCAATTAAGATAGTAATTAGATATACTTACATTAGCACTAGTATAATTGTACATATATCATATATGTTAAATCGGCATACGTACCAAATGGAGAGCACAGATGTCTCAAGTTGTGGATTGGGAAGACGTCCCGAAAGTAGAGTCACTGCTTCAAATGCCCACCACTTGAGGCTGTTGTTTGGGTTATCATGTCATACTTTGTACGTAGTATATAATATCACAATTTGACAAGCATTTCTAAACAATGGGATAACATTTAATTGATTATTTGAATCAAAGTTAATTATGTAATCCTGTTTAATAATCCTTTTTAACGACTTCCATTGTACCATACTTTAGGGGAAAAAAAACTCTATGTACGGTTGTGCTACCAGCCTGCCGGTAACACTCTTACCCGCGTAAGGCTAACGTGCATAACAGTCTTACCAGCTTCTAGATTCTTACCAACGCTCATGTGCTTCCGGTAAGAACAGCATATGTACGTTGCCCACCAAGAATCCAACGGGTCGCTATCTCATGGGTAGGACCCATGAGATTCGTACACCCGACCCACGCCTATATATATGGACCTCGTTTATTGTAAAAGGTACGCAATTCCAATCATTTTCACCCAACCATAAACGTATACTCTATATAATCTCTGACTTAGGCATCGGAGGGGATCCTCGAATCACCTCCGAGGCTAGCCTACCGGTGTCACTTGTGCAGGATCAAATCAAGATAGTGGGACCACATAACCAGCTCGGGCTCTCCAACCGTTCCTATTCCACACCGGAACACTCTATCCGTCTAATTGTTAGGCAATTAGCCGGACTCTACTCATTAGTGATATTAACGTAAAGAACATGCAAGATCAAATTGAGAAAGACAAGTAAAAGGAGTTATATATACCAAACCATTAAAGCAGCAGGGAAGCCAAACCGGAGAAAAGGCCAGATATTGTAGAAAGCTTCTTTGGAGAATGGTGCACGAGTTTTCTCACAAACAGAAGAACACTTGATATAAACTCCAAGAAACACAACGTTGAGCCAACTGCAAAGACTAAGAGAGAAGGCGACTGCTTGAATCCCAAACTTCAATTTGTACACAGAAATCCAACATGATAATGTGTTTATACCAAGAACAACTCCAAAGTTTAGGAGCAAAGGCAAAACTAGGCTTTGGCATTGCAAAAATCGAACTAAGGGATTGTAGATTGCGCTTGCTACAAGTCCTGGGATTAGCCAAACCGCGAATTTTTGTGCTTGTATAGAGATTTCATGATCTTGCCCCATCAAAATTAGTAATTTGTCCATGAAAATCCATAGTAAGATTATGGGGATGCAAATAAGTAGCAGAGATATTATTGCACTGAAAACGTATGTTCCTATTTTTTTGTATTGTTTTGCACCATATGCTTGCCCACATAATGTATCCAACCCACCAGATAACCCAATCTGCCAAGCATATACCAAGTAAATTTTAAGATTAGATCGCATATATGAAAAATTCAGACCTATCCAAAATAGAAAAAATTCATATCAGAAATTAGAAAAATCAGACCAGATCATACAGAACATGCCAAGAGCTAGAACATAGCCTAAGACTTGTTACTCTCTCAAGGAGTGACTCGTACATATTAAGGCGCGGCTTTAAAATAAAGGGTGACTTTGATTCGATTGTTATATTGTTGAGACACAACTTGTTAAGGCTATGTTCTCTTCGTCTCCTTTGGTTTTATTTTTCTATTTTCTGGTCTGTTTTCTTTGAGTGCTCTTTGTTTTTTTCCAGCATGTTCTAATTTGTTCTTGTGTAATCTAGTATGGTTTGATTATTTATTATCTGGTCTGATTTAAACATAAATGTCAGAGGACCAACTCAATCAAAAGCTTAAGCTGATGGTTGAAACCCTAAGATTAGGTTTATATTCTATCACGCCCCCTCACATGAAAGCCCTCTGGGCTTGAAGTGTGGATGCAGCATAGGCCTCCTCATACCCAGTGCGAAATATTTCACTTGAAAGGAGGGGTAGATGAGATTTGACCCGTGCCCTTGACGTCACGCTGGCTCTGATACCATGTCAAAGGACCAACTCAACCAAAAGCTTAAGTGGATGGTTGAAGCCCAAAGATTAAGTTTATCCTCTATCAGTAAATGAGTAGAGTGATAAGAAAAAAGAATAAGGTAGAGATAACACAACCAAATTATTCAGGATTGACTTAAAATAAGAAGCTTACAATTAACTTACAAAAAGGCTATATCCGGTGACGTTGGTAACAGAGATGGAAATAGCAACACTAGCCAAAGGAAGCTCACCAAGATGTCCAACCATCATCAACGCCACAACTTGCACCATATATTGGAGAATGGACACTGTTATCATTGGTGCTGCTAACAAGCTCACCTTCCTAACCTCTTTTAACAATCTTTTCCATGTTGGATGTTTTCTACCTTCATCGTCAATCCCTGTACCTGATGTTCCCGACTCCATTGATTTCCTCTGTAACTTTGAGATATGGTAATTCTTTACCAATATCAGAATATAAGATTTGCTCAAGTTAATTAGATAGTTTTAAGTCTATTTTACACTTTGTCTAACATAAATAAGGTTCCTCATTTTTTATTTCTGAAAGTAACAACTGTGGATAATTTAATGTCACAAGGTCACAAGAACACAAGGTCAATTTAAGATGTTATACTTCTCATGCCACTTTTCAAAATAAAATACGAAGTTAGCTAGAAGACCAAAATACGGAAATACCTACTACGTAGTACGGAGTACATCATACTATGTACGAGTAGTTATACCAATAATATTTAGGTCTAATGGGTAAGGTTGTAAATGATATGCCGTAGGGTCAAATTATCTTATCCGTTTGGAATTTGTATCGTCTTTGTTGCTTATCGATCAAGCCAAAAAAAAAAAGTGGAGTAGTTAATGATCAAAATTTAATTTATACAAATTTATAAAACCAAAAGGCCAAAAGTTTCACTGTGGATGCAAGAAAGTTAATGTCACTACCCTGCTATCATCGTCAATGTTATTTTGTGACCAAAAAAAGTAATCGTAACCTCATAGTTAAGGGAAGTGTAGAGAATTAGACACGAAAGTTACCTTGCTTTTTTTTTTCTTTTTTTTTAATTTTTTTTTGACATAGAGTATACCTTACTTGTGAATGACACAAGCGTAGATTTGTGATGTAAAAGGCGGCGCATAACCCAAGCGTAGATTTGTGAAGCAAAAGTCGTCGTAATTGTCAATGACTCAATCGTAGATAGCAAAAGGCGTCGAAGATTCACCAGAAAAGGCAAGCACGTCCACAGTACACTTGTGAATGCATATAACAGTAATACTGATTAAAGTAAAAATTAAATTAAACTGTTCCTCTTAAATTACATAAAAATTATTATTAGTTTATTTATTGTCGTCATCTAATAACGGCAGAGGTGTGATAATGGGCGATTCAGTGATTTTTTTGTAAGTTTGTGAAAGTGCACTTAGAAAGGCCATTATTGTCACTATGAATCATGTAGTTGGTGGACATGGTGCATAATCATATCCTTACCATTATTTTATCAAGTACTTCGTATATTATACTTCCTCTAATAGATGTATCGTTTGATTTTTTACACTACTTACTTGCTAGCTTTGATCATGTTTATAATACTACGAAATAGAAAAACTTTTATTATTGTTGGGTAAATCCCAATATATAATTTTGCAATATTAACTGTCTTATTTTTGCTAATATATATAATCCAAGATATTGATGGTCAAAATTGTGTACAGGGTATAAATTATGTAAAAGGTCGACGGATTATCTATACTAATATATTAAAAGGCGTTGAGAAAAATGTCTATGTGCCACGTAATACTCTTTCCTTTGCACCACATCATTCACTCACCAAATGAATGACATATCATAAACAACCAAAAATCAACACGTACAATGAAGTTCGAACTCCAAACCTCAAGTGTGGATGATAACTCTCATTACCATCTTTACCAATAACTAATTGTGGTTTATCTCTTCACATTAATTTTTTTTTTGACGGGGCACATTAATTTATAAATGAATGTTAACATGAAGTCTAAAACAACTAAAATTTTTATGTGATTTTTTATTTTCTATTGACTATTTTGGAAAAAAAAAATATATTAAAACATTAGGACAACCATGAATAAACATGATGTCATAAATCTCATAAGCATCAACTACAGAAATGCTTTGCATGACTGTATATATCTAATTTGGTGTTTATTAATTTGAATCACTTAGTTCCACTAGAAAACAAATTATACAAATTGTAAGATGATGTAATTGAAACATTATTTCCCATGATAAACGACGTAGTGTGTTTGTGTATTTTACAAATTGGATGGATGCTTTTCACTTTATGATATACATGTATTTTATCAAATATTGAGCTTAAAAAAATTCAAAAAATTTAACTATTCAATGTAGCAATCAGGGCATCACCCGGGCCACACACTAATTATATATTAAGAAACGGAGGGAGTAGTACTCCATCTATCTATCTATACTATTATTAAATCTCAATGGCATGAAATGCCATCTCGCCACCATTAGATGACAAGTGACATGGCATAGCCACATTGACATATAATATTTTCTTACAAAAAGATGAAGAAATGCAAACATCAATGCTTGAACCCATGACTTCATGTTCATAAGTTATAACTTTAACCACTAATCCAATAATACAACTTATGATATTTAAGCAATTCAAAACATGTAAGTTATGTTTATTAATACCCTGTATTAAAAATTTAATGCATACCATAATCATACATTTAAATAATTTTCTTATGAAACTAAACAATACTTAATTTCTTTTGTTCATGTTCATTTTCATTTTCATTTAGGCTCCGTTTGGTAAGGCGTAAAACGTTTTCAGTAAAACGATTTTCCATGAAAAACAGTTTTCAAGGGAAAACACAATTCCAAACTAGTTTTTCTTTGTTTGGTAACTTAAAGGAAAATGGGAGAAGATGATGAAGATTGAGGGGAAGAAAGGAGAGGGAGGTAAGGAGGAAAGAAGGAAAAGTGGTTTCCTTCCCTGTCAAATGGAAAAGGGTTTTCCATCTTTGAGAGAGTAATGAAATATTGTTTTACATCCCTTACCCAACCAAACAACGTAAAATGATTAAACAGGGGAAAATCGTTTTCCATGAAAACATTTTACGCCCTACCAAACGGAGCCTTAGGTTTATTTATGATTACGTTTTTTTAGCATGCCAATTCATGTAAATTTACCTAGAGCAATAAAAAAAGAGTATTACACATAACAAAAGACTACTCCATTTTAAATTTAAATTTAGTTTACTAAGATGTTTACCAAATTTTATATTGAATCACCCTTACATAAATAAAATATAAAAATAAATTATGCACAAATATCTATATCATATTATATGTAAGTATTTAATATCAAAATATTGTTATGTAAGTATTTAATATCAAAAAATTGTAATTATTTTTATTTTATCCAAATTTTATCAAGATTAGTTCTCAAATTACATATAGTCATCGAGGCATCGCCCGGGGCAATAACTAGTTTGTTCCTGAATCCCAGTAACATTTTGAATAATACTTGTGAACACACTAACCAGTTTTACCATAATTGAATTCAATTTTATTAGTAAATAGAAAACCCGGCCTCCGTATTTTTGTAGGAGTTATAGGTTGACCGACACAAGTATTAAGGAAGTATAGTTGTTGGACATTCAAAAAATAAGTAAATATGAGTGTTAAAGAGAATTTCAAAATCCATATACATGTTTGCAATTTCATTAATCCATTAACATATACATGCATGTCCATTATTACTCAGTAAAATAGATTTTGATTTTAATTAGTATATAATTAAGGATGCGTCGATGTGGAGCTGACAAGTGTCATTCTCTAATTGTATTGCTTTGTTGTTGAACATTCAAAAAGGAAAAAAATAGGAGTGCTAAACAAAATTTCATAGTCTATATTTATATTTGTAGTTTATTAATCTAAAATGTAAACATCTCCACTATTACCCAGTAAGTAGATTAATTTTAAAGTATGACGTAAATTGATATTAAAATTTATAAACCGTGACCCTCAAATTTTATCTACCCTGGGTAGGACTTGGCCGCCTCACGTATCTTTTATCTAATTTATTACGAGTATATCAATAGTTTTTTAATACTAACCTACATTTTATAATCTTGTATATTTACTCAAATCACCTTAATCAGACAACTAAGTTGCCTAACACTCTGGAACAGAGTTTTTTAACAACTTATTTATAGTGTAATTGTCTCTATAAACTCTCTTTCACAGCCGATGTGGATATACTAATGGAGTTCAAAATACTGTAGCCCATATAACCTAACATTGACACAAGTCCAAAACCAACCCAAATATTGTAATCAAGTGTGAATTTCGGGGTGGGTGATGAAGCGGGGATGAGTTTTATTTTGTACCACGCAAGGTTGAGATCGGGATTGTGTTTGAGATAAGGATGAGTATGATACATATCGTGGGTAGTGAGGATATGAACAAGATAAACAAGTACGGTTCTGGAGGGACCAATCCTCCGCGCTCGCCTCGCGTCGAAGTCATTTGTAGCTAAATAAAACATTTTGTTGTGGGTGTGTATTAAGTGATCATATATAAAGATACATGGTGTGTCGAGTATTAGGTGGATATAATTATCGAAGTAAATTACGGATGCAAATCACTTTACTTTTTGACATAGATGTTGAACAGGGTGAAAATAATTTTATATACGTACCCTTGGTCGTTTTTAAAAAAAAAATAATAAATAACAGACTAAACAGGGTCATAACATATCTATCATGTATTAATTTTAATTAGAAGAATATTTATAAGGACTATTGATGATCATTGTCGATAACTGTAATTTTGTTTTCATTCAAAATTAATCAAACCGTGCATCGCACTAGTATTATACTTCCTCCGTCTTTTAATATTCGCAACGTTTGTTAGTTTCACACATGCCAATGCACAACTTTGATCATTTATATCTTAAATTCTCTTTTTGCAAAAATTATAAAAAGTTGATATTTTGAAAATACACATTGAGACGAATCTAACAAGATCCCACATGACTATGTTTTATCTTATATAAAAAGCACTAAGAATAGTCAAAGTAGATTATATGAATAGTGGCAAAAGTCCAAACGTTGCGAGTATTGAAAGACGGAGGAAGTACTAGTTTACAACTAAAAATACAAGAACCCAACCTAACCTAAGTGAGTACGTAGTATGTCCCAAATAGATGCCCAACTTCCTATTTATAAGGTGAGTATGTCGGTGCCTTATGCTAATTAAGAAAATGTTGAAGATCCTTCTAGCATTGCTACTCCAAACTTGAGCTAGGTTGCCAACATATGTGTTCTAGATGTATAAGAAGCTTCCTTTTTTTTTAAGATGCAATTGAGGCAGAAGCCAAGAATAAACGAAGGTATAAGAAGCTTCTTTGATTTATCAAGTTTAAGTTGGGCCACAAATCCAACACTGATAAATTATTAACTGTTTCACCACAAAAAATGTTACATTTGTGCCCCTTTAAAAAAAAACCATTATATTGTGTCCCTCAATCAAGCCAATTTTGTTGGGACACTATGGAGCACAACGGTTTCAATAGTAATCCCCGGCCCGAACCCGAACAACACTCCCCAATCCAACCCACCACCCGTCGTAGCCTTGCCTTAATTGAACGACCTCTTTCTTGTCTCATCCAAAATAAACAACACAGAAGCACTAGACATGTTACCAAACTCACTGAGTACATGCCTAGTTGCACTGAGTTTGTCCTCCTCGAGTCCGAGTTTCACCTCGACCTCATCTAGAATGGCAGGCCCTCCTGGGTGAGCAACCCAAAATATGGAGTTCCAATCATTAATCCCAATAGGTTCAAAGGCCTCAACTAACACCTTTTCAAGATTGTTAGATATCAACTTTGGTACGTCCTTCGATAAATGAATGGTTAATCCTACTTGCCGTAATTGCCCAGCAATGGCCCTTTCACAGCCCGGCAAGAAGGTTTGGGAGGCCCAAACAAGCTCGAAGATGGGTCGTTCATTAATGGACTCATCCGGGTCAGCACCCACGATCACAGCCCCTGCACCATCTGTGAAAAGGGCTTGCCCTATCATGGAGTCCAAGTGAGTCTCAGTAGGTCCACGAAAACCGACTACAGTCATCTCAGCACAAACAACCAACACACGTGCACCGCGGTTGTTCTCTGCAATGTCCTTGGCTAGGCGGAGGACTGTGCCACCGCCATAGCAACCCTGCTGGTAGAGCATAAATCGGTTAACAGAAGGGCTTAGGCCGAGGAGTTTTGTAAGGTGGTAGTCGGCCCCTGGCATGGAAACACCTGATACGGTGCAGAAAATGAGGTGGGTGATGTTGGACCGCGGTTGTCCCCACTCTTTTATGGCCTTTACGGCCGCCTCTTTGCCGAGTTTTGGTACCTCAGTTGCGAGGATGTCTTGCCGGACGTCCAAGGATGAGCTATTGTAGTCGCACATGTTTTGGTTCTGTTTTAGTAATTCTTCTGTTATGTACATGTAACGCTTCTTCACTGTTGATTTCTTGCCTAATAACAAATTAACAATATAATTAGCGGTGTACATTTTACATTTATATAATCATCTATTTTAACTTTTAAGGGTGAAATATATGAAAAATAAACAAAATTGTAAGGTTGACACGTAATACTTATCTGAGATCAAATTTCATCTATATCAGTAATTACGTGGCTCAGCCTACATAAAAAAAAACGTACTATTTTATAATTAAGTATATGTATTATCAAAGTTGTAAGTTGACTTAATCTCCATTCGAAATAAAACAATTAGAAAAACAAGAAATTAGTAAGTATAATACTTCGTATATGGCGACTTAAGAAAGCCATATTAATTAGTGTGGTGAGTGGTGACATGAATAAAATATGATGTGATTTAACTTACACATGTTGTTGAATTTGTCCTTAAGATCAACCATATGCTGACTCTTGGTGACACGGAAGTAGAAATCAGGAAAGTCATCTTGGCTCATCTCGTTGGGAGGGTTTGCTGTGCCAATGGCTAGGATAGTGGCTGGACCATCTGCTCTTTGGGCGTTCCGGTTGTCTCGAATGGATGCCATTTGTATGAATCTATCGATCTAATGTGCTTCTTCGCTAGACTTGAAGATGATGTATGGAGTATTTGTTTTTCTACAACTGTGTCGAACAAGAGGGTGTTATATAGGGCTCGGTTGGAACTTAATTTTGTTGGAATGATGTATTAAAGTGATTTTTGAGAAGAAAATTTCACTAACAATTAAAATATAAAATTATTTTATTTATCATTCTTTTTAAAATGATCACACAATCACGTGTGTTCTTGGAGGGGTCATATCAGCTAAAAGACAAATAGCTAAAGACAAAGAAAAAAGTACCATGCATGTTTAAAAAAAGGTACCATTTTGTAAAAAAAAATAAAAAAATACAATTCTGTAAGAGTACTCCCCCCGTCCCTTAATACTCGACCTGTTTTGACCGGACACGCTTGCGAATGCACAACTTTGACCACTAATTTCTTTAACTACATATTATAAAAACTTATAAAAATATTAATATTTTAAAAATATATATTAAGATGAAGCTAACAATATATTATATACTACTTCCTCCGTATTTATTTAAGAGATATACTTGGCCAGACACATGTATTAAGAAAAAGAATTGAATGAATTAAAATAATAAAGCAAATGGGGTTTGGTAGATATTTTAATAAGTAAACAAGTGAGATCATGTCATTTTGGGGGTGGGAGGTGAGGTGGGTAAATTAGATGTATTATTTATTGATAAGTTACTAAAAATGGCAAGTGTATCTCTTAAATAAATATGGCCGGAAAAGTCAAGTATATCTCTTAAATAAATACGGAGGGAGTAACATTTATTTTCATATACTAGAAATAAAATAGGGTCAAAGTGAATTATGTGAATAGTGCAAAAAGTCAAAACAGGTCGAGTATTAAGGGACGGAGGGATCATTTTTGTTTCAAAAAGTACATTTTTTGTCTTTTTCCTACTTTTACCTTTTCCTATGATATGCATTGGCAAGCACATATCAGATATGCAAAAAGACTTTCTCGTTCTTGGATGTACAATATTGGGTAGTATGTAGTCTGTAATGGTTATAAATATCAGCCAACAAAAGTAGTTGATGTTAAGTACTCGCTCTGTCTCTAAAAGATTGCTACATATCAAAAAAACGATTAACAAAAATTAAAACACGTATATACATGTATATTATTTATTTATGTATGAATTTTCTGGCCAAACAAGGTAGCCTCTTATACTATTGAAGACGAACCTTATTAAATTAAACTGATTTTAATATTTAACTAGTTTTTAGGCCCGGGCGATGCCCCGGGTTACTACATTAATAACATTAACGTTTACTTATATATAATTTTTTGTAATGATGACATGAAACATGTAATAGCTTAGTGGTAAAAGCCTTATTGTTTAAACTCAAGGCCATGAGTTCAAACCCTTACACAACCATGTTTGCCATTTTTTTTTTATGTAGATGAATATTACATGGAGAGAACGACTCATAAGCAGAGCGCCACGTGTCACGTATACTTTCTTGTAAACGCCTTTTAATATATAGTATAGATTATCTGTTACATTTGTCAAACACGCATATTATCGACCACTATTTTTACAATTAATCACTATTCGTTAATAGTTGACATCTATATTGTACTAATCAATTGTTAAAGCTACTCATTCCCGCCAAATTTTCCAAACAGGCCACATAGCGTAAAAATAAGCTGTAAGATATACTCCATAAGTATAACAATTACATTATTTAAGTACTTACTGTATAAATCATATACAGCAGAACTTCACGGAGTAGTATTTTTATTCTAAAATGATTATCTTAAGCGGCTACTCAACTAGGGGTGGCAATGGAGCAGGTTTGGATTGGGTGAAGCTCAATCCGCATCTATTCATGACATTTCATCCGTCATCCAACCCATCCATCATCTGTAAAATTCTTCATCCACATCTGACCCATCCATCATCCACGGGTGATTCGGGTGGGTCGGGGGAGAATCGGGTGAAATAAATTTGAAGATATATAAAAATAAGTTAAAATGACACATATTGCAATTAGGAATAATTATTCCACATATAGTCCACATGACTATTTTTCTTTTTGAAAAACCATTGCGTAACTTTTACAAAGCTCTAGATTTATCTTTGTGTTATCCTAGTAAGGGAACGCAATATTTTAAGTAGTATACTTATGTAACTCTAAAAGTACAAATGTATTAAAGCGGCTACTCAACTACTTCCTCCGTCCCTTAATACTCGACCCGGTTTGACCGGCACGGAGTTTAAAGGACTTGAATTGACTTATTAGTTTAATAGATAGTGGGGGTATTATTTTAATGCAGTTAGTGGGAAATGTGTAAAGGGGTAGAGTATGGGTTGAATTTTTTATTATTTTTTGTATGGAGTAGAGGTTAGGTGGGTTAATAAAGGGGAGTGAGAAATAATATAATATTGTTAAATATTTTCATTTTTAGAAACAGGTCAACTATTAAGAGACGACCCGATTAGAAAAACAGATCAAGTATTAAGAGACAGAGGGAGTACTTAAGTATTAAGTACAAATATATTAAAGCACAATTATAGCATTGACATTCTTTGAATAATGATGATTGATAATATATTAATTTCTAAATACTTCAAATGGCTAAAGACAACGACCATAGGCAAGATACATGAATAAATAAGAAGCAAATTACATGCCTTACTACTCTGTATTATTTCGTTATGCGGACATTTTTTTTTTGGTGAAAATAAGGAGTCACTTCAAAGTCAACACATCTTATTCGGGTATCAAAGACTTTGCCGCATCCAGTTCATTAAAGTTTACTTTCAACATTAAACCTTATTATTTATCATAATGCAAGCTTTAGTTTCCTAATTCAACTATTTCGATCCGGGAGCTACAAAAGGACAAGCTAAGTCTATAAGAGCATCAATTATAGGGAGTTTTTAGGCCCCCTCTTAAGAAGAGAGAAAATATAAGAGGTAACTCTTAATAAATAAAAGCTAACTCTTAGCTCCCTCTTATTTAGAGGTTGATTGAGACATCCTCTGGATAAGAGATAACTCTTAAAAATAAGAGGGAGTTAGGTGTATATTTATGCATATTTTTAGGCTATTTTTCTAAAAAAAAAAAGATAAAACATGTAAAAAGGTATTTAACAAAAAGATAAAACATGTAAAAAAAGATAAAACATGTAAAAAGGTATTTAAAAAGAGGTAACTTATTTTTTGGATTTGTTGGTAGATAACTCTTAATAAGAGATGGTGATGAGGCGGATAATGAGAGAGATTAAGAGTGGGCAAATAAAAGTGGTCTTAGTATTGATGCTCTTACAAAAAAAAAAAAGGAGAGCTGGCATTTCATAGGTAACTATTGAAAAAAAGTATTGATCTCAATATTTGTTAGCATTATTGTTATTTGTTTTTCAAGTATTTTGTTTAAATTTCTTCTCTCCATATAATATGATTGAGAGATTATCGAGAAACTTGAAATCTTAAGCTTAATTTCTTCCTCTGTCACTCTAGATACCAATTGATTATTTTCGTGTTTACATAATCAACAAGTACTACCATAATAATCAGAGAGGGAAAAAGGTTTCTCGTTCTTATTCACTTGACATTCTCTCTGCAAAAGCTGATTTGAGTGCTTATTTATTTCTAAGATTAACAAATTATTACTCCATATTAGATATAATACTACCCCGTTGGTCCGATGACTATGATAATTTATGAAACGAAGTGATTGAAGCAACTATTTTGGAGGCTTAGGGGTGCGCGGGCAGGGAACGCATCTCTTTTGTTATATAAATTCCCCAAATCCTTAATTTATTTTTCGAGAAAATAAATCATAGGTAAGTTAATTGTTATTTTGCAAGAGACATCATCAAATTAAATTAATATGACACAATTACTCCCTGTATGTCCACATGATTACAACTACCAGTGATTCTTATCCAAAAAAAAAAAACTCCATTGGAGTTTCTATATAGAGCAAGTCAGGCACTCAAATTCTGTATGATCCAACGTGAGGGGTAGATCAATTTTGAGCTAGAATTGTGTTGGTAGAATTATAGTTTGATATATATTGTGGTATTATACCCATAAAGGGTTCTAAACTTGTAATATTACAACAAGTGGCACACTAACATCGAGACTCATCTAACATTGTTATACATGGCTTAATATTAGCCACTCTTTTATGCGATACATGGAAAATATTTATATACTGCATGTACTATTCAAAGAGTTGTATATCTCAATTATTACACCTATATCGTCAAAACATGAATACTAATAAAGTATAAAATATTACACAGCTATATCAGTAGTCATCTCTTTCCCTTGAAAACTAACATTACTACCTTTATACTTATATTTCATAGCACAAATCAGAAAATAAATGAAATTAAGCACACCCATAATAGCAAGCAAGTAGTAAAAATAATCAACCCTTCCTTGGTTAATATCATTAGTTAGCCAATCTGGCTTACCATGCCTCCCAGTAAACTTGTGTACCATGATCACCACAGCAGTGCTTAAATAGTTAGCCCCAGCAATAGTACAAAAGAACATCGACGTGGCAATACTTCTCAAATTCTCTGGAAACTGTTTGTTATAAAATTCAATCTGTGCTATGAAATTGAACCCTTCAGCAAGCCCTAACATGACTAATTGAGGGACTAACCATGCAATCGATAGCCTTTGGTGGTGATCATTCGCCGCGTTTCTCCTCCTTTGCTCGACTAAACCGGCTGCAATCATCGCGAAAATTGACAAGAAAAGACCGATCCCCATTCGTTGGAGGAGGGTTAACCCATTCTCGTGTTTGGTTACTTTACGAATGGCTGGAACGAGGAAACGGTCGTAGATTGGAACCCATATTCCTATGGCTAGCATGGATATGATGCCTATTGAGCCTGGTGGGATTTGGAACTTTGGGCCGATGTTTCGGTTCATGGTCATGGCTTGTGAGACTGCGAAGGTTGATTGTTGTGCGGCTGATGTGAAACATATGATACCGGATGCCCAAATAGGGAGTACTCTTATCACACATTTTACTTCTTCAACTTCTTGTACGGTACATAAAGTCCATCTGCTTTCTGGTGTTGGTGTGTCTATGTTGAGTTCTCCCTCTTGTATTATAGCTGCTTTGTTTAAGAAGCTGTCAAGTGATAATAATCAACAAATTAGATCGTAAAATCGGGTTTTGTTTGGATGCGAATGAGCTATAATGACAATATAAATTACAAATAAATTAATTAAGGATTTATGGTATAGTTGCTATAACAATCAAGAGCCGGGTAAAGAAGGAAGGCCACCTATGTTAGTCTTAGTCTTAGTGGCTTTATTTTCAGTTTGTTTATAAGTTATGTAAGGGTCCTTAACTTATACTTGTTCTTTAGATTTAGTTTATACTTGTTGTAATATTGCTAAACCTTGTTTACTATTATGCAAATTAAGCTGATAGTAAAAAAAAAATACGAAGTATAATATAACCTCCTCTGCAAAAAGTTTTTAAATGTCAAGTGGTTTGTGATCAAATTCGACACAAATCACCTAAAAGGCTAAAACAACCTATTTTAAGTACCAACATGTAAGTATTAATAACACAAGTGACTTTTATTAGTATTAATTACTCACTTCGTCCCTTAATACTCGCACCGGTTTGACTGGTGCGGAGTTTAAAAAATTTTAATTGACTTATTAATTTAATGGGTGTTAGTTGATAATGGGGTATTTTTTCAATATAGTTAGTGGGAAATGTGTAAGGGGTGGGACGTGGTGAGTGGGGGGTGTGAATTCTTAAATAATTTTTTGTAGGGTGTAGGGGTGTAAGTGAGTTAGTAGTTAAGTGTGAGAAATAATATAAAACTGGTAAAGAATTTCATTTATAGAAGCGGTGCAAGTATTAAGGGACGGTTCGAAAAGGAAAGCGGTGCAAGTATTAAGGGACGGAGTGAGTATCACTTTATTTATATTACCAATAACGCACTAATTCAGTACTACTCCGTAGTACCAATATAAGTCAATTACGTCCATTTTAAACACAAGTCACTTTTAACATATACTTCCTCTCTCTACCAAACTTGACTCGTTACATAAGAAGTATGTAGTATAGTATACCATCATTTATTATCGCCTAGCTATAGGTCATATAAAGTTATGTCTCAAAATCACATTTGGTAAAAAAAAATTACCTGAATTGATTTGTAAGAGGAAGTACTGTCCCAATCCCTGACGGTGGTGGATCATTGTAGACACCCTTTTCGACGCCATTAGGAAGCTCAAGGCGACGCTTTTTGTAGGAAGCGACGAAAACTCGAAGGATGCTAGAGAAAATACTTCCTTGAGGCTTGACATAGACAAACAACCTCATACCACAAAAGAAGAGAAGAATGGAGCAAAACATAAGAGTTGTAGGGATTCCAAACCCCCAAACCCAACTTACAGAGTCTTGGATATAAACCACAACTGTTAGAGTTAACATTACCACAATTGTAAAAGTTGTGTAA
This sequence comes from Spinacia oleracea, assembly GCF_020520425.1. Classification (NCBI taxonomy): domain Eukaryota; kingdom Viridiplantae; phylum Streptophyta; class Magnoliopsida; order Caryophyllales; family Amaranthaceae; genus Spinacia; species Spinacia oleracea. The sequence continues at coordinate 124,965,748 of NC_079487.1, read as the reverse complement.
TACCAATTGTAGTAACTGTTAATACCTCTTCTTCCTTTTTCAGTTGTGTGATCAAATTGGTCCATTCCAAATGGTAAGCTACAAGGTCGTATTCCTGCGGTTCCGATGCAGAGTACCCCAAGGGCTAGTATTAAGAAGCCCATTTGATGTCCATTGGGCTTTTCACATGAGCCCATTTGTAGTTGGTTTAATGATTGTGCATTTTTGTTGTCATTGTATGGGCACCAGGGTGGTGTTAGACTGGGGATCGAAGCTGTTAATGTTAGACCCACCATTCCCTGTTAAAGCAATCACTAACTCTTGTTAGTTGCATTATTCCAGGACAAAAACTGATAATTCATACATGCATCATGCATGAGCAGTTGAGCACTCGAGTGCACACATAGTTAGGTGCATGCAACTATGCAAGGACATTATTTTTTCACTTTTGATGTAAAATACATTTGGAAGCACAAATCTTTAGATGTATCGGGGCGTATAATTTTAATTTTCACGCTCATTAATGTATAATTTGATTAATTAATATATTTAATCATCAATAAGTAAAATTATATTAAAAAAGTGGATATTCAAAAAATACACATTAAGACGAATATAATAAGATCCTACCTTAATATATTTTTCCTTAAGTATAAATTATCGCCCCAAGTTATTGTTGAAATTTGAATTTATGTGTTGAGTTTTATTGTTATGCAAACCCAAAAAAAATGTTCCTAAATCCTACATATATTTTATTATGGTGCTTTTAATATTTCGGCTACTTACCTCTAAACTTTAAACTTTAACCCACTAAAAGAAGCAAATATGAGAAATTAGAAAGAAAATTAAAAAAAAAAATTGGACCCCCATTTATAAATTCCTGAGTCCGCCCCTGTATGTGAATAATTAATGTTAAAAGCAAAGTGTTGCAATTACAAAGAAACGGACAAGTATATGTTATGGTTAAAAATTATTATTAGTTGTTAACTAACATTAAATTTTACTTAATCAGAGACGAAGGTAATGACCCCTAACCCACAAAAAAGTTGTATACACAAATTGGTAAGTGAGCATTTTATTTACAAAACTGCCACCATAGTAACTTTGCCTCTTAGTAAATAAACAACTTCCTTGAAAATAAGATTTTGCAATTTTTCTTTTTATGTTTAACTAGACATGATCAAATGGCGGGTCGGACCAGGCCGAGGACAATAAATTCAGCCCATTATGTCGGGCCGGGCCAAGCTTCGGGTCAATTTTTTGTGCCCAAAACCCGCTATTTCGGGCTAAAAATATCGGCTTTTCGGGTCAATTTCGGGCCGGGACAAATTTATAACTAAATTTGTTGTTTTACTTTGCCCAAAGCCCGTAATTTTTTTTAAAAGTTCGGGCCGGGCCCGGCCCGAAATTCAGGCCAAAATATTCTAATTACATGCAGGCCGGACCGATGTTGATCAGCTCTATGTTTAACCAAACGGACAACCATTTAAGTTAGTCCGTACATTTTTTATACACCAAATCATTTCAGATCGGATTCATGGTTATTAGATCACATAGAGATGGGTCTACAACAATAATAAAATCTTTTAGAGTCAGCTAACTTGACCCGTTGAAGGAGTCCGGATCCTCTAGAGTTTTTATAAAACTCTACAAGGTAACCATACATTTTAAAATCAATGACTCATGTTGATGAGAAAAAATAGGGGGGATTTTGGAAAGATAATATATGAACCATTGATTTTTCAATCAATGGTTGATATGCTCAAACTCTACCTTGTAGAGTTATTTTAAAACTCTAGAAGATCCAAAACCTTTGCCTTAAATTCGTTTAGTTATTAGATGATATTATCACCTACTCCGGCAACTCGTAATGATATATGGCGATGATTTAATTGTATGAAACGGTCAATACTATAATTGATTGATTGTCCTGTTGACAATATTATTAAATTATTAATGAAGCTAGGTTACATTTCACCATCTTAATCATGTCTTACCAATTAACCATTACTTCCAAGTTTGGAATTTCCTATGGTACTCCCTTTGTCTTTATTTCACTAAAGTGTCTTGCTTAATTTTCTTTGACATGCATGTATTTAGAAACGGAGGAAGTATAATATAGTACAGTATGGTCGGGTTAACGTAACATACCAGAAAAGAAGCCAAAGAACCAACAGCGATAGCCCAAAAGCGGCCAGTGAAGGCATCAGAGAGAAAAGCGCCAAGCAAAGGGGCAAAATTAGACACCCCTGAGAAGACGTTGATCAAGTTGACGGCGTCAACTTGGTCCATATGATACTCACGTCTTAAATACACCATAAAGTTGGCTAGTACCCCAAATGTTGCTAGCCTTTCAAATGTCTCATTTCCTGCAACCACCAACAATATATAATATTAACACTTGCTTAACTACATTGTAATCCCTTGTTTATAAGCTAATACAAGCTAAGTTAGTTTCTTATTAATTAGACCGTCATATCCTGGAAGTTTTTATATAGCTCAGGTCTCAGAGATGGAATTAGAGGAAGTTGTGAAAATGTGTAGGAGATTGCCTGATTGGTGATGACACGTGATCTTACAATAAACTGCAGACGTTGTTTTACAAGAATTTGTATTACAAGATAATGTTTGCAACATATGCAATGCTTAAAGTGTTGTCAAAGAATATTTTCATATGCTGTTAGACCTATTCCTAACTCTATTAAAGGGCAGCTTGAAGTTTGATGTACCAACTTAGAAAAACAATATATAACACTTCAAAAACAAGGTTAAAACTAGCTTAATTAGTCAATTAAGTCTAGGAGAACGAGTGGTGATGTATGTGATTGAATCTCATTTATATCGTGGTATTTATGACACCCTATCTATAACTACTCCGTAATTAACTAGGGAGCATATAGTAAGAAGACAAGAAGTACTCCTCCGTATAAGTTGGATTCTACTACATGTACACTTAGTGTACAAGGTATGTTGTATACCATGCTTTTCTATTGGTTGAAATGACATATTTATTGTCTTTCATTTTCATTTTTTAGTGAGTTTGATGATGCATGTGTCAACAAATTAATACTCCGTAGTAGTGTACAAGAGAATCTTGTACACTAGGTGTACATGTAGCTTTTTCCGTATAAGTAAAGTAAAAACCAATGGTATCGTCTTTGGAAACTTGTCATTTTCTCGTTTAAAAAATTCCTAACCGAAAAACATATCTTTAGAAACAAAATGAAAATTTGACCTTTTTTCCTTCTTAAATACGGAATAAATACTCTTCCAAAATTCCAAGTTTATGTGAATTGTGTAATTTTTGTTGCAACTCAATTAATTAATACAAGTAATATTCTTTTTTAAAGAATCTAACATTTTTTTCTTCCTATAATCTTGCATGCATCCCACGAGTATTAACCTACTACATCAATAATCAAACAATACTTTTGACAGAGTAGGAAGCTCCTAAAATGGGGCCACCAAGCCCAACACGGCCCGTTCATGTTAATATCCAAGGCATGGATCTCTTAATCCCATGCAATAGAGATGAACTCACTAGTCAACTCGGCCAACTCGGACCTAGATTTTTTCCAAAAAAAAATAAAAGCTAAAGGACAACACTAATAAAATCTCAGTCCTGTTGAAGATAAGTCTGTCTTCTATATTGCTTTGCTTGTGCGGTTGAGGTTTAACATTTAGCAATCACAGATTTTATATGATATGATGGTCCTCTACTCGAGCTATCAGTAATTAGTGAAAGTATGGAGGGATATTACTATATTAGTTGGATGATCGAGATGATTCGGAAAAGTATTTTTCGTCAAAATAAACGTATCCTTGAGTAGGAGCACAAAAATACAAACATAAAAATGTGGTTTAAAGGACTACAATTATATGGTTCCTTTTCTATTATGGTTTCTCTTTCAAATACTTCACCTTTTCTTTTTTGCTTTTGATCTTCATTCTCTTCTTTTTTTTCATGTTAGATTAGACTTTTTAACTTCTTTTTTCATTATTTGTATCACCTTTTGCTAAAAGCTACACGTGTCCTTGCCGAAGTTAATTCAAGTGTATAATAATTTTTCTTATTTTATTTTTCGCTAACTTGACATACTCTTACTTTACTTAACCTCATTTAATTATTCTCCTATAATCTTGATCCAAGGTCAACACGTACACTCTCTCACCTATTTTTTAAATTTAATATTAAAACACAATTAATAATGAGAACACTAATTAGGATCCTACTACATGTACCCCCTAGTGTACAAAGTATCTTGTACACCATGCTTTTCTATTGGTTGAAATGGTATATTTATTGTCTTTCATTCTCATTTTTTAGTGGGTTTGATGATGTGTCAACAAATTAATGGTAATGTACAAGAGAATCTTGTACACTAGGTGTACATGTAGGCATGTAGCCTACATCGTTCTCACAGTGTTTAATGTGAACGCGTATTATATTATTTTAATTTCCTAAACAAACCATATCGCAAATAAAAAAGTTAGATATTTCAATTTAAAAAGTTAGGTATTTTTCAAATAAAAAAGTTAACATATCGCAAATAAGGAAATCGAAGATTTCATACCATCTTTTTCATCTAATAATACTGTATTGAATCATTTTAAGTAATCTCTAATTTCATATTTTGCTACATCACTGTACACTTCATACTAAGACACAAATTATTATTGTTGCAATTTACTGCGTCTAACATTTCGCCAAAGTTAATGTTTACTCATATAAGCGGTCTTGAATTAATGATGCATTAGCCAAGTGATTATAATTAAGACTGGGGACATGTATAAGATAAGTCACAATTTTTACTTCCCTCTTTCGTGTCACATATGTAGTTATGCCCTCGTAACTTATTCAGAGGAGAAAGGGGAAAAAAAGGGTCCTGAACTTCCTCCAAAACCAAGCCCGACATGCATTATTACGTGTACGACCAAGCTAAATCTACCACGTGATATGCCTCTTCTATAAACCCAAAAATCATTTCCCTCAAAATTACACGTATGCATTCAAAACAATTTCCCTCAAATATGAACTTATTGATTATGAAGAGAGATTAAAAATATTTTAATACATTCTTCACAAATCACAATATAGTGTTACTCATTGCTTTTTATAAGATATCTTTTAGAAAAATATAGTTCAAAAGGTAATTTAAAGAATTATTTTAAAATAAGGTTTCAATGTCTCTATAATATTATATTAAATTTTTAATATGGAGTTAACATTTTTACTTTAACAAAAAATTGGACTTGAATAACAAGCTTATTTTGATGTTAAGATAAGCTTTAGTCATGGGTGTACTTAAAACTCGACACAACTGGCCGGTTGGATGTTCGTAGATAAGAAAATTTAGATGTAAAATAGGAAGAAATGAGATGTCGAGAAATAAACCTAGAATAAATGGCATAGACTTCCATCCGCCGGGCTTTCTTTCGTTCGAGCTAACCGTCGTAACAACTCGTTTCTCGTCGTCGTAGTCGTTGTGGTGATCTTCTTTTTCATCCAAAGGCACATCGCTTAAGCTTTTTGACAATGATCTCCAATTAGAACACATTGATAACCAAGAAGAATGTCCTAGTACTTGCTCTTTGTTTCTCTCCATAATTCTCTCTCTTAATTAATTTCTCTCTCTTAATTAATTTCTCTCTCTAAGTTCTTAAATTTTTGTTTCTCTTGCATGAAAAACAAGTGCATTTAAAGAATGGTAGCAACCAAATGCCATTAGGCAAGGTATGGTAGTGGTATAAAGTGTGAGACGAGTGTAACTTGTACTGCTAATTCCAAAAACACCCAAAAAAAAAATATCTAGTAGACAAAAAAATTTAGCCAAGAGTTCCATTTTCGTGAAAGAATACCTTGGCACGTCATTGTAACTGAAAATGATGTGTGTAATGTGTGTACACATACTATCATTTCAACAATCATTTACTAATTATGAGCTTTCCTTATAATATAAACAAATTATTATTATAATAATAATTACATACAATAATAATAATAATAATAATAACAATAACAAATAATTTTTATACGGAGTATATAACAATAACCCAAATTCTTATATGAGACTGTCCTCACCATCAACTGATGGTGAGACCAGTTCACATTTGCGAATTTAGGTATGTTACTTCTATAGTTTAGACATGTTACTTTTTTATATAATTTTAGTGGAGGTACTTTTTTTAGTTTAGGTATGTTACTTCTATAGTTTATACATGTTACTTTTTTATACGGGGTAATTTTAGGGGAGATACCTTCATAGTTTAGGTATGTTACTTCTATAGTTTAGACATGTTACTTTTTTTTTTATATAATTTTAGAAGAAGTACTTTTTTTAGTTTAGGTATGTTACTTCTATAGTTTATACATGTTACTTTTTTTATACGGAGTAGTTTTAGGGGAGATACCTTCTTAGTTTAGGTATGTTACTTATATAGTTTAGACATGTTACTTCTTCTTTTTATAATAATTTTAGAGGAGGTATTTTTTTTAGTTTAGGTATGTTACTTTTATAGTTTAGACATGTTACTTTTTTTTATAATTTTAGATGAGGTACTTTTTTAGTTTAGGTATGTTACTTCTATAGTTTAGACATGTACTTTTTTTTATACGGAATAGTTTTAGGGGAGGTACATTTTTAGTTTAGGTATGTTATTTCTATAGTTTAGACATGTTACTTTTTTTTTATAATTTTAGAGGAGGTAGTTTTTTAGTTTAGGTATGTTAGTTCTATACTTCTATAGTTTAGATCTGTTATTTTTTTTATATAGTTTTAGGGGAGATACGCTATTGGTTTCACGCTCGTCACACCATCAAGCTGATGGTGTGACTGGTCTCACAGGAGACGCGCTATAACAATAATGAGGTGATAAGTTATTTCGTATGGACCTAGCTCTTTCCTTATTAGTGCTAAAGAATGGACCATTTATACTTGTTTTATGGGATTGTGGGTGTGCTTTGTCCGTTTTGGAAATGTGAAATAACATAAAATTCATCAATTAAACACAATTTTTTAAAAGCACTTTCGCCCTATTTGGTTCATTATTAGTAAAGGAAAGGAAGAGAAAAGAAAGGAAGGGAAAAGAAAGGAAGGGAAATAGATTTTATTTTCCTGTGTTTGGTTTAAGGGAAAGAAACGAAGGAAATAGAAAGGAAATCTAAATGACAGCTTTTAATTTTCTCTTTCCTTCCAAATTCCTCCAATTTTGAGAGGAAAGGAAAGTGAAAATTTTATAAAGGAGCTTTCCTTCCAATTCCCTTCCTTTCCTTCCACTTCCCATATAATTATTTGTACCAAATACAGGAAACTTTATTTGACCTTTCCTTTCTTTTCTTTTCCTTCCAATTCCTCCCAACCAAATAAGGCCTTTGGGTTGAACTAGGGACCGAAAAATTATATTTTCCGACTTAATATTACATCGCTTATCTTAAATTCGGTCCATACCGATTTTTGAATAACATATACAAAGTATGATATATCCGATCCCTACTAAGACCTCATATTCAATACGGAGTACTTTTTTCAATTTTCTAGTATCATCAACGTAGAGAAGCAAGTATATATGTCATGTCATTAACTCATTACCTTGTTTGTAAGTGAATAATGAAGTATCACTCTTTAAAATAACAAAATTTGGCAAACTTTTCTGCACACCCTCACTGTTTGGGACTATATAATACTTCCCTTACAACTTAACAAACCCTTGGGTTGAATGGTTGATTGCATTGTGCTGTCTATTTTAATTCACAATGAAAAAATGCATTTTTTTTTTTTATCTAGTTGATAAATTGATCATTTTCGAGTCGTAACCAAACCCAACATGGTATGAATAGCGTGGTCATCTTTACAACCAGGTTGAATATCTCATCTCAATCGATCAACTAACTTGTTGGGATCTGTCATTATAAACAAGACCATTTTTTACACCAATATATAGTATCCATATTATTCTCAAATTTCTGCCATTGAATGCAAGGACTGGATTATTTTGTAAATACTTGGTATAAGACACCGGCCTGTCAATTAAAGGAGTTAATGACTGAATGTTTAGGCCGTTCAAAACAGTTGTCATGTTTGGCCATGACCCTGTTTGGCAATCGAGTTTAGAGTTTGGTAAATAAGATTATTAGCTCAAACCTCTCATTTTGACAAAAGCTCCTTTCACCGACTTATATATTGTGTAAACGAGACTACTTTGTGGAAATCTATATTTCTCCTTGTGGAACACTTTTGAACTCATAATTTGAATCCCCAAGCTAGCCTAGAAGATTACTCCTAACTCCTACAAACATTTTTTAATCTAAGCAAAGGCTTACACAGGTTCAAATCACTCCCCGAATTAAACACAAGCAATGAAAGAATAAAACTTTTAATTAATTAAGCAAATCTCATGAGGAAGTACAAATACATATCAGATATGTATGGGGAAATACATATCAGAATAAAAGACAAAATAGGAAAAATGGCAAAATAAATAAATTAAATGGTACTTTTCTAAATACAAATGGTACTTTTTTTTTTTTACAGAATGGTACTTTTTTTACATGAATGGTACTTCATTTTTTGTCTTTTAGCTATTTGTCTTTTAGTTGATATCACATATCAGATATGCGAAAAAACGAACCCCAAATCTCGTAGTGTTATAATTCTCAACTAGATTAGGTCCCGTGCACGCACGGATATTTGAAAATTATTATTTGACTATCTTTTTTATAAAAAAATTAATTGAATTATTTATCCCTTAAATCTATTGCGTAATTAATATCTCGAATGTAATCATTTTATAATATTTTAACTTATTACGTATTATATATTTTATATATTTAATATAATGAACTGAATAAAATATTTGATATATTTAATATGCTAATTTTCCCAAAATATTGAGCAAGAATATTCTCTATTATTGATATGACAGTTTGACTAAAATATTACCAAAATTTTAATAATGGCATAATCCATAATCCTATATTTTTTTTCCATATATAAAACATTTATACAAAAGGAGAGAAAATAAAAAAAGGAAAAAGGAAATATGTCTTTTTAGGAAAGAGTTTTTGGCGGGAAAATTTTTCACCAGGAAGTGACACGTGTCATTCCTGGTGTCTCTTTTAGTATATAGTAATAGATAATCTCTATCATTGAAATTACAAGTCTTCATTATATAGGAGTGTGACTAATAGTAGTCCTATATAAATAAAACTCTAAAAGCTGTCCTATATAAATAAAACTCTAAAAGCTATCCTAGTTAAATAAAATAAGATACTAAACATTAAATCTAAACAAGATAAAATTATATAGTATGACTAAATATTAACCCGTTAACTAGAAAGACTTGATGAAGTTATCTAGTTTTAGATTCAAATTTTTATGTGTATGTCGTATGATTTTTTATCAATGAATTAATTTGATTATAAAAAAAGAAGCTCGTTAACTAGACCAACCCAAAAACACTACTTGCAACCTTGAAATGCCCCAGATCCAATAATAAAAAAAGACCAGCTAATTTAATTATGTCTAGTTTCTTTTTCATATACGTATAATTCTCCCCTTCTTTGAAGAAAACCCGACCTCAAACTTTGCCAATAGTAGAAAACAAATCTCGAACAAGGAACAAGAACTTTCTTAATTTGCCACTTTGACACTCGTTATTGTAGAAATAATCATTGTCTAACTTTTTAACCTCTCTATGTCATTTTCCCCTTTCTTGAAAAAAAATCCGTCCTCAAATGTTACACGATTTCAAGGGTAAGAATGAACCCCAAAAAAACAATAGGATACTCGACATCTATACTAATATATTAAAAGGCGTTCAGAAAAATGTCTATGTGGCACGTAGTACTCTTCCTTTTGCGCCACATCATCCACTCACCAAATGATATGTCAAATCATGGACAACCAAAAATCTATACGTACAATGAGGTTCGAACTCCAGACCTCAAATGTGGAGGATTACTCTAATTACCATCTTAACCAACAACCATTTGTGGTTTATCTTTTCACATTAATTTATAAATGAATGTTAACATGAAGTTTACAACAACTAAACTTTTATGTGACTTTTTATTTTCTATTGACTATTTTGGAAAAAAATAATAATTAAAGAATTAGGACAACCATGAATAAACATGATGTCATAAGTCTCATAAGCATCAACTACATAAATGCCTTGCATGACTGCATAAGTCTAATTTGGTGTTTGTAAATTTTGAATCACTTATTTCCTGAAAACAAATTATACAAATTGTAAGATGATGCAATTGAAAAATTATTTCTCGTGATAAATGACTTAGTGTGTTTACGTAGTTGACGAACTTGATGAATGCTTTCACTTCATGTTATACATGTATCTTATCAAATATTTTGCTCAAAAAAAATCTAAAATTTTAACTATTCAATGTAGCAATCGGGACATCGCCCGAGCCACACACTAGTTATCACTTATTAGGAGCACGACATTATTGTCACAAACTGTATCAACCATATATAGTGTCATCAACCCCAAAAGTATTAATATACCAATCCGACGTGGGATAAAAAATAGTATAAAAAATTCTCCCAATCTTTTTCCTTGGATGAACGAGAGTAACTTCTAAGTCATGTTGACTACTACGTATTTATTTTGTAACATATCACAGTCATTATTCATAATCAATTAATCGTGTCACCGAAATAACAATCAGCAAAGTGATTTGAAGTATGCAATACAAAACCCGTTTTCAAATATCTTCCAACAACCAACATGATTATTCGATTACTCTCAATTAAAAACACAAATTCTTATTTACAAATGTTGTACAATAAATATGGTACATCTGAGCAAAAGTTAACTCAAATATCTATTTTTTTAGTGATAATTTTTTTTCATTTTCATAAAAATTATATCTTCAATATCACTAACAATGTATAGAATTAATTATTTAACTTTTTCAAATGTTTATCCATCAACTTTTTTTTAATAATATAAAAGTTAAAACAAAATATGTTAAAAGTTACAAAAAAAAAAAAACTAGGTAAAAAATACAAAAAAGTGAGTAAAAGTTATCTTGATGTACAATTTATCATACAACTTTTGCGCACGAGACTTTTTGAATTAAAGAAAGCTAGAAAATCCGTCAAAACAATTGCCTTAAGAGCATCTCCAATGGTTGTAGCTAGGAACTTCCTTGTAATTTTTGCAAATTTCAAGCTACTAGCTTGACCATTGGAGTTGAAATGATAAAATAGTTTGGCCAATAAGCTAATTTGTTTGGAAAAACTTGGCCAATGAAATAATATTAACTTAAATTAAATTTAAATTAATATTGATTGACAAATATGACTACATTAACTATCAAGTTAGTAGCTAACCACTAGGGAACTAATTAGCTAGAAAGGGAATTAGCTTGAAATATTATGTGGCATGATAAGCTAACTTAGAAATTAGCTTACCGTTGGAGATGCTCTAAGAAAAATTTATTCAGTACAGCAACAATGAGCAGCAATTGGAAGGAAAGAACAAAGTAAAATAGAATGTTCTAACCAACTTTTACCTTACTTTCCCCCAAAAAAAAAACCAACCAACTCCTCCAACAACAATTCACACACGGCAACCTCACTTCTCCGTAGTTAGGAAAATTTGTCAAATACAATCTTATAAAGTTCTCTATTTGTCAATTACAACCTTAAATTTAATTTTATTTTTGCCAATTACAACCTTAAACTTATACATCCATTTTAAATTACAACCCGAAGTTATTTTCCGGCAAAAATCACCGAAAAATGATGTCATAATGTTATTAAAAAAAATATTACATAATTTCTATAAAAAAAATTAAAACGAAAAATAAGAATTAAAACAATAAAAATAAAATATTTGAAAAAATATTTTTTTTATAGATATTATGTACTTCGTAAGTTTTTTTTAATAACGTTATGACATCATCTTCCGGTGATTTTTGCCGAAAAATGGTTTCGGGTTGTAATTTAAAATAGATGTACAAGTTTAAGGTTGTAATTGACAAAATTAGAAATTTGAGGTTGTAATTGGCAAATAGTGAACTTTATTAGGTTGTATTTTGCAAATTTGCCCCGTAGTTAAGATGCAATTTTATTTATTTTATTTACGAAAATGATAAAGGTCGCAACATGCGACCTTTAAGCCGTGTCACAATGATGATGTGGCATGCTTATGTGTCATGATTTAAATTGGAAATTAAAATCTTTAACTTATATTTTTTTATTATACCTGTTATAAAAAAGGGTAGGAAAATCATAATATTCTAATTTATAGATAAACTACATGAAAAAAAAAATGCGGTAACACAAAATCTTATTTACATAGGGTGTACGATAAATATTGTACACCGAATCTAAAGTTGACGTAAAATGCTTAAAAGTTATCCTTGTATATGTAAAAGTTATGTACTTTTTAGTAATAATATTTATCATTTTAATAAAAAATATTTCTTCAAAATCACTAATAATGTATAAAATTAATCATTTAACACTTTAATATATTAACTTTTTTTTAATAATATAAAAGTTAGAGAAAACTGAGTAAAAGTTAGAGAAAACTGGGTAAAAATTAGGTTGGTGTACAATAAATTTATTATACATCTTGTACATGCAAAATCTTTTGTTGCGGTAAAACAAGCAAAAGGTAACACCAAAATTGTGCGATTGCTAAAGGATTACCAATCCCTAAAATCTAACATCAATTGATTCATAAATAAGATGGGACCACTAAATTATATTGCAATAAATTGTAACTCTTATTTGGAAATGGTAAATCAATTGAATCCCCAAGCCTAAAAGATCACTCTTGAAACTCCTATGCATGAGACCTAAATCCTAGAAATACTCCTAAATCTAAGCAAAGGCTTATTTGTGTTCAAACCACCCCTGGAACTAAGCACATGCAACAAAAGAATTAAACTTTCAATTTAATTAAAACAAAGCTCATAGTTTTTACGGAGTATATAATTTTTAATAATCTCTATAATAAAATTACAAGTCTTTATTATACAAGAATAATGGAGTATGACTAACAGTACCTTAAAAAAAAAATTATGACCAACAGAAATCCTATATAAATAAAACTTTAAAAGCTTTAGTTAAATAAATAGCATATGTAGTACTAGAAAATAAAGTCCTAGATAAATAAATTACTGAAAATTAAATCTAAATAAGATAATTTATTTATTTTTTTGAGGGAAAGATAAAATTACATAGTATGAGTAAACAATCGCAATTTGGATTATACACCTGGGTACACAGTGTCCATTGCTTAGATGATTGTTAATGTAAAATTGTAGAAGATAATTTTGTCCATAATTAATTTTCTAACCAGACAAAATTAAATAAATGTCATAAGACAAATGTCTATAAATGTCATTTTACACAATAATATAGTTTTAGCAAATTTTTATGTCTATATGTATTACCAAACACATTTATACAAATCGCTATTCAAATCTAAGGTAAACAACTAACTGTTAATGCAAACTCTAAGCTATAAGCTCTAATTTCCAAACAGAGTCAACAACTTAAAGGTCAAAAAGCAAAATGATATGATTGAGGATTGCATTCTATCTGCCCTTCTACATACGTAATCCTATGAAACACTATCAATCACCAATTTCATCGGTATTGGATAAGAATGAAAAATTATGTTATAAAAGAGTTTATAATGATATTACCATGAACATTGTGGTATTACTTTCCTTGTCAAGTTACATTTAGATATTAACTAGTGTATGGCCCGGGTGATGCCCCGGTTGCTACATTGAATATTTACAATTTTAGGTTTTTTTTGAGCTCAATACTTGACCAAAATACATGTATTTCATTAAGTGAAAAACATCAATTAAGTTCATCAACTACAAAGATACACTACGTCATTTATCATGCCAAGTAATTTTTCAATTAGACCATCTTACAATTTGTATAATTTGTGTTCCAGTGGAAATAAATGCTTCAAATTAATAAACACCAAATTAGATATACATATGCAGTTATGTACGTAGGATGTTTCTATAGTTGATGCTTATGAGAGTTACGACATCATATTTCTTCATTGTTGTCCTAATGCTTTAATTTTTTTATTATCAAAATAGTCCATAGAAAATAAAATGTTACATAAAAATTTAGTTGTTTTACATTTCACGTTAACATTTATTTATAAATTAATGTGAAGAGTTAAAAAACAATTAGTGGTTGGTTAAGATGGTAATGAGAGTTATCATCTATGCTCGAGGTCTTGTGTTCGAACCTCATTGTAATGAATTTTAATTGTCCATGACATAACAATTGGTGAGTGGATGGTGTGGCGTAAAAAGGGAGAGTACTATGTGGCACATAGATATTTTTCACTAACGTTTTTTATTATATAGTATAGATGTCCTTTATTATTATATACTTAGTACGAAGTACCAAACATGCCTTAAGATTGTTGATGGGACAAGTCACTTTCTTTCTCCTTATCATCCCATTTATTGCTTTATCTCACTCATTTCTTCATGATTTTTGTGGGTGTCACGAGAGGAGAGAAAGAGAGTTTCTATGATAGGCAATGAGCCAATGATGTACTAATGTTCCAAGAGAATACTACTACCTTAACTGTTAAAAAAAAAAACATTCAAGATTGTCTGCTCAAAATTGAAGGAAAACAACAAAGTGTAGCTAGAGTCTAGAGATAGTGCATGGTTGATCTTGATTGTTTTGATAGTAAAATTAAACTTTGATACCAAAATTATCGTGCAATTTGATTGATCATCCACACATAGTGGAAATTAAAGTCACGTAAAGTACATAAGTCTCTTGTTACTTTGTACTCCCTCCGTTTCTTTTTGTTGTATCCATTTCCATTTTAAGCGTTTCATATTGTTGTATCCATTTAGAATCTATTCTATTTTTGGACATACATTTTATCCTAAAATATCCTTACATTTCTATCTAATTACCAAAATACCTAAAGATTCTACCCATATTCCCACCTAATTTTCCCCACCCATAATATTTAATTCTTTTCCCTTCCCCATATATCCACTCTCTCACCTTCTTTATTACTCATCATTATCACTCCTCTCTCTTACCTTATTTCTTTATTATTTTCTCACTCCTTTATTTATTATAATCTCTTACACCCAATCATTACACTTATACCCATACAAACCAATATTCCATTTTTCTTAAAAACCACACCAGATTACAAATGAATACATCAAAAAGAAATGGAGGGAGTAGTTGTTACTACACTGTATTGAATCTTATAATTATGTAGAATGGCCGGTTATATGTGCTTGACTATGAATCTCTCGTACGTTACTCTCTCATAATGTGAACAAAATGACCATTCTTCTCAAGTTGGCAATTGTTTTTTCTCTTATTACCACTCTTTCTCAAGTTGGCAATTGTTTCTTCTCTTATTATTTGTTAAGATTTGACACACGAAACCATACATTGTAAGCATTGTTGTTAGAATCGCGATCTGAATCGTAGGATCATACACCAATTTTCGCAAAAACGACCCAGATAGCAAGAAAAATTGTAGGGGTGGTGGGATCGTAGCATGATTGAGCAGGATCAGTCAGGATCATACAAGATAGACGGAACAAGTATTAAGGGACGACTTTATAAAGAAAGCGGGGTGACCCGACAAATGTTAAGGGTCGGAGGGAGTATATGAGATACTGGTTTAGAATCGCCTAAAAACATACCAGATATTGGGCTTATTTTTGGGCCTAAATCTGACCCTGGAGTGGACTGTCCAGCAGTTCAACACCCGTCACCCTAAAACCAAAAAGACGGAATACAAAAAGAATATGGATGTTTCGCACTTGTATTGGTGAAAGTTTTGGGCTTCTTGAATACGAAATTTTAGTTTGTCTATAGCCCAAGAAAGTATGTACATTAACCCTAACCCATAAATGGTAGTCTCAGTGTAAATGTGTGACTGTGTAACACGTTTTACATAAAATTAGTTTTTGATCCGTTCTACGCACGAGCTATATTTTAGGAAAATCAATTAAAAAAATGGTAAATTGACATACCAAATTAGCAAAATAAGCTTGGTAGGAATGTCGGTCTATAAAAAATTGTAAACATGTAGGTTTAATAAATAGTCAAATTCATTAACCTGAGAATTATAACCATCTGAAACGTTTCTCATTCTTGATTCACCATAACCTCCAATGTATTGATCAATGTCTCTAATTAAATTGTTCTAAACGATTAAACTAAAATTGGAAAGGGAAGGATGAAAGGTTGAGGTAACTTATTATGTATTAAATGAAGAATTGATTATGTATTCTTGGCCACGTGTCTTCTAAGTGGTGATGATTATGTGTCCGCCACGTGTTTTCAAAATGGTGTTGCTTACGTGTCCTTAAAATAGAGTTGATTTTTCTTTTAAAATACTAGGTATTGATATTAAGATTCTGACATTAAATATTTTTTGATTTTCCTTCTTTTTGTTTTGTTTAGGGTGGAAAAACAATTCTTAATTTTGTGAACAATACGAAATGGATACGAGGCTAAACACGAACATGACATAACACGGTAGTTTGCCAGCTCTACTTTTTCCCCTCCTTCCCTTTGACCCTTTCCTTTTCGGTACATACTGGAAACTATTTTAAATGTACTTTCCCTTTGAAAATGATTCAAAACAAACGGAGTCAATCATCTTTTTGAATTTGGTATGACTACGGTAGGATGAAGATACTTGGGACGGGAAATGGAAAAAAGAAATGCAGAATTAATTAACAACTTTGCTTGAAATCTAATTCTCAACAATCCAAGTATTAGGCTGTCACTTTGTCCCCCCGTTTGGTAAAGTTTAGAGAATAATTAATGTTATCTTATTGTATCTGTTTTAAAACAGATAAATGACTTCCATGAATATAATTTCATGTGCATCATTCATTAAGTCATTATGGTTTGCTCAAATCGGGAATAAAGGACAGTCAATAAAGCCCCCAGGCAGGGGATCTAGGGAGTCGCTTTTTCGGATATTAGATATATGTGGCAACACATATTAGCTAAAAGACAAATAGCTAAAAGATTAAAAAAAAAATATCATTCTATAAAAAAAATCATTTTATAAAAAAAAAGTATCATTCTGTGAAAAAAAGTACTAATAAAAAGTATTTTTTTTGTCTTTTTCCTACTTTTGTCTTATGTTATGATATGCATTATCAAGCACATATCAGATATGCAAAAATACTTCCTCGGGGATCTAGTGCTCCGAGAGAGAGGTTTTCTATGACTACAATGCAATAAAATAATATTTTCTACAATATATGTATTTTTATTTGGTGCAAAATAACATAGTTTAGTAAAAATAGGGTAGTTGCATTTTATCATGGATTATTTACTTTTAATAATTCAACCTTTGAGCGATTTTCCAACATTAATCCAACCTTTTGATTATTATCTATTAATCTAGCCTTTATACCCATTTTACTTATATTGCTCCAAAAAACGGGTACCGGCTGCACAAGTCAACCAAAGCGTAAGGTTTATGTTTACCTTTGTTTTTTTTCCCCCCTTCAAAAGCCAAAAAAAAAATTCGAAGACATTAAATTCTTCCAACTACCTTCTTCAGCTCGCCTCTTCATTCACTCTCATTCTCTCTCCACACCACTACTGCAATCAACATCCCCAACCTAAATCTGTACTAAATTTCCAGAAATTCAATGAGGGGGGTGAAATATATGAAAGATAAGCGATACCCATTAAACAGATCTAAAGAAATCCATAAAGTCTCATAGTAAAACTTGCTTCAAAAGGGATAATTAAACGAAGGGATGGACCCTAGATTTGTAAGACCCACAAACCTGACTTAGATAAGATTGACCCCGAAAAATGCATGAGCTTTGATGCACAGGATCGCAACCCATTGTTCATGGCCATAGCTTTTGAGATTTAGGAAAGAGAAATCGCGGAGAGAGAATTGAGAACATAAATGGTTGAAATGTTTCGCGCATGCGAGATAGCGAGAAAGACCTAGTAAAATATGGAGCAGTAAGCACTTCAAGTACACGCGCTACAATACCCTAGTATATATTCAATTCGTTGAATTAAAAAAAATATTGAAGCTTAGCCTTCAATGGCGGTTTCTGGTGCTTTGGGGAAGAAGAAGAGGAGGGATAAATGGAGAGGGGGGAAATAACAGGGGAGTGGGGGGCTCACTCATATTTTTTATAACAGCTATAAGCCACGTCATCAATATGACCGGCTTTACCTACTTCATAACAAGTAGGGTGTAATAAAAGGTAAGGGGATATAAAGGTTAGATTAATAGATAATAATGAAAAGGTTGGATTGATGTTAGAAAATCGCTCAAATGTTGGATTATTAAAGGTAAATAATCTTTTTATCATTTGGTACCAACTAACATACGGAGTAGTTTGATATTCACAAGTCAAAGGTAAATGTTCTTTTTGATGGGGCAAACTCATTAAATGAGACGAAGTTACTATTTTAACCTTATTATTGTCTTTGTGGACACTACTTATCATATCTAAGACTTTCTCGTTCCGAGAAGAAAATGAACTTGTGATGCTCAAAAAGGCGGGACATCCTCTATTCTCTGGCACACTTTTTGTTTTCTATTTTCATGACTTGCCTACAACTGCCCATAATGCCTACTGAGTTACGGACTGCTTTGTAGAGAATAATTTAGGGTACAAATACTATTGACAAAAGTATGTTGGATTTTCTCCGATTTTTCTGATTTACGATGATATAGGTGTTCTATCTAAATTATTTGGAACTTTTGTTATTTCTCACGTTAAGAGGGAAGAGAGGGAATACAAGTGCGCATCTTGTAGTGAGATGGGACACGCAATACTTTCGAATGAAGTATGGTGGACCTTGATTTACAATAATATCCCTGCCTGGAGATTTCCCTCAAAAAAGTTGTTTTTTAACGGTTTCCTTATCGTATAAAATGAAACAATTGATGATGCAACTTTATTAGCATGTACACTTGGGCTCTTGAACTGACTTTTTAAAGTAGCTCTTCAAGTAACTCTCTAATAAGAATTATTGTTTGGCCAATATTAAGGCTCTTGAGTAACTTTTCATGGAGGTAACTCTTGGCCAAGACACCTCAATTGAAAACGGAGAGTCACTTTATTTGTTAAAGACCATTAATTATTTGGACATATGGTAAATTTTTCTACATGACTGGAGTACATCTAATATTTACAATTCAAGTGTATATATATATATATATATATATATATATATATATATATATATATATATATATATATATATGGGAGATCAATAATAATATGGTAACCTTTTTTTTCCCTATCTAACAAACCTACTATTGGGGCTACTTATCTGCAATTAAAATACTCCGTATTAAACTTTTTGTTTCAATTTGTAATACTCAGAAGAGACAATTAATAAGACTCGGTGGATCATGTTCTAAACAACTTTGATTAACATCTTTGTTTCAATATCTAAGCTTATTATAGGTGCATTTATGTGAAAATTATTAGGTGCATCCGAATTTGCTGTGTATCTAAGATTATTTTATTGTCCGTTGATGGTCCCCTTTATATTTTCCTCTTACATGTAAAGAGAAAATGTGAGAGGGTGCACCTAATATGTTCTAGAATTTACGAGTATTACCATAATGAAGGATTGTAATTTTTTTGTGATGCATATGAGTGCCAAGCCCAAAACAGAAATAAATTACACAATTAAGCGTGGCCATGCCACTCCTACTAGGTCTTCATGGAGTAGGTTGTGAATCTGGCTCGAAGGAGTGTCGAAGAGCACTACCTTTTCCACTTAAACCACCCCAATATTAGCAAGACAATCAACTACCCTATTTCCCTCACGATAACAATGAATGAGTCGAACTTCCCAACTTGGAGAGTTGATTAAAGTACAACAAGTATTGTAATTAATTGTTATCAATTTCTAAGAATTAATCAACCATGATTATCCTCTATAGCTAAAATCTAGAAGACTAGTATTATATGCAAGCGATGCGTGCGAAAATATATTAAAATTAAAATTATGTTATGTAAAAAATTATTCGCATAGTATCTCTACAGAAAAATTAGACATCAAAATAATTTGGGGATGTATTTTTATTACGGAG
Organism: Spinacia oleracea; assembly: GCF_020520425.1. Taxonomy (NCBI): domain Eukaryota; kingdom Viridiplantae; phylum Streptophyta; class Magnoliopsida; order Caryophyllales; family Amaranthaceae; genus Spinacia; species Spinacia oleracea. Next base: position 124,945,660 of record NC_079487.1, on the reverse strand, counting down.
TTATTCGTTTCACTGAATTTTTTAAAATTTAAATTAAAATAGATGTATTTGTGACAATTTAAAAATGTAGCATAATAAAATACTTTAAAGAAAAAGATAAAGTACTATGATTAAGTGTTTGAATGAGACTTTTTTTTTTTTTTTTGTCTCTTGTGATTAAATATGATTTACTAACTAATTTTTTTTATGTCTTTTTTAATTTATTTTACAATTAATGTTATGCACGGAGTAATAAATAAGTTTTATAAATTTGATTGACTATTTTTTTTTGGTTTTTTTGGTTTACATGAATCAATCCTTGATTTGCATTAGATTTTCTTAATCGGTGATTTTCATTAAATAATACTTGGTTTTTAAATTAATTAAATTCTATGTCATAAAACAATCAACACTACAACAAAATAAGCTTTTAATAGCGCTTTTTTCAATGAAAGACAGCGCTTTTAAAGCGCTGTGAATTAGCAGCGCTGTTAAAAGAATAACAACGTTTTTCAAAAGCGCTGTTAATATTGCCTCATTTATCAGCGTTCAATAAATAAGCGCTATTAAAGCTCTGGTATGGCAGGAAATTTTATGTACTCAACAAATAATTTAATTTAAATTAATTAATAGCATTTAATTAAAATGCGATGTTATTAGATTTAATTTTAATTATCAAGTACCTGTAAACAAAAGGTTAAAACATTTTAGAGCCTATGCAGCAGCAGGATAGTGTAAGAGTTAAATATATATGTTGCTCCCCACAAAAAAAAGAAACAAATTGAATATATATAAAATCCGACTTCATTTGTATCATGTCAAATAAATGTCTCAAAGTCTCAAACTTAAAATCATATGTGCCTAAATACACACTAGAAAAGAGAAATATGTATCCTTGTCATATATAACTTCTTTTAATTCTAAATCAACACACTAAAATTAGAACGTTGTAGACAATTTCCACTCGTAAACATAATTAATCCACCACAATATTCACACGAGATCGAAGAACGTGACGCGTCCATTGAGGTCTGACTTCATAAATTTGTCCTTGATCATAATTCAGAACATTGCAACCATGAAAGTACTACAAAATGAGAAAATACATAATTAGTAACAACGCATATAATAATGTCTAGGCATAATGGAACAAAGAAAAATACACACATCTTCAAATATTCGAGTTTGCTTATAGCCGATGATCTCTTTCATGAATCTCATGATATAATATCCACAATCCATGGCATTGCTGGGAGAAGAACATTGTGTGTTACACTTGAGTTTAAATATAAGATTCAAGTCAATTGACTTAAAATGCTGGAACTGTTGCTGGATTTGAAGGAGGTTATGATTCCTATTTGGAAGATGGAGAGTTCAGAGAGTCGCGCTATTGGGAGGATAATGATGGTGGGAAAGGGGAAACTGAACATGTCGATTCTGATTCTGATAATAGGGATGGAAATGTCATTTATGAAGCTGCTAATGATGATTTTGCCCAATTGTCGGGAGAAGTTATGATTGGGGAGTGTGAGAAGCAGAGTTATTGATCAAATAATCCACCAAATCTTAATCAGAGCATTGAGGAAAGCTATTCTCTGCGGTTTCAGAGTTTCTTGTCCAATGTGGATGACATGGAAGCAATGTGTACAAAGAGGGAATGTTGAGCCCTGAAGGCATGTTCTGTAACAAATAATTCTAACAAGGGGGGGATGGATCACAAGGCTAACATGTCTAGTATAAAAACAGATAGCGTGGGAAAATGGGACAAAACAGACAGTGCTTCTTATACTAGGCCTCAAGACCACCCTTATGCCAAAACATACTTGAATTTGGAAATAAATCAAGTCTAGAGAAATGTATAATTCCAAAAAATTTAGAAATAAATCAAGTCAAAACATGTACACCTTTATGCTAATTAATGTGCAAAAATAGCAAACAATCAAATCCTTCATATGTTGCCTTTCTGGTATAGTCAGATTCTAAAAACTACTATTTGATTTATTATCTCCCAAATTTGAAAGTTCGTAATGGACAAATTCACGAACTCTCCACTTTTCTTATTTATCCTTGTGCTCGGCCTTTAATTTTTGTCGTGGGATCATCGTCTCTAATCAAAGCTAATGATGACAGAAAACAAAGTTACGTTATTTGTTTCTCCTGCTAAATTAAACTATCTGGTTATGGTTAGTTAAAAGTTAAAAGTTTCTTATTAGTGTAGGTTTTTATTGTATACATGAGCTCTACTATGGAGGATTACTCTCTTAATTACATCTGAGTACCGCATTGATGTTCTCTATAATTTCGAGGATCAGAGGTGACTCTATATTTCGTCACATACTTATTTTAGAGTTTATCACTTGAAAGAGTACTTATCTTAAGGTTGATACTTGTTCTAGTCGGACCACTATGATACTATATGCATAATTGGGTTGCGCGCCTCCTCAATTCCTGGAAATGGGCTCATCAATCTGGCCAAGCCAGGCAAATTAGTCATGATCAACTTTAACTTGTTCATTGCATAATGATCATAAGCTTATTATATAATGACAGACGTGATTATTTTCATTCTACATTTTACGTTTCCAAAATAGGGCAGAAGAGTCCTTGGTTAGAACTTACCCAAGTAACCACTAACTAGAAAATGGGACAAAACTGAAGGTGCTTCACTACTTCTTATACCAGGCCTCAAGACCACCCTACACAGACAAGGCACAAGCAGGACAGAAGTAGCACCCTACCCACACCCAACTGCAGAATCCAGATATCCAACCCCCCAAGTCGGCCAAGAACTAAGTTGATCACTCGTCTCTCTAACAGAACAAACAACCAGCAGAAATGTGGAATGTCAAAAACAAAAGAATATCCAACAAAGGAGAAATAAGTAACTTACCTGTATACGATTTTACGCAATTTATATTGAACAAAAGAATATTCAATAAACACCAACATATTTCAAATCCACCCAAGACAAGAGACAAAGCGTACAAGTACCTGACAACCACACAAAAGAAAAATTACAAAGCCAATGCCACACAATATGCTGCCAATTAATGAAACTAACCATATCCCTTTCCCATTTCTGAAACTATAAGTCTATAACCATCTCAAAACAAAACATCTAGGAGAAAGCTAATTAGCTAAACCCGTAGTCTTGGTTATTTGCATACTTCTCTTAAGATAGTGTCACTGTATTTCTCGCCACCAAAGAAAAAAAATAAAGATGTCATAAGTCATTCAATAGTTGCTTAGCCTTGACATATATCTGATATTAACATATACGAGAATCACAGTTTTAGGCATGTGTGTAAAGATTTGGAGGGTTTCCTTATTTTGATGGTAGTTTTAGTGAAATTACTCATTCTATATACTGAAGGGGCCAAGTTTAAGTGGATTCTTCTGAACAAGGAATGTAGGGTTGGTTGCACTTTATGAAATACTCTGTAAATCATAAATTTTCCTACCTTTCTTCGTTCTGTCATTATGTATTGATTCATGGATTCACTGGCAATAATCATGCCCTTGTGTTGCTAACTTGTAACCACACAACAATATATAAACGAAGCAACTGCACAACAACAACAACAATAACAATAACGACATTGTAACTCCAATTCCTAAAATAATTTTTCTAAAATTCACAGAATCAAAAAGTTTCTAACATTCACAAAATCATAAAGGTCTAATAAACCCTAACATCTAGTATAATTCGGCGATAAACAAGCATATCAAATTGCTAATAAAACTCGCAAAATTTACAATGGAAAATCCTGAAAAACATAATTGAATTGCTAATTAAGAAGACACTCACAATTGATAATTCAACCACAAGTAGCCGGAATATATGTTCGCTAGATAATAAGCCGCCGCCGAGAAGCGTTCGCCGGAAGAAGAAGCTAAAATACGAAAATATATGGATTTGGATTCAAGGAAACTCTGTAATATTGGATTTGGGAAATTTCGGTTTGAGTGAACTTGGATTGGGGTTAAACTCTTGAATTCAGATCGGGATTGAACTCTTGAATTCGATGTTAACTGTGGAAGTCGTGGTGGAAGGAGGAAGGGGGATGGAGAACGTGGGAGGGATTAAAGGGTTTGATTCTTTAATTTGGTTTCTCGGTATGTGAAAATTATTACTATAGCTTTTTTTAGATAAATGATTATAGCTATAAAAAAAAGCGCTGTATTATATTAAAGTGGAAATTAAAATGGTTTCATTTAACAGCAATATAAAATAAAGTGCTGTTATTCCATTCAAATAATAGCGCTTTGTGATAAGCGCTACTGATTTGGCGCTGTTAATTAATATTTTTGTTGTAGTGCAACTTATTTAATTAATTCAATTTGATGAAGAAGTTATGGAGGGTGTTTTAGATTATAGGGGACACCAACGTTCCATTTACGAAAATGACCTCATGACTTCCCTTATCGATTAGGGAATAGAGATATGAGTAGTACAAGATATTTTCAATGCCTTGTCTAGGGATGGCAATATTAATGAATGTCCATTTACTCGTTCCACCCGCAATGTTAAGTGGATGGATACTCGAACTAAACGGGCGAGATGCAGGTGACAGATAAAGCAAGTGACGGGCCGGGACAGATACAAATGAGTAAATGACACTCGTTCCATCCATTAATCATACATTCACCCGTTTAATATATTTTCATCAAATTTTTTAATAAAATATTAAATATTCCAGAAAATATTTTTATTTCTTCTTGCATTTTTTTTTTCAAATCATTTGTTGTTATTTTTTTTTTTATATTTTTTATACAAAATAGTTTATTATGGATGAAAATGACTATATGTTAGTTTTGATGTAATTTTTTTTAAATATAAAATATTCATCCTTTAGTCACCCGATCCACCCGTTTTGGGTTGATGCGGATGATGGGTTAAGCGGTGACGGGTGGCTGCAGGTGCAGCGAATTGATAACGGGTGGATGCAGGTGCAACTCCACCTGATCCGAATCCGGTCAATTGCCATGCCTATCCTTATCTTCAATAATATTTTATTTTTGAAATTTAATTATTGTTAATCAATGGAAGGAATGTTGCCCAAAAGGTCCCGTTTTAAATACAAAGTTTTAATTCAAGGTAGTTCTTGATAACATCAAACCAATACAATACTACGGAGCAAATTTGATTTGTTCCGGGTAGGTTTTCTATTATTTTGTTTAGGTATTGGGTTTGGACTTTCGAGTATTATTCGGTGAGGTTGAAGAGTTTATCTTGTATCGCACGACTTGTCATTTACCATTATAGTCCACTCACCAAGTTTTCTTGCAACCGGGGTTTGGTAGTTTGAGGTTAGACTGTAGTATCTTTGTTTTCTTCGATTTTGTTTCTTTACCTTAGAGTTTGTATTTCATCCGAAAGGATGGGTTAAGCACTTAGACAGTTCACCTACTCCGTAATTTTATTTTCTTATATAAACAAAAAAGGTACTATGGAATATTTTACAAATTGACCTAAAAATAAAGTACTTTTTGATAATTTTGCCACTATATATCTACAAATTAAGATGATTTTTGTTTCCAACTCACGAAATTGGTCGAAGATGGACAAATCAGTCACATTCACAATTAATGACAGATTAATAGATTATAGAATCCAAGTCCTGACAAATTAGAAATTTAGATTCCAAGCACACAACCTAAACTCAAAAGTTCGTCTTCTCTCTCCCACACGGCCACACAGCGATAGAAGGAGAAGAAAACAAGGAGACAGAAAGTATCGTCCAATCAAAACGCTTGATTTGATCCCCAAATTGAGGTTATCATCTTTTATGGGAGTTTTTTCGTTGAAACAATTGTTCGTTCCTTCCATAGTTGGTTCACTGTTTATTATTGATAGCCAACATACATAGTCGCACACCAGGTGTTTGACGAAATGCCTGAACGATGGTCTCATTGATTGCACCTTCTTTTACAGTTTGCCGTCAACCCGTTTCGTATTTGAACTCCCCCAGTTGTTTCCCCGTCGTTTTTGTCATTAACCCATTAAAATTGGAACACCCACTTCGCTCAAAGAGTAACCAATTGAAGCAGAAGAAGCAGTTGAATCAGTTGTTGTTTGATTTTTCTGGGTTTTATAGGGTTGTGAGAAAGTGTAGGAATTGGGAAGGTGAAGAAACTGACCCTGCTTTGGAGCTTGAAGTTTTGGAATTCATGAAAAATTCAAAAAAACCCCATATGTTTCCCAATAAAAAGGAGCTGATTGATGCTGGGAGAGGGGATTTGCTTGATGCAATTGTGAAGAGTGGTGGGTGGATGACTGCAGGATGGGGAGATGAAGATGAGAATGAGGTTAGTGAAGATGGGTTAGCCAGTAATTTGGGGGTTTTGTTGGAAAAGTATGGTCAAAATGGTGCTGAAAGTGGGAAAAGAAGTGGGTCAGATGCCAATGGACATAGGCCTTTTGATGGAAGTGGAACTTCCTTTTTGAGAAGTTCTTCGCCGCCGGCTTCATCTTCAGGTCGACCAATGTGAGAACTTTCTCCTGTTTTGCACTTTTTAGACTCTTTTGCTTTTATTATATTCTGTCCCATTTCTAAGAATCAACTCAGAAAAAAAAATTATCACCTTAAAGGTTATGTTTTTTTCTGTATGAAAGCTATGTCTTTTGGTAAATAGTGGTAGTGTACTTGTTTATGTTATATACTTGTGAATCAAATTTGGCTATTATCAGCAAGAACAAATTTTTATTGTGCAGGGTTTTGTCAAACCTCAGATTTTAGAGATGGAGAGAGCTAGGGACATACCCCTATAACCCTAACGTAGAACTTTTTGTGTGCAGGGAAATGGCTGTAGATGATGAGAGTGGGATTGAGGGAATATTGCAACGATTGGAGAGGCAGAGAAACCTGAGTTTTGGTTTGAAGTCGGGGAAAAATGGTACTTCTGTAGATTATGTCAATGAAGATATTGACAGCAAAGATCAAAACAAAGGAATGAGGAAGGATGTGGGTGAGTTGACTTTGTTTCTGATCTTTTTCCGTTTTGGCTAATTGATTGCTATTATTGTTCTACTATATGTAGAAATCTAAGTTGTTATTACCTCTGTCATCTCATGGTTTTTATTTCTTCATTCTATGATCCAATGAATTAGCATCACTTATGTTAATGAATTCAGTTCATGGGTGAGTACTGAACTCTTGCAACAATTTCTTTTTTCAATGTATTGTCTTTCTCCTGTAAGCCGGAGTCTTTCATTTCCTGTGAATATTACCCTAATCCTGTGACTTTACCCTAAATCCGGAGTCTTTCATTTCCTGTGAATATTACCCTAATCCTGTGACTTTACCCTAAATGATTGTTGTGGAAATTGCATCTTGTTGAATGTCATTTCCTATTCAGTCAAAGATTTTAAAATATTATTGACATGTAGTTCTTACATCATAACAGACAGTTGGCATCCTCAAAGTGAACACGGGTCATTAAGCCACGATAGACCTATGATCAGTAGCAATGGGTTGAACAGATCATATTCCAATAAATTTAGTAGTTCCTTGAAGACGGATGCTTGGAGAACATGGAGTATTCAGAGGGCGGGCTTTTCAGACACAGATTTTGAAGGTATTGTGATCCTTATCCCACCGGGCAGGTATTCTTCCAGACTTTTATTGTGTTTATTGTTCTATATAGTTCCTAAATCGTCTTCCTGTCATATGCTCAGCTGGTGAAATTGACTTAAGCGAAAACACTAAACGAGGGACAGTGGACAAGTCAATGGATGACATTTTTGCAGTTACTACTGATATTGAGGGAGCTCAAGACGAGACAAAAGGTTTAGATCCGAACTATCTAGAAATCACACAAGGTGATCTGAAATCTCGTCTGCAGCATCTTGAAGGGGAACTTTCATCAGTACTTCGATCACTAAGGTCAAAGACCACCAACTATTCTGGAAAGGTATGTTATTTAACTATATAGTAGCTTTATGGTCTTTAACCTTATTTTACATTTTACATTAATGTTTTGGGAATCTCGTATATGGAAAGGTACAGACTACAGATACATATATAGTATAGTGAGTACACATGTTGGAGCTTTGGTTGTTTGTTTTCTTTTAGAGAAAACTTCAACACAGGCTTATCTGTTGGATTTCTGCCCCTCTTGTGTGTGTTTACTCTAGGTACCTTTACTTTAATTTGCTTCCGTGTATTCTAGTAGTCAGTATTAGTTTCGCTGCTTACAGGTGCTTTCTATTTTCACAAAACCTCTTAGTAGTATTGACTATCTAGTACCGGCAAATTAAGGTAACGTTGCCCACATGTAAATATTCCTGAAACGCCATCTACAGCTAGATCTACATTGGTGTGTTGTCTTGGTATTGATTAGTTGGAAATTAATAGTAAAGTTGAATCCTACTATAAGGGGGGAAATTAAGGAAAATAACATTCATTTCTTAGCTTTTGCCAGCTTTATCAGACCTAAATGGCAACTAGTAAAAGAATACAATCAATTTTTTTCCCGGATGTGGCATATTCTTTGTTTATAATTGTAACTTTAGTTAGGTATAGTTTGGTGATGTAATTGAGCTAATAATTGAGGTTCATACCAGAGTAGGACCATTTAAAGAATTAATTACCTTTGAATGCTGGAATTACCATTTGCAATCACATTTGTTTAGGGTGAGAACTCAGAACTACAATTTAAAATCCAGTTACTTGGCTCCTTAGCCAATCTGCTTTCTCTCAGCTACTCTTTTGTTCCCTTTGGCTGTTATTTTCCCTCACCATTGTATTCAGAATGGCAATCTTCCTCCATCACTCAAACAAACTGTATTAAAGCTCCATCACTATTCCTTTTAAAAATGATCTAATATCAATAATGGTAGTCTATACACACTACGGTGAGAGGATTTTAATGGGGGTGAAGAATCACTTTCAACAATTGATAGGTCCATTTTCTTTTCATGACCTTATTCTTTGAAGTTGCCAACTTTTTTATATGGACCAGTGGATCAACTTTAGAATTTATCTTTAGTGAGAAAATGGGAAAAGGTTAGAAAAAAAATAATTGTAATTGACTTTTCCTATTCTCTCCTCAATTTTCCAAGACTTGTGGAGTTGTGGGTAATGGACCTCCGGCCTACCTTTCTCAAGGTCTCATCTACACCCCCCCCCCCTCTTTGGTTTCGCTCCTACACCTTTCACCCCCCTTGTCTTTCAAACCGTTTTCTTTCTCCTTCACCATCCTTCCCTTTCTCCCCCCTCTTTGGATCCATTTCATCCCCTTCGCCACCCTTCTTCGCTGCTCCTTCCCTCCTTACCTTGTTTAACACCTCAATATTTGCTGTCTAGATTAAATATTATTAGAAATTTAGTAAACAGGTAAACAATGACAAGAGGTTAAAGGAGGGTGGGGTTGTGAGGAGCAAAAGGGAGATATAAATGGTTAAGGACAAGGTGCCTATATTGGGGGGGTCAAGTGAGGATTTTTTTTTTTCCTATCTTCTCTATCTGAAAAGAGTTTTCCAGTTTTTTTCTTATCTCAAATGATCTTACTTCGTAAGAGAATTTCTTACTGGCTATTGATATTGGATTTAAAAATTAAAAAGTAGCTGCCAATTTCCAATTATAGACAAATTTCACCCGTCCATACTTTGCATTGTATTAAACCAAAATTCCAATCCTCTAAATTAGGTGAATCTCTAGTTTTAACTTAATGGTGGGAACTGGGGAGTGTTCTAAAATATAGTTGAACAAGTAAATTAAAGTCGTTAGTTGTTACATAAGTGACATATTGGACTTGTTTGTGGAGGTATTCTGCATTCATGTGGTGTCTGTTATCAACTAAATTGAAAGAATTGAGAACAAGTAACTTTCATCTTTAGGATACATAGAACTCGATAAAAAATAGTCTCACTAGTCACCAACTAGTCCGTTACTTTTTATTTAGCATGATGTTATACACCCGTCAATTGTCTTCTAGGGTCTACAGGGTCTATAGGGAACACGCAATTTAGAAGGTGGACCTGTGCACCACGGTTCATAGTCCACAGATTGATAGGGAACAACTTCTTATGATAACCATTGGTTCAATGTTGCTTGTCTCATGGAACCTGTAAACTGGTTAGATGGATCTCTCTGCTATGCATACCATCTCAAGAATATACTCTTTATCAGATTACAAGGTTGCTTTCTATCTAGAAATTTGGAGATTGCATTTGTTAGTCTGCGTGCATTAATTTGACTCTTCATACCCCATTTTTCTTGGAGGCTTCATGAGAGGGACTGGATTAGTATGGTGTAGTGATTGATAATGGTAGAAGATGGCCGTTCGTTCAACTCTTTGCTAACCTTTCACTTGCTTTTTAGGCGTTTAAGCTTTGAGTAGTTACTAATTATGTAATGGTCGCAAGCTTAACAGTGAGAAACAGGTCAATACAATTGTAGCTTTCGCAAACAGTTGTTGCTTTGGCCTACCTCGACGCTGCAGGTTGTAGTGACTCTGCTTATAAAGCCAGAATCCTTGAATTGGTGTTAGACTGTTAGTTACTCTCAGAAGTCTTGTGGGCTTTTTTTCAACTTTTGGTGTGTGCCTGTGTGGTACTAGTGATTGGCATGAATCCTTTAAGTGAACTTTAGAAATAGTGCTACTCTCTTTTCTCGAAGTGAATGTTACTACTTTGGGATGTCCCAACTGATAAAGAGAGGGTACGAGTTATCTACCATTTCGCCTATAATGCTCTTCATTTAAATTCAGTCCATTTAATATCTGCATATATAATAATCAACCTCCCTACTTTTTGCCTAGGGTGTTTTTGCCTAGTCATATTTCTCACTTTTTTTTTCTTTTTTCTTGTCAACAATTCATTTTGAAACAAGTTCTGTCTTCAAATTGTGTAACACTTACAAGGGCTTATTTAGAATACTTTTCCACAACAAGTTTACTTACTGGTAGATCCTATCTCTGATTTCCATGTCAGGCTAAGGAGCAGCTTTCCGGAGACTTGAGGCAACTTTCTGATGTTTCAGAGTTCCAGGAAAATGATATGATGACTGCGCAGGACAAATTGAGGACACTACGTGCGAAGCTAGCAGTATTAGAAGGGAAAATGTCACTTGCAATAACGTAAGCGTGCACCCCCCCACCCCCATCCCGCCCTGGTTTCCCTTTTAAATTTTCCCTACCTCTTTGTTTTCGGAGTGGTGGGTGGAGAGTTTGTAACCAAGGATGTCATGGTAATTTTTTTTTTTATCATAGGGCAAAGAGGCACACATGTTCTTTCTGTCTCATTTACCTGAGACTTCATGTCCTGTCGGTCAGACGCCATATGGTATCACCTTATATAACCAAACACAACCTTCTTGGATGCCACTTTTACCAGCTAGAAATTCCAACTAATTGATAGTATTGTAGACTTTGTTTCGTGCCTCTAGGAAGTGATGTGGTCACTCTTGTCAGCAGTGAGTCACCATCATACTATTATGATGAACTGGTAGAACAAACTTATAAACTAACACCATGAGTGTCTGGCTTTTTTTTCTTCTCCTTTCTTTCTTATATGCTTGATAATCAAATTTATTATTGATATATTGGTGTTTTAACTGCAGGGATGCTAAGAATATATTGGATGAGAAGCAAAAAAGGATTAATGATGCTCGTAGAGCTCTCCAACTTCTTCGTACTGTCTGCATAGTTTGGCCTAATTCTGGATCAGAGGTGCTGCTGGTAGGCTCCTTCGATGGGTGGGCCACCCAGGTTTGTATTTACATCTCTGTACTATGCATTGGACAGTCAGTTTTCTATCAGATGCAGCATTCCTAATGTTAACTGTCAAGTTGTCTAGATGAAAACAGTGCTACTTTTTGAATCAACTCTAACTGGTCAGTGGTGTATTCTATTGTCTAGATGTGATCATTTTGATCCTTGTGATCACGAATTACAACTGAATAGAATTATGTATACTGCTCAGTGGTGTATTCTATTGGTACTTTCCTGTTGCTGAAAACACTGAAATAAAAAAGAATATTTTTTGGATATGAGGCTGGGGAAAAGGGTGAAAAGGGCGTATATGGCATTTTGCATACATTGACAACATCGTCTAGTCATAGTCTGCCATGATAATCTTGATGTATATTCATGTAAATATGGTTCTGAAAGAATATTGGTAAATCAGTCACCAGTTTGGATCATGAGCCCTAGAGTAACATCACTATAATGATACTTGAGTGGGTTTGCAAGGATGAATTGCATACTCTGAAACTCTTTAAGTTGGTTGGTTAACTGATATATTGCAAATGAATCGCAGAGGAAGTTGACAAGGTCAAGTAATGGCGTTTTTTCTCTGTCGTTGAAGCTGTATCCCGGAAAATACGAGGTCAATGGCGCTATAATTCCAATGCTTTAGGCTCATTCTCACCCCCCCTTTCTCTCTTCCAAAAGAAAAAAGTTAGAAAAGTTAAAACAAAATTCTGACTATTTTTGTATGTTGTTTTTCTGTATGCACATGACAGATAAAGTTCATTGTTGATGGCGTTTGGAAAGTTGATCCCCTTCGTCCAGTAGTTAACAACAATGGTTTCGAGAACAATCTTCTTACGATTGATTGAAGTGCGGATGAGAAGAGCTAGGATAGCAATTGGTCCATTGATGTTAGCAATTTATTTATTTGAACAAAAAGGAGAGCGTAGAAACTCAAGAAAGTAGGGAAGCTTCGATCGTATATTTGGAACTGATGCAAATACTAACAAGACAAACTGCTACCATTCCCATTCAGTAGGAATTAGCCTTTGATGCTTGTACATTCTACAACTCATGTCATTCTCTTACATTAAGAGTTAGGATAAAGAGTGTTATACCACAATTTTCCCATCCTGGTATTTATTTATTCGTTGTATCCTAGTTCCTGCTTCTCTGCGTGTCTATGTATCTGGATATGGTTTATATGCCTTATTGAACAATACCTCACTTTTGGTTCTACTTCTTCATCTGCTGAGTTTGAACTTATTTGACCATGTATAGCTGAATGGTAACAAATTAGTAAATGACGGTCATCAGAAAATGAGCCCATATATGGCAAGAACTCATAAGCCATTTGGTAAGCGTTCTAAGTAGACCTGTCAAACGGGTCGGTCGGGTTGGGTTGTGAAAAATTATTTGCGGGTTCGAGTTATTTCGGGTCGGTCCAGTGGCGGACCTTGAACGGTTTTATTAGGGGGGCCGGTAGAAAAAAATTAAGCATTATACTATATAATTATACAATTATACACAAATTTTAGGAGGGCCGTAACTAAAAATACACTACAAAATTTTTCGGCCGGGGGGACCAGACCCACCCCAGCCATCACAAAGATCCGCCACTGGGTCGGTCACTTTTGGGTTCGAGTTATTTCGGGTCGGTTACTTTTGGGTTCAGGTTTACAAGTGCTTGTTCAAGACCCAGAAATTTCGGGTTCTGGTCGACTCAGATTTTAAAATGCGTATTATATTTTTTATTAATTTAAGTAATAAATATACAAAATATGCGCAAAAATTAAAAAATATCATACACAAGTTTATATTTAGTCAAATTCAACCATAAAATGACGTATAATTCAAATTAAAATCATATTATAACCAACAATAATAAAAACGTCTTTACTATGCTTAAAGTTCTTCATAAACTCATTTATTACTTTAAGCACAATGATTTTCAACCAGTCGGGTCAAAAACGTGTTCAGTTGGGTTTTAACCCATTACTTTTCGGGTTGCTCGGATTCGGATAAAATCGGGTTATGGGTCACAAATTCTTGTTCAAGATCCAGTACTTTCGGGTCGGATCAATTTTTGACGGATCTAGCTCTAACTTCATTTGCCATGATAATGGAAATTCACTCTCAAAGTCACAAACATGTGATTTTCTTCATACTTTTTTATTTATTTATTTAAGTTGCGAAAATCTATGAAGAAATGACTTATTTGGGGATTGTCTAACATAAACATGACGATTTTCTTCACAAAGATAACATCGTTGCTAGCATTTATACATGTCTGCTAAATGGCATGTCAAGTTAAGAGCCAATTTTAAACCAAAAGGGAGTTTTTGTTGATTACACAACACCCAAATTTTCTTTCTCAATCAAAGTTATCAAACAATTACAATTTCATGAAACCAGGTGGCCTCAAATTTCTATTTCCCACCTTGGTCCTTGTCGCGATATACGGAAGAGACCACGTTAGCATTGGTAATACGACTAGCTCACTTCTTCAAGTGTGAGTCTTAAGAGCAAAAGTGAAGCCACTTCCACAGTAAACCCTCGATATCAGGCTTCTATCTTCAGGTAGAACCAACTGGGGAGCAGTGTGATCACTTGTACTATCCAAACCAAGCTGACCATGTTCGCCCCAACCCCAAGTGTATACTTGTCCATTTTCTGCGGTTGTAACACAAAATTCTCAACTTATGGCGGGAAACAGATAAATCATGTGAGTTCGGTGAAACTAGAAGAAAAACCTGCCTGTCACTATAGCTGAGTGCTCAGCTCCAGCTGCAATATGTACAACTTTCTTCCCAACGAGGCCACATACTTTTGACAGACTCGGTTCATCTGAAACGAAAGTTAACAAAACAACCCTGATATTGCAGATTGCAGTAGCAGTGAAACAAATAAATACGACAGGAAGAAGATGAGAATATGTGTAAGCTGAAAAATAATGATTTTATTTTGCAAGACAAGTTCTCAATTTCAAACAACTTGGATTACTCTAAGTTTTCTAAGAATTCTGCTTTTATGCTCAAGTTTAACAAAAAAAATACCAATTTTGTAAAAAAAACTATACCAGTAGCAGACAGAGAAATAGTATTCCCTATATCACATACGGAGTGGTATAAGCAATTACAGCTTCTAGGATGCTAATCGGAATTCAATAAGCTCTTTGAGCAATTTACATTACAGCCCATGACGTTCAATTAAAATCTTCTGAACTTTTGCGTCAAACAGAAGCCCAAGTCAAGAAATATCATCTTACATTCTTACTAATCTACTATGATTCGTGAAGTTCGATTAAAACTCTAATGAACTTATTGCAAGTCAATCAAAATTTCTGGCCAGGTAAAGGGCTAGAAATATAATCTACAACAAAGACGAATAGGGTTCTTGGACTTCTTGCAAAATCGCATAATCCAATTGGATATGCAGTCAATAATACTCACGTACCAGATGAATTATTATGGCGGGTCATCTTTTGAGGTTCACTGAGCACTCCGTGGTGACTGCCTCCAAGCATAAAGACTTCTCCTTCGCCTGTTAATTAAAGTATCCAATTAAGCTAACCTCACAATTAGCAAATAGCTGATCAAATAACAAAGCAGGTTTAATATTTTACTTGTTAATACCAAGGCGTGATTCCAACCAAGAGCAGCTTGCTCAAAGCTAAAAGCCGAGGGTATAGACTGAGGAATACAAACGTTCGAACTGCTACTGCTGAAACCTCTTCCCCAAGTGTAAAGACGGCCATCAGCTTAAGATCAAAACACAGAATATTAGAGGTTTTATTCATCAGAGTGTTCTATGGACAGTTTCTACATTCCACACAAGATGAAGAAAGTCCATTTCACCTGACAATGCAGCACTTTGATCTCCATTTGCAAGAATGTCCACCACTTCAGCATTTTCAAATCCAGAACATACCACAGGAACACTCACCAGCTTTATTTTATCCTCAGAAATACCCAACTGACCGCGCTTGCCGGATCCAAATCCATACATGACCTTGTCTCCTGAATTGCCTGCAACAATAAATTTCACTTTCATGATTTGATACACAACTTGAAGATTAAATACAGGTTGCGTAATCTGGATTTCAACTTCTTTCAGAGCTAGTCTTATCATCACATCTTAAATCTCAGGAATTTGCTAAAAGATAAACAGTAAACATGGACGAGAATAAACTTCCAAATTACGATTACCTTTTGATAGTACCAATGAATGTCGCATGCCACAAGCTACCTGCTCAACGTGCTTAGAGTTGAAAAATGAAACTTCGATTGGGGAACTGTAGGACTTAAAATCTCCATGGCCCAACTGACCAAACGAGCCATCCCCACAAGTGAAGAGGCATCCAGAATCTGAAGGAGTTAGTTTGTACCAATAGAGCAACACATAACGATAATACACGTTTAAATCCAGCACTTATCACCTCATAAAACTTAAGCATCTAATATCAAAGAGACAAGTTCCATCAGACCCCGCAGTACAGCAGGTCAGCAGGTATATAATAATTTACTCCAAAGAATTCCACTTCAAGTTCATTTGTCCATTTGGGAAACTTGTTTTTGGCACCGGAAGTGAGGGCAATGACATGGGAAATTTGTCCAATGCCAAAGTTGAATGCAAATGCTCCATGACAGATTCCGGAAATGTAAGGATTTCGCGTCTTTTAATCTGCCTCACTGAAACTATTACTACAATTACCCGTGCCAGATGCTTGATACTCATGCCATGTTATTGGATACTAGTACATGCTCAATTTAGACCACTGACAACTGAACTTTAAGGAGAACAATCAATTCCCTAAATTGGGAGACATATTTATGCGCAATACTAATGATAGTCTATTCATTATTCACTTTAGTTTACAATTACTCAACCGCAAATTACAAATACGAATCATCAACGAGTCAAAATCTCGGATACTCAATCAAATGCAAACACAAGCATGCCATATTAGCACTATCAAGAAACTTGCCAATTGAATTGCAACTTACACAACACCCATTTACAATATCTATTCAAATGAACAGAAATATTTCATACCTAAAAACAAACAACATTGAATTTATTAACTCAGAAAATATAACATAAGTAGTAGATACAAACCTGAAACAAAACCAGAGTGATTCCAACCAGCAGAAACATGGGAAATATTGAAGCTTGACAATGAAGCAACAAGTTTAGGGAACGAGCAATTAGGCATAATCTGATCATGACCCAATTGCCCAGATGATCCTCTACCCCAACTCAGCACCTTCCCACCTGCATACAGCAAATTACAAAAATACACTTCAATTGAAAACCCTACAAAAACGAAATTGATGAAAAAGATTGGATTTTTCTGGTACCAGAAGTGAGAGCAATGACATGGGCACCACCGCAAGAGAGGACAGAGATTGGGGCGAATGAGGAGAGAGAATTGGAGAGGTTGATGAGAAGTTGAGGGGTAAGTTCGTCTTTTAAGTTGCCAGTTCCAAGTTGTCCTTCTGTTCCTGCCCCCCAACTCCATAGCTCTTGTTGCTTTGGTTCTATATCCTTTTCTTGTTCGTGTTCTTCTTGTTCGGTCTTTTTCTGGTTTTTGAGCACTCTTTCTCGTTCTTCCATTGATGTTTTCTTAAGACTGGTTTTGGGTTTGATTTCATTTCATTTCATTTCATTTCAACTCCAGTTTTCTATTCGGCTAATGTCAGTACTGATTTTACCCCTTTGCAATTCACTTTGACTTTAAGTCTTTAACGAGCCTTTCCGAGTTATCAAATGACATTTTTGTAAATAATTGATAATTTTATTACGAAAATGCCATTGTGAGTTAAAATACAGTGACATGTCATCAAATGTGGATCACATGTACGGTTATTATTGTATTTTCATAACACATCAACAACTATATAATATACAATCAACAACTCACAATATACAATAAGCTTCTACTAATAAACAATCTACAACTATAAATATACAGTCAATCACTTACCAATAAACCAGTGGCGGAGCCACGGTGCCCTCAGTGGGGTCCTTGACCCCACTTGAATTTATTTTTTTTTTTTTTTTATAGTTAAAATTTCAATTTTTTTTAAAAAAATAAATAATTTTAGTGAAAGTTTCATCAATTTTTAAATAGTGACCCCACTATCTCAAATTTCTGGATCCGCTACTGCAATAAACAATATTGTATTTTAGTAATTCATCAGCAATCATAAAATACACAGTCAACGACAAGTGGTATACAATCAACACCTAGTAATATGCAGTCAATAACTACAAATATACCGTCAATACCTACAAATATACAGTCAACACTTAACATTATACCATATATAATTTTCGGGCAAAATATTTACGAAAATGCCATTTGATTGGAAATTTTTTCCAATCACTGAGATTAACTCGGAATTTCTCGACTTTAACAGTGTGTTTGGGAAATGAACTATTTTGTTTTGTTTTTTGAAGTGACAAGGTCACAAGGATACGAAACATTTCACAGATGTACTCCCGAAACTAGGTTCGTTTAGGCTCCATTTGGTTGGATATAAAATATTTTCCGATTTTTTCATTTTCAATCATTTTATGTTGTACGGAGTAATAGTTTTCCATAACTCCCTCGAGGGTAAAAATCAGTATGTATCAGTTTCGTCAATCAAAATAGTTTTGGTTGTATAAAAATCACGATTTAAGAGTGGGAGGGAAGAGCAAGGAATTCCTACCGCCAAACTAAGCCCCTTACTTGATATAGATCAGGAACTACTCTGATGCATAGTGATGGGAGTATGTACAAACATCGGGGACTCTGTACTTTGGCTAGATTTGAATCTTTGTTGTCGAAGTGGACCAAAGGATAGTTTCTCATCAACATTCAAGAATGGAGATTATGAAAAAAAAAAAATACCGAGACTTCATATGTAATTACATGACATCTGTGGATTACATCAAAAACTTCACAGTTCAGGCATCAGAGAAACTAAAACCAACAACACAGCAACTAAAAATTTGTAATCTTACACAAGAATGAGGGCAAAGGAAGCTCAACAAAATCGAAAAAGCTCGAATAATATACATGAATCTCTATTACAACTAAAAGAGATCATCATAAGCAACAATTTCTCTGGCCTTAAATGGGGCATCCAACACAGAACTAGTACTACTGCTAGCATTGGGGTTAACAATGGCTGAACTCAACCTATTCCCCCTTCCATGTCTACTCAATGGCGCCTCCCCCTTCAACAGCTTCGACGTGTTTGCATTCGGGCTCACACTCTCATTCCGACTCTTTCTCTCCCTTTCCTCCCCAACTCCTGCTTCTCCATTCATTTCACTTGCCCACATCACTTGTACCTGTTAAACCATACCACAATACCAATCTCAGTTCCAATTCAAAAATTTCGACCTCATATGATCACCAAGTTCAACTACATTTTGAGTCATTTAGCTTACTTTTAATTGCATCAAACCATTTCCAATTTAGGTCACATCACTTAAATAGTTAAATCTGTAACCAATTCATGTAACATTAATCTTTATTTAAAAATTAAAACTTGAACCACATATCCTTGAAAAACCCGAAACGTATATAATTGGTGCGGACAAGTGTTCTCTTTGCCTCATTCTTATGGCTTATTCTTTATTCTTGTTAAAATCATACCAAACCAGTAAAATCCAGAACATACAAGGAACAATCATAAACTAGAAATATCAAATCAAACCAGGCCAAGAGAATAGAGCTTTAATCTCCTTGATAAAGCTCAAAACAGCTCAAGAATTTGCTGCCATATACTCAACAACTACCCTTAAAGTATCTAAACTCTAAAACCCCGGAATTTCTTGGATCAAATCATACAAACAAAGAGGGAATGCCCAGTTCAAATTGAGAAATGGAAGACCAAGAATTTACATGAATCTCATCAAATGAACTCAAAAACATTCCAAATTCGGAAACCCAAATAAAAATCCAAATTAGGAAGCTGAAAAACAATAATTAAAAGAGAGAGAAATACGCGGTGGGAGTCGATGGAAATGCCGAAGGAGGGGTCAAGGGAGGCGGAGATTGCTGAATCAGCGGCGGATTTAGACCGGAAAGAGATAAAGCCGACACCTTGTTGGTCTATCCGGATCCGAGATATGGGCCCGTATATTTCTAACCTAGACTTGAGGTCCAACACTGAGCAGCCATCTTGGAGCCCAATCACCACAACTGCTGGTGGTGGGGCTGGTTTTTCTTTGGGTGGTTCTTCTACCAGAGGAGGTGGTGGTGGCGGCATAGGGCGGCGCCGCTTTGGGTAGGAGTATGGGACATGGCGGGAGTTATTGTAGGGTTTATCTCTCTTTCGGCTCATGGCTAGTTGAGTCTACTAATTAATGTGGCTTTGTTTGGTGGGAAATGGGAATGTAGCGTTTGTATCTGCGTAGCAAATAGAGAAACTTGAAACTTGAAACTTGAAAGGGATTGTCCTTTTTGCGGACTGATCTGTTGTATTTTGGCAACGCTTACATCATTTAAAGAAATGTCCTTTCTCAACTTAGGGTAAAACGAGTGAATGATTTCAAAAATCATTCTATCAAGACGAGGTCAACGTGTAAATCGCGAAAATATGACACTGGTAAGAAAATTATTTGATCGATCTATCCTTTTTATTATTTTCTCGATTATTTTGTCAAAACTAGTTGCTAATGGTTGATTTAACTGATACGACAAATGTATACAAAAAAATTTAAGAACAAATTAACAACATTAGAAATCTAGAAGACTAGAATACATAAAATTATGTTTCATTTACATATTGCCCTTATTGTGCAACTCTAGACCAAACACAAATCACCTTGTTTGATAAATAGCTTTTCATTGGCTTAATTAACGTTTGTCTTTTTAATTTGGACAATTATTCAAAATTATGTTTGTTTAAAGGCTTTAAACCAAAATGAAAAAGTTGTTTAGAGTAACTCTTAAATCTAAAAGTGGTTATTACTTTATTAACATCGATTTTATTAGACAAACAGTAAAACATAAGAAGTCAAACAAAAAAATCAATGTAAATAACAAGTCAACCGAACAAGTAAATCGGCCAATAACCAATCCTCCGCCCCATGTCCGGTCCCCCACCAGAATACCCCCACCAAATTACCACTGGCAATCAAAATCAAAATACCTTTCCAAAATTATCACTGATAACGGTGAGAAGTGAAAACTTCTTCCAAATCTTGAAAAACCCCAGAAATTCCACTCATCAATGGCGTCCAGTATCCCAGCAAGCAACGCCCTTACCTTCTCTTTCCTCCATAAACGAACCCAATTCCTCACGCCCTCAATAACCCACTACAAACTTCACACCCCTAACCCACTCCCTCCTCTAACCCTCCAAAAGGGCACTCCCCATTTCTCCCTTAACCCTCTTTTTCTCTCTCCTCCCTCCACCCTAAGGGCACCCGCAACAAAGAATTCAGAAAATACACTAATAAACAACGAATTAAATGTCACAAATATTGGGGAAAAACCCTTAAAAACAGTTTTGTGGGTGTTGTTTTGGACATCCGTTTCTCTTGCTGTTTTCGCCTTCTCTAAAGATGCCAAGGCAGCTGTTGTTTCCGTTGTTGCCAGTGATTCTTCCATTAAAGCTTCGAGCTTTGGTGTTAAAGTTGCGAGCTTTATGAGGGGTTCTGGTTGGGCTGATGAAGTGATTGTTTTTGCTCTTGCTACTCTTCCTGTGATTGAGCTTCGTGGGGCTATTCCTGTTGGTTATTGGATGCAACTTAAACCTACTTCGCTCACTGTCTTATCCATTTTGGGGTGAGTTATTGTTGATTTGTGTGCTTAATTTTATGTTAATTGTGTGATTGTTGTTTTTAATTTGTAATGTTTTCGCTTAATTGGTGAATTATCTTTCAATTTATGAGTAGTAGTATCATTTTGGCTAGTTGTGTGCATTGTGATTTCTGTGATGCAATTGCTGAGTTTTAGTGTAAGGTTGTCCAATTCTTTGATGCAATTGCTGTGTTTTAGTGTAAGGTTGTCCACTTCTTTGATGCAATTGCTGAGTTTCATGGTTCTCCAGTACCTGAAATAGTGTCCATAGGTTTGAGTGTGGAATTGAGAGAATTGCTTAGTTTGGGTACTACCTGTGGCTGCAAGTTAACTAAGATTGGCTAGGAGTTTGGAAGAGGTATTCCGAGACTCGGAATTGAATTCTTGTTTGCATCGTTTCCCTTTCGGGACTCGGTATGTAGTGATACGCACATTCCCACAACAGCAAGTCAGCAACAAGAACAGAAGACTTGGTTTAGATTGAGAAATTGTTTAGTTAGGGCAATGCAGAAGTTCAAGAATAGAAAAATAATTGTGTAAATTTTGGTGATTGAACCATTTTTTAGGATGACAATGGTGTGGGATTGGTAATACTTTTGTGTTTAGATAGAGGCACATCAGAGAACTTTTATCAGTAGCTACCATATTCGACTGAGTTATTCATGACCTGATCTATCATGTGGTAATTTTAATTATATTAATGAGGACATCCAGGTAATACCTATATGTTTTTAGAGGTTGATCTTGCTACATTTTGAGTGAGCTTCTTATTTGTGATGTAGAAACATGCATCTTTTGCTGTCCACTATAATTAGCACATGAAAGTTTGTAATTGGAAGGAATTAAATTCAAGCCATCAATGTGGTTCATGCAAGTGTTCTGAAATGTATTGGGGAAAATTTGGCTAGTTGATAGTTGACTGATCTTATTTATGTCGTAATTGTAGGAACATGGTCCCGGTTCCTTTCATTCTACTTTACTTGAAGAAGTTTGCGAATTTTCTTGCTGGGAAGAACCGCACAGCATCAAGATTTCTGGACATGTTATTCGAGAGAGCCAAGGAGAAGGCTGGCCCGGTGGAAGAGTTCCAATGGCTGGGTTTGATGTTATTTGTTGCAGTGCCTTTTCCTGGTACTGGAGCGTGGACTGGTGCTATCATTGCTTCAGTGCTGGACATGCCATTCTGGCCTGCTATAACAGCAAATTTCTTCGGTGTGGTTGGTGCTGGACTTCTTGTCAATTTGCTAGTGAACCTTGGTCTCAAGTATGCTATTATAACCGGTGTTATCCTATTTATTGTTTCAACATTTATGTGGAATGTGCTTCGGAGTCTTAAAAAGTCTCTGAACTAAGTAACCTAACTGTTTTCAAATTCTATCATCTATGCCCACTCATCTTTCTTGTATGGCATCTTTGCTGACCTTTCCTTCAACCCTACAAAAGTACAGACAGTAGCAGATCAATTCTTTCTCGGTTTCATCCTACCTTGTGAATGTTTTCTGAAATTATGAGATGATGAGAAACAAATTGGTCTTGTTTTTGCCATTCAACAACTATCTTCAAAGTTGTTGTCCTTATAACAGATAGAGCTTCAAACTACTTTTGCAAAACGATCCTGGATCTTGTTCAAGAACTGTGTTTCTGATCAGTCGAGTAAATGTATGTTCTGAGTTTTTCGAACAATGTATAGGTGATAATCAGTAAATAGTTATGTATGTCACCTGATGTTGTTTTTCTTCTGTGAGAGGCACAAACCATACAATGTGTGATTTTCTCTTTGTGAGATAGATACAGCGTATTGGACCTTGTTATGTTGTAGTTTCGTGCCTATCGCCTTTTGCAGATACAGACTAATGGTTGTCAAATCTATGGGGTTTGAGCTGGGTTCCCCATAATGATATACTCTGTACAATATACTCCTATAT
Source organism: Spinacia oleracea (assembly GCF_020520425.1). Taxonomy (NCBI): domain Eukaryota; kingdom Viridiplantae; phylum Streptophyta; class Magnoliopsida; order Caryophyllales; family Amaranthaceae; genus Spinacia; species Spinacia oleracea. Next base: position 124,922,257 of record NC_079487.1, on the reverse strand, counting down.
ACGATTCATAACTTGCAGAGTTACAGCTGAAGTGGAGTTTTACTGCACACAAAATTGAAGTACGGAGTAGCTAGTTTTGACTAGTGTGACCTACCTAGCTTATGATATACAATTGGACTATAATCATACATCCAAATCAATACTCTTCTTGCAAACTTATTAATCCACTCGCCGAAGAAGGTGGAAACTCCTCATAGTAGAACCAAAAAGAAAAAAATATTACTCTTCTTTCATAAAGAAAAAGGATAAATGTGAATTTTTTCATTTTACACTCACTTTAGAAAATGAAAAATGAATAATAGTAATAATTTTCTCATTCTAACCTCAATTCATTTAGTACAACATCCAATCTCTAATCAAACATCACCTTGTTATTTAATTAGGATCGGAAAAACATACTCCCTCCGTCCCGGAATACTTGACCTGTTTTCCTTATCGGGCCGTCCCTTAATACTTGACCTGTTTCTAAAAATGAAAATATTCTAACAATATTATATTATTTCTCACTTCACCTCTATTAACCCACTTACCCCCTACTCCATACAAAAAATAATTAAAAATTCAACCCCTACTCTCCCCCAACCCCACCTCTTAACCCACCTCCCACTAACTACATTAAAATAATACCCCACTATCAACTACTACCTATTAAATTAAATAAGTCAATTCAAGTCTCTTAAACTCTGTGCCGGTCAAACCGGGTCGAGTATTCCGGGACGGAGGGAGTATGTGTTTATAGAAACGACAATAAAGTATAAGATTTTATCATATACTCCCTCAGTCTCTTTTTGGTTTTTACGTTTTCTTTTTTGGGTGTCTTAAAATGTTATTATATTTCCTTTTATATCATTACATAAATGATTTAATATTCTATCAAAATTTGTGTTAAATTATTATTTAATCCAATTAAATTCATTGAGTTATTTAATTTCTCACACATTTCTATTAGCACATTAATTTTTTTTCTCATATTCCCAATATCAGAATTTTGATAAAAGTGAAAACATTATAAATAAATGTTATTTTGCTTGTTTAAATAAAAAAATATAGAGCAATCTAAATGCACATTAAGTAGTTGTTAATAAACGTGCAAAATACCAAACGTAAAGAACAAAAAAAGACGGAGGGAGTAAAATTTTGCATCAAAAGAAAATATTAACATCGAATCGCAGCCAACCATGTGGCATCCTGAAATTGAGGCTTTATTTGGTTCAATATTATTAAAGGACGAGAGGGGAAGAGAAAAGAAACGGAAATAAAATACTTCTATATTTTTTAAGTAGCGAGGCAATTAAAGATGATCCAAATATCACAGAACTTAGAGCAAGATTAGGCCTAGTACGACTGTACGAACAATAGTATAAGTAATAGTCTTATTGAGTACTCTGTATTAACCTAAGACCTTCCAACTAAGTGGGAGATTATGACAAAAGTCTAAGCAAGAGTCTTGAAATATCAAGACTCTACTTAAAACGTTTAAAAAGTAAATTCTTTGTTAATTATGACTTTTTTTTCCCACAAGTTTGAGAAGCTTTGAATGAGTACAAAAGGTGAAATGAAAAATTAAGTAAGGCCCTGTTCTTTAGAGCTGAACTGAACTGAACTGAACTGAACTGAACTGAACTGAATTGAACTGAACTGAACTGAATGCTCCTGAACTGAACTGAACTAAACTGAACTGAACTGAACTGAACTGAATGCTCCTGAACTGAACTGAACTGAACTGAACTTGACTGAACTTAACTTAACAGAATATATTACCGAAATAAATAATAAATAATAAATAATAAATAATAAATAATAAATAATAAATAATAAATAATAAATAACAAATAACAAATAACAAATAACAAATAACAAATAACAAATAACAAATAACAAATAACAAATAACAAATAACAAATAACAAATAACAAATAACAAATAACAAATAACAAATAACAAATAACAAATAACAAATAACAAATAACAAATAACAAATAACAAATAACAAATAACAAATAACAAATAACAAATAACAAATAACAAATAACAAATAACAAATAACAATAACAAATAACAAATACAATAACAATAACAAATAACAAATACAAATAACAATAACAAATAACAAATAACAAATAACAATACAAATAACAAATACAAATAACAATACAAATAACAATAACAAATAACCAATAACAAATAACAAATAACAAATAACAAATAACAATAAATAACAAATAACAAATAACAAATAACAAATACAAATAACAAATAACAAATAACAATAACAAATAATAAATAATAAATAATAAATAATAAATAATAAATAATAAATAATAAATAATAAATAATAATAAAGTATATTAATTATTATAAATATTTAGTTATAAATAATAATAATAATAATAATAATAAGTAATATATAATAATATAAATATAAATAATAAGTAATACAATAATATAAATAATAATATAAGTAATATTAATAATAATAATAATAATATTATTATTATTATTAATAATAAATTAAATTGAATTGAATTAAACTGAATTAAACTGAACTGAATTTAATGCTCCTGAACTGAACTGAACTGAACTGAACTGAACTGAACTGAACTGAATGCTCCTGAACTGAACTGAACTGAACTAAACTAAACTGAACTGAACTAAACTGCCAAATAAGTCCTAAAGCTGAAATTAAGCCAAAAAGAACAGGGCCTAAGTCTAAAAGACTCTCGACAAAAACCCAAGAAATAAAAAATAAATATAAAGCTGATGTGGAACTTTTAACTCAAACTAGCATTAATCTTACTTTTAGTATGATCCATTATGCTATGTGGCAGACGATCAACGGATGTCCTCTTGAAGAAGGGGCCTCGTAGATTTGATAGAATTGTCGCCATCAATCCTGCTCTATCAGGAGGCTGCAGATAAGCATCATATCATTGGGATCCACACTTCTGTGTACCACGTGTGTATGTCATGAGATCCACATAGTTATGCAGTTACTCCCTCCGTCTCTTAATACTCGATACCATTTTCTTATAAAGTCGTCACTTAATACTTGCTTCGTTTATATAAATTTTATACTTTTAATAATATTATATTATTTCTCTTATTTACACTGAAACCACATATGTTCTTACTTTCTTAAAAGAGAATATTAAATTAATAAGTCAATTAAACTTTCTAAAATTTTATGCTGGTCAAACCGAGGCGATTATTAAGGACGGAGGGAGAATCTATTACTCTGTACATTATACTGAAACAGACACAAGAAATGATACTCCATTAGAATTTAATTAAGATACACTTTTATCGACATGTAATTTAAGGATAGTGAGTTGTATTTATTAAAATAAGATGAAAGTCGGATAGTGGATAGTGGATGAATACGATATATATTTATTGTAGTAAAAAGATGATGTTAGTAAGTGTAGAAACCAAAAGGAAATATTAATATAATTAGAAGAGGGAACAATGATAGCAAAAAAAAGAAAGTATATTCTTTAATCAAATATGCCGATGATAGAAAATGTATCATTTAATTAAATTAGCTTTGGACCCCGTTCAACGAACGGGCAATTATATAGTGTTTGTTAAGCCGTTTTTTTAAGTGTTAATTTTATTGAGGGATTTGTTAGGGTATATGATAGGGTATAAGGGTGATCAAATTTCTAAATTGAAAAAAATATATAAATTAAATGGTGAATTAATATTAAGGGTTAAAGAGGGAGATGAAATAGTAGAGGCTGAACATGAATTCAATGGTGAATTGATGTTGGATGAGGAGTATGTGTTGAAGTTGTGAAATGCTTCGTATAACAAACAACAACATGAAAAATTAAAAAAAATACAAAATACAAAATACATGGATGAAAGAAGGAGGCGACATATGTCATCTAAGGTGACATGTGTCATCTAATCATATATGGTTATCCTTTTTAAATACTACTTCTCCGTCCCGGAATACTTAACCTGTTTTCCTTATCGGGCCGTCCCTACTTGACTTGTTTCTAAAAATGGAAATATTCTAATAATATTAGGGGGCGTTTGGTTGGGGGTTTTCAGGAAAGGGAAAGGGAATGATGGAGCTTCATTCCATTTGTTGTTGTTTGTTTGGTGGTTTTTGTCATTCCCTTTACCCTATTTTCTTTTTCACTTACCCCCAAATCCCTCTACAATGATACCCTACCACCCCCCAAGGTTTGTCATTCCCTTTCCCTTAACCACTCTTTAATAATAATAAATAATAATAACAAATAATAATTAATAATTAATAATTAATAATTAATAATTAATAATTAATAATTAATAATTAATAATTAATAATTAATAATTAATAATTAATAATTAATAATTAATAATTAATAATTAATAATTAATAATTAATAATTAATAATTAATAATTAATAATTAATAATTAATAATTAATAATTAATAATTAATAATTAATAATTAATAATTAATAATTAATAATTAATAATTAATAATTAATAATTAATACTACGTAATTAATAATTAATAATTAATAATTAATAATGTTTAATTAATAATTAATAATTAATAATTAATAATTAATAATTAACAATTAATAATTAACAATTAACAATTAACAATTAACAGTTAATAATTAATTAATAATTATTAATTAATAATTAATAATTAATAATTAATAATTAACAATTAACAATTAATAATTAACAATTAACAATTAACAATTAATAATTAATTTAATAATTAATAATTAAAAAATAATAATTAATAATTAATAATTAGTAATTAATAATTAATAATTAATAATTAATACTTTATAATTAGTAATTAATAATAAATAATAAATATAAACAATGAATATTAAATAATTAATAATAAATAATAAATATTAAATAGTTAATATTAAATAATAAATACATAATAAATAATAATTAATAATTAATAATCAATAATTAATAATAAATAATTAGTAATAAATAATAAATAATAAATATTAATTAATAATTATTTATTATTTATTATTTATTTATTTACTATCTTACTTAGGAGAGAGAGAGGGGAGAAGAATGGACAAAACAAACAACATTCTTAAACAAAGGGTTTTCATTCCATTCTCCTTGATTCCCATTCTCATTCTCTTTCCCTTTCCCTTTCTCCAACCAAACGGCCCCTTATATTATTTCTCACTCCACCCCTATTAAACCACATACCCCCTACTTTATACAAAAAATAATTAAAAATTCAACCCCTACTCTCCCCCAAACCCCACCTCTTAACCCACCTCCCACTATCTACATTAAAATAATACCCCACTATCAACTACTACCTATTAAATTAAATAAGTCAATTCAAGTCCCTTAAACTCTGTGCCGGTCAAATCGGGTCGAGTATTCCGGGACGGAGGGAGTAGGTATAAATAGGAGAGTACGTGTCAATTCTTATGGTTTAAATCAAATTGACTACGGAGCAGTGGAATACTACGTATCTATGGAGTACTCCACCTCTCTATGAAAAGTCAACAAAGATTATAAGCAGTAAATGCTAAAGTGACAAAGTCAAACTCACATGTTAAACGTTATGGTTTATATTATGATCTCCAATTGGATATCTAGTCGTTAGTCCGTTTGCCGTGCTCCGAGTGTACGTTCTCTGTTCACGGCTTAGCTTAAAGAGCACGTGTGTTTCCTAAAGAGAAAATCTAAACCGCAAAAGAAGCTGAAAATCTTTTTTTCCATAAAAGAATTAAACAAAACAAGAAATAAATCAAATAGTTAATTAATTACAGTCCTAAATAATCGGAAAATAATTAATTGCACTACTAGATAAACAGAAATAAATAATTAATTACATTTCCAAATAACCAGAGATCGGAAAATAATATTTTTCGACCTAATTTCAGGACCGGTTTCTGCACACTCCTATGACAAATTGACAACTCTTCACATATTATCTTCCTCTTTACAAATAATGTGGCGTTATATTATACTACGTATGTACACAATCATTATGATACTTTCTCACATATATGAACAAACTCAAGGATCGATGTTTGAACCTAACTTACGTGTACATTGATTTCATACTTCATTAACTGGCGCAGTCATACTCAGCATATAGAGTTCGGATTTTTCTTTTTAGTAACCTAACGATATATTTTTGTTAACATAACAGGAAAACATAATATATATGAGCTCAAAGTACAATTAATGATTTAGCTAGGGTGTTTGGAATAATACGTATAAAAAATCAAATTTAAATTAATTGTTTGCTCAATTAATACGTAGTACTCCATATAATTTATGGCCAAAAAAAGATGAAGCTACTATTATTATTATTGATGTTTTAATATTATTGTATACTAATACTTCTACTAATTTAAGAGAAACATAGTTGCATGAAATTAAACATACTGATTAATGAACTAACTAAAGGAAATTATAGTCGAAAGGAGTACCAAAATGAGTAAGATGAAAAGTACCCCCTTCGTCCCTTAAAGATGATGGCGGGAGTACTTAAAAAGATATAAGAGCTATACTGCGCTAGCTAGCTAGTAAAGTAAAGGTTTTAAGTTTTAACCCCAAGACCAGAAAGTCTGATCAAAACCTAGTGACAAGTTATTAGAATTTGCCGCATTTGGGTCATAATTATAATTATTACTGTTATCATCATCAGCAGCAACATTAAGAAAATTGTTGAACGTTGGTGGTGTTTGTGGTAGTAACAAGGTTCTCGTCATCATCAAATGTTCGTCTTGTGCAAAATCCGATAAGTTGTCGTCTGGATCGCGAATTAGGGTTGAACAATTCTCTAATGGCGCGGTAGATTGGTTCCCATCTACGCAATGTGGGCTCTCATAATCAAAGACATCGCTCTTTCCTGAACTCGCACCTTCTACTTGTTTCATGCCTTGTAACACCACACCATCTTGACCCGTTACCATATTCGTTGGTGGTTCATATGTTTGGGTTATGTTATCCGGGTCCAAATAGATTTCGTTTTCCTCGTATTGTGCTAATTTCTTCCTTAGAACTTCAAGCTGTTGTATATAACCCGGAGACCAAATTAAATACACACCTAGCTAAGGAGAATGCATGGCACATTAGGTAAACTAATAAATTATCCTTTTGGAAAGAAATCACAATTATTAAAAGTATACCAAATGGGGAGAGATTACGGCCAACTGGATTTGACCGTGGTACATTTTTTTAAAACCATGATACATTAGCATGCCTCTTAACTGTAAAATTTTGGAGCATTTATATCACTTTCGTAATAAAGTTGAGCCATTGGAGTTCGTTATAGCGAACTCCGACTAACGCATTAGGTAAATGTTTTTAACTAAAAGGATAATTTACTCTATATTACTAAAGATAACAAAAATTGGCGCGAGAATTGAGAATCAGAACTAGGCGCGCAATCAACTATTCAAAATGTAGCAAAGTGATGTTTTTTCAAATCATAACGACTATTCAAAAAAATCTAACAAACCCCAATATAAATTTTGTGATGATTCTCAGGCAAACATGGTCTTTTTTTTTTTTTTTTGACAACACAGTCTTAACGAACACATCGAACTAGATCGACACTGAGGCTTAAAGTGATAAATAGTTGACTCTACGAGTTAATTATAAAACAATTAGAATGCCCCCCAAAAAAAATCAAAGTTAGGTTGCTAGGTGTAAAATATTGGTCCACCCCCTATAAATATAATTAGCATACGAAAATGACATATAATTAACCTTAATTTAAATAAAATAAATAAAAAGATTAATTTATACTACCTCAATTTTCAAGTTGTCGTTTTCCTTGTGAAGAGAGTCGTTATGAATCTTAAGAGCTTTGTTATCAACCATAAGGTTATCATGGTTGGCTTTCAAAGAATCAAACTCCTTTTCGATTTGTTTAGTCTTATAGCGAGCACGTCGGTTTTGGAACCAAACCGCAACTTGCCTTGGTTGCAACCCGGACTGTTTGGCTAAATTCTCTTTTCTTTCGGGTTCCAACCTGTTGTCCAACTCAAAACTCTCTTCTAGGAAATTAGCTTGTTGGACTGTTAGCCTCCTTTTTTTCTCAGAGTTTTTGGAGTTTTCCCCGCCGGCGTCCTCGGCGTCGGTTCGCCGTCCTAATATTCCGTCGCAAATGTTCATTTTCGGGTTTGCTATTCGGCCTAGTTGTGGTTCATGATCAAAATTCATAACGTTTGCTACAGGGAAAAAAAAATTGTTAGAAAATTTTAACTACAAAAATGAGCACATCGCTAAAGTCTAAAGGAGACTTTGTTCAAACAAAAAAATGTTAGAATCCTAATGTAATAAATTATTATTTTTATATAAATCCAATTATATTCAATTATGCTTCACAATAGGGGACCTTGGTAAAAAAACTATAAAAATGATTTATCTAAAAGTGGGTTGTTAAATGTAAAAAGTCTAGCAAGATAAAAGGTTTTCTTACTCCACTTTCACGAAATAATAATGGACACTTAGACAAATAAATAAGAAAAATATAAATACATAAATAAATAAATAAATCATATAATTTGACATGAATTGTTATTCTTAATGGGGAAGAATGGTAAAAATGCATGAAGCTTTGAAAGAGTGTCCCCTCAAACATCTGCGCACAATAAAATAAATAATGATATTAATTTTAAACAATTAAAAATGAATGTGAATGAGTAAATCATCTGAAATTGATGCAAAAAATCAGAAATTTAAATATATTAGAGAGATAAATACCATGATGAGCAGAAGAAGAAGGATGCCAAAGAGAAGTGTTGTTGGAGTTTTCAAGCAAAGATATCATGTCATGACAGCCACCAAAACCTCCACCACCTTCCATGTTTTTTTAATATATTTTAATGAAAAAATTGCTATATTTTGTAATAATTATAAAAATATAATTCCAACGGTCAAAAAACAAAACAATTGTGAAAATGTTTGCTAAAAAACAAGGTGTTATTACCCTTCAGTTCATCACTCAACCACAAAGAAAACAGGGGAGGAAAAAAAGAACAGAATACCGGAAAAATGAAAGAAAACTAAAAATGAAGTATGAAATTCTTGAAATTAGAGCTTTCTTATTATTATTATTTTTTTTATTTTTTATAATTGCTTGATTGGAGAGAGGAAGGTTGTTCTCTTGAAAGAAGAGCCCTCTTTTTTTCTACATTTCTTTTGCATTTTATTAGGGAGAGGGTGGGGGTGAAGAGGGGATGTTCTCTTCTTTTCGGTGAATAGGACTTGTTTAGAGGTGTACATTTATAATATTTTGGAGAGAGAATTTTGAAGGAAATAAGAACATTTTTTGTATGAAATTGGAAAATTCGAAAAACATTAATGAAATATTTCCATCTTTTGATATTGTGCCAAAAATATTTACTATATCCTTCGAATTTCATTTTTTGAATGTTGAATGCATTGTATCTATGCTTGGATCTAGTAAGCCAACGCTCAGATTGTGCAGGGGTGTGCATGGTGCTCTTGGTGCACCTGTCCCAAAACGCACATAAATAACAATAAAACGCAACAAAAATAAAAACCGCAAAAAAAAAGAACATTAACAAAAGAACATTAACAAAAAGAACATTAACAAAAAGAACACTAACAAAAAGAACACTAATATTGACAAATCAGACAAAAGGTACAAATATAAAAAGCAGTTATATTTTTTCTTGTTCTTTTAAGTTCTGGAAATGTTCTTTTCCAACCAATTTACAGTATGTTCTAATTAAAAAATAAAACGACGAACCTTTGATGAACTTTAAAACCAGATTTATAATTTTTCTTGTTCTTTTAAGTTCTGGAAATGTTCTTTTCCAACCAATTTATGTTCTAATTAAAAAATAAAACGACGAACCTTTGATGAACTTTAAAACCAGATCTATATTTTTTCTTGTTCTTTTAAGTTCTGGAAATGTTCTTTTTCAACCAATTTATGTTCTAATTCCGTTATTTTATTTATCAAAAGATATCTGAAAACAACACTATAAACATGTAAAAAGAACAATTGCTGATTCTAAAAAAGAACACACTGTTTTGATGCCACAGAAATAGAAAGTTATAAGAAAAGAACATTAAAACTTAAAAAGAACATAGAATTAAGAACGAGAAAATTTACCTTAATCACCCGATGCACCTTCATCAACAGCATAAACCTCTTTGAATGAATAAAAAAATTCAAAAAATAGCGAAATTGAAATAGTATTTCGCTTAATAAACTAGTTTTTTGTAAACGTAATTCAATTAAAATCACATTTCAGAGAAAGAAGGAGGAGAATATTTGTTTTGAACTTTCTCTCTCATAAAATCTCTCTTTTGTTGGGAGAAACTAAAAGCACTCCTCTTTCTCTCTCAAGAATGTGTTTCTAAAATGACAATTTATGAATCCAATAGGAGAAATATTATATATATAGAAAATGAAAAATAAAAAAAATAAAAAAAAAAGAGGGGGAAGGAGAAGAAATACAAGCCATGTTCATGATAAGAACGGTGCACTTGTTTTTTTTTTTTTTTGGGTTTTGTTGTTCTGTTCTTTTATGTTTATTAGATATAAATCTTAATGTTCTTTTATGTTTGTTCTTTTTTCAAAAGTACAGTATTGAAGAGCAAATGAAGCTTTTACTTGACCCGCAACAAATGATGTTAAATCTTCAAAAACAGCTGAAAGAACAAGAAGAAAGGCTGAATAAACAGAGCAATTCCTCAAAAGAACAAAAAGAGGATGAACCTAAAAGAACATTATAAATAAAGAAAAAGAACATATCATGTAGAACACTTATTTTAACCATGTAAAACAACATTACCAATAAAAAAACGAACAACAATAGAGCATAAAAGAACATAATAAAGTAAAGAAAAAGAACATTAAAAATATCAGAAAAGAACATATCATGTAGAACACTTATTTTAACCATGTGAAAAAAGAACAAAAAAAAAAATAAAAGAACAACAAAAATGGTAAAAGAACAATTTGATCTGAAGTGTGTAATATCAAAAGAACAACAAGTTAAAGCAAAAAAGAACAAAGAACAACAACCTAAAGCAAAAAAGAACAACATGTTCAATAATTATTTTCTGTATTATTACAATCTCTTAATACATATATGAGAACCAATATATAAAAGAACAAAAGATAAGAATAAAAGAACATATAAAATCGAAAAAAGAACAGAAATCAAAATCATCAGAAATATATAATCAAGATACATTAATCATCAAAATTATCAAAATATAGAATCAAAATACATTAATCAAGGTTATTGAGAAATGCAGAAATCGAAATGATCAAAAAAATCAAAATAAATTTGAAATGATGAAAATAATGAACATGGAAATCAAAATCATCATAAATAAGTAATTCGTTTTAAAAAATTGAAAAATTACCTTCACAAATCGAATTATCAGCAGAGGAATTCAAATTTGAAGAAGAAGAATCAATAGAATTTGATATTGAAGTAGAAAAATCAACCAATATCTGAGAATTTTCCATTACTTTCTCTCTCCTCTTCACAGTTTCTCTCTCCTTTCCATAGTTTTTCTCTCTCCTCTTCACAAATTCTGATTTGAAAATTATAAAAAAGAAGGTATATATACCAGAAAAATAGAGTGAAAAACAAAAGAATGAAAAAAAAGGGACAGAGCAGTCATTGTTCTTTTTTTTAACAAAAGAACAACGTTTGTTCTTTTTTTTAACAAAAGAACAACGTTTGTTCTTTTTTTATCAGAAAAACAACGTTTGTTCTTTTCTTCTCCGGATTCAACAAGATATCCGCGTTTTATATTTATTGCATGTCGTTTGGGCACCAGTGCACCAAGAGCATTGTGCACACCCCTGCACCATCATATTTGCGCTAGTAAGCTAGCTAGTACTATTGCTTCTGTTGAATTCGAATTAGATCAGATCAAATCAGAAATATTAATGTTGGAAAAATCACAGAGACTCAAGCCTGTCTAGCTACATATATTTAAAGATTCGCGGGAATTTTGAACCAACTGAATAAGTCGTATCATAAGATCCAGAGAAGAGTGTAATTTACGAAATTAATACGAAGTAATATTCAAAGTAAACCAAAAGAAGAAATAATTTAGACTGAAACAAGTTAATATGAATTTTTTGTCTTATTGTGCCATATTTTATTCTTCGAAAATGATAAAGGTCGCAACATGCGACCTTTAAGCCGTGTCACAATGATGACATGTCATGCTTATGTGTCGTGATTTAAATTGAAAACTAAAATATTTAAATTATATAACCTATTATATATATTTCAAAAAAAAGTAGGAAAATCTTAATATTATAATTTGTTTCCTTCTTTATATCGATTTCCTTATTTGCATATTTTCATAGTAAAAATATTGCATTGATAGTAAAAATATTGTGATGACGCAAACCTACGTGGCACCTATATGTACCAATTAGATTCCAACACGTAAGATTGCGACAAGTAAATGTTGTCGCAACTTGCGACCTTTATCATCACCCTTTATTCTTAATTATCGAGCTACACTTAGAGTTACAATTGACTTGATTGCTTCCGTGTGGTCATATTTACTTTAAATGAACGTAAATTAGGTTACTCTTTTTACTGTGTACGTACTACGTATGTGATATGAGAATCGAAAAATTAGTTTGTGATGTAAAGAGAGTTGATAAATATAATACATTATTTTCACATTTTTCATGAGGTAAAATATATATGGAGCGAATTTTGTATAAAATATGATGTCTTGGTTAAATTCTAGTATTAAGGAAAAATGATGACATGCTTATGATATGCATGCATCATATGTAAGTTAAATTTACATCATTAAAGTTATTATTGCTCATTTTATTTCGACAAATAATTGAAGTCTAGTGATTAAAATATTATTAAGGTCGGAAATACACTTTTGCTGAATTAATTTATCTTTGTTTAAATTAATTTTGTGTGTGTAAGTTTAACTACTTTTAGCATTAATATAAAATAAAAATTATTCAATTGAGATCTTGCAATACAAGAATTTGTATCTTTAACGACAATCTAATAACGACGGGTCAAAAATTTCGTCCCAAAAGCCTTTTGCGACGGGGATAACAACAAAACAAACACGGGACAACCGTCGCAAATGTCTTTTACGACGGGTTAACGACGAAATTTTCCATTAATGACGGCCCCCTTTTATGACGGGTTTGCGACAGGAAATCCCGTCGTTAACCAACGATTATTGGCCTTTAGCGGCGGTATTTTTCCGTCGTTAATTGTACAGTTTCTTGTAATGTGGTTAGATTTATTTCAATGTGTATTTTATAATATCAACTTTTTATAAAATACTGTTACCAAGATTTATTTCAATGTGTATTTTTATAATATCAACTTTTTATAAAATACATTTACCAATATGAAGAAGTAAATGACAAACTAAAACATTGAGGTATTAAAGTTCTAATGTGTACTTGATAATCATAATTATGATGATGAGTATGTATAAGAGCATCTCCAATGGTTGTAGCTAGGGACTAGCTTGAAATTTATAAAAGTTTCAACCTAATAGCTAGACCATTGGAGTGAAAATAACAAAGTAGCTTGGCCAAGCAAATTAGCTTAAACAAGCTAATTTGCTTGACAACTAGCTCTCAAAGTTGCCAAATAATTAATTAACAAGTGGACAAGTGAGACAAATTTAAATAACAAGCTAGTTGCTAGCCATTGGAGCACAAATTAGCTAGACAATAAAATAGCTTGAAATCTTATGTGGCATAATAAACTAATTGTCAAATTAGCTTACCTTGAAGATGCTCTAAGTTATAACTAATGAATACAGATGTACTTGTATCTTGTATCTCTTAAAATTTTGTACTTCCTCCATTTTGTAGTATTTATTATTGCACCATTTGCAATTTACACTACAGACACTCTCTTTTATCAATCTTTTGCAATTTATACGTAATAGTTATATAGTCATGTGAGATCATATTAGATTCATCTCGATAAATATTTTCAAAATATCTACTTTTTAATTTTAACTAATGCGCATAACAAGAAATATTAATAGCTAAAGTTGTGCATTGACAAACATGAAACATCAAATGATGAGAGCAAGATTAGCACTAGTACGAGTAATAGTCTGAGCAATAGTCTTACTTAGTATTAACCTAAGACCTTCCATTTAAGTGGGAAAGTATGACAAAGTCTGAGCAAGAGTCTTGGAATATAAAGACTTTACTTAAGACGTTTAAACAATAAATTCTCTATTAGTTATTATTCTTTTATTTTTTTATTTTTTATTTTTTATTTTTGCAAGTTTGAGAAGTCTTGAATGAGTAAGAGGGGTGAAGTGGAAAAATTAAGTAAGTCTGAAAAGGTATCAGCAAGAATCTGAGAAATTGAAAATAATTAAAAGGTGATGTGGAAGTCTTAGCTCAGACTATGGATCTTGCTCTAAACTAAAATACAAATAAAATAGAGAAAGCATTAAATAACTTACCTTCTCAAAAAACATAACATTAATAAGTATATATAAATATATGGCAATTTAATTATTTTATTGGAAAGAAATCAATTATTACTCAAACAAATACAGTTTCTTTCTGTATAAGTAATATTTTTTAAAGAAATTAAATATTCAATTAGCTTATATTTAAGTTTTTTAAAAATGATCATGACTTATTAGGAAAATGATAAGTGTAACCCTAGGTTTGCATAAAAAAAGCCAACAGTGAAATATTATTTTATAATATGATGTGTGATTTGACATGTATTTCTAAATGAATTATAGCTTAGAAAATCCATTAAACACTTATTTATATCCCTATCATTATCCTTAAATAATACTCCGTAATACACCAATTATCCAAGTCGGCCATTGAAGTATTTATTAGGTCCTGCTATGTTCCCTCGTTTCCACATACGTAGTATTTCAGAAAAATTAAGTGCTAGCCAATTAGTAGTGTATTTTGTAACTAAAATATGTTATTATAATTATGTATAAGTTCAGATAAATTTTTTGTTTGTTTTGTTTTGACATGGAGTTCAAATAAGTTAAGATAAGATAAATTCATACTCCGTAAAATATAAGTGAAAATCAGGTGAAATGAATGAACTCTTAATGTTTACACTTGGATTTTGACTTTCTAGACCATAACTAATTTCACCTATATTTATAAAACTACACAGAGTAATAAATTTCCCTAAAATTTATTAATCAATATGATTTTACTAATTAATTAAACATAGTAGAAACGATATTTAAAAAATTATATTTTCTCTCAAAATATGGACAAAATGAGTATTTGACATTTTAAGGTCTTTAAGTTGTAAAAGAATCCGATGTAAAATAAATAAATTCTAAGAGTAATAATTATAAAAAGAATCATTAAATATTCTTCAATATCTTAATTCAAATTACAATTAAGTGTGTCTTTGTGACATTAACATTACAAGTTCGTCCAACTAAATTACCATATGAAAGTAAGACCTTTACCTATCCTCATACTAGCCATTACCTATAAGAAAAATATAAATAAATAAATTAATTATTGAAGAGAAATTCTTACTTATACATACACAATAATGATACAGAATTTGTAAAATGAGCATTTAACATGATTTATTTGTTAGACTTAGACATGCACAATAATGATACAGACTTTGACACCAATTGAGGTTGGCATGAGTGGTTAAGGGCCTCTTGCTCCTTAACCAAGGTCTCGGGTTCGAGCCTTGGGAATGGAAAAAATCTCAACTGGGAGGGATGCTGCCCATCGAGGTACCCATGCAAACTCCCACGGGAGATTACCTCGCCGAAGGCGGTGGGAACTCCTCGTAGTAGAACCAAAAAAAAAATGATACAGACTTTGACATGATTTATTTGTATGCTACTTTTTATATTTTTATTGTTTCACATTTTTATGACATAATTGTTTTGCAGTGGAAAACGTGAAACATCAAATGGTTCAATAATAAATAAATAAAACAAAGGAAGTATTAAATAAATCAAGAAGGGTTAAGATGTAAGAATATATTTTTGGTGCGAAAGCAACTATTTGATTTCCTATAATGGATATGATACAATATTCATAAAACTTATTTAAAAGATAAATAGTGCAATAATATTGGACGCATGAAGTAATTACAACTAAGATTTGTAAACGAAATTTGAAAAGAAACTAAAGAGGTTGAAAGAAAATCAATTAACAATCATTGTACTCCCTACTTCCCTTTTTGTTTGCTCTATTTGACTTTTCACATCCTAAGAGATGTGATTTAAAATGTAAATATTTTACACGTGTAAAATTTCTAAAAAAAAAATTGATTCTAAAAATATACATTGAATTGAATCTAACAAAACCCCAAATGGTTTTATTATTTTCTATTGGTTATCAAAAGTTCATGTCAATTTTTTTAAAAGTCGACCCAAAAATATGGAATGGGGAAAACATTAAATGACCGAGGGAGTAATAACTACGGGCCGGGGTAGTGTAATAAGTCATAATTTCTCATTCTCACCCTTGTTTTAACTCGTTGGTTTCCCGTTATTTGGTCGGATCACCAAGTTACAGATCACCGATCACAAATAATTTACTTTAATATTTTGTGTTTAGTTTATAAATACGAAAGATCATACTTCCTCGGTCCCGACCATAACATAGTGCTCGTTTGACATTTGTCATGGAAATTAAAGAATTTAGAAAATAACATGATTAACTACGAAGTATTAGTGATGTTGTACTTTAATACGGAGTAGTAAAGTATACAATTTATTTTATTTTAAACAAAAACACTAAAGAAAATAAATTATGAGACCGTACTTTCATAGTACAAACCTTAATTATAAGACCATACTATTTTTTTCATGGTACAAACATTAATAATCTTACAATACTTTGTTAGTAAAGTAGGAAATTGTGGTATTTAATTTATTTGATAAGGATATGGTGGGGAAAAAACAATTGATTAAAATAAAAAATTGTAAAAGTAGTCACAACCTTTTAGGACATCCAGAATGAAAAAACATGGTATTATAGGATGGTGGAAGTAGTTATGCAAAATTTTGTTAGTAAAAAACATCTTTTTTTCTTTATTAAGATAACCAAAGTAGAGATATGATTAAGAAACCAAACTAAAAAGGGGAAGCACTTTAGTGTTTATAGTCTTTACACTTGGGCCAATGCGAAGCCGTTAGCTCTTGGATGACAACAAAAGCAGCCGCACTTACAACCTTTATGACAAAATTGTTCGTTTTGGTTTCTTCTTTGACTACCAAAGTTAGCAAATATGGTTTGGTGACGCAAAAGTCTTGAGTTTTAAGTTTTTAAAGCATCCAAAATGAAGTCTTTAAAAAGATTATTAGCTAAAATGACGAATATAGCAAAGAAATTGAAGAAACCTAAACTGATTTGATGAAGTTTAGAGAGGGAAGAATTTTATTCCATTAAACTCTCATACAGAGAACGAAAAAGAAGGGAGGCAGAGTGCTTATATACAAAGCTAATGACAGCACATTCTGTTCACATTCACAACAGAATCTCTAACTGTCTAACAAACTAACTGTTTTAATAAATAATAAAATATTAAAATAAAATTATTTCCTATACTCCCCCTTCAAGCTGGACCCTATAAATAAGTCCTAGCTTGGCAGAAAGATGCCTGTGAGCAGTAGATGCTAAAGGCTTGGTAAGAATATCAGCAATTTGATGAGAACTTGAGACATGAGAAGTTTGAATAAAACCATCTTCAACTTGTTCTCTGACATAGTGCATATCACGTTTCAAATGCTTGGTTTTATCATGGAACATAGGATTTTTGGCCAAGTGCTCAGCAGAAGTATTATCACAGTGTAAAGAGATGGGCAAAGGGATAGTGACTTGAAGATCTTCGAGGAGGCCATGAATCCAAACAAGCTCACTTGCAGCAGCAGACATGCTCCTGTATTCTGCTTCAGCAGAAGATTTACTAACACTTCTCTGCTTCTTGTTCTTCCATGAGATCAGATTGGGTCCAAGAAACACTGCATATGCACTAAGGGACCTACTACTAAACTGACAAGAACTCCAGTCAGCATCACTATAGGCTGACAGGGTAAGATCAGGACTAGCAGAATACCAAATACCCTCAGTTAAAGTACCTTTGAGATACTTGAGAACATGTAATGCAGCACGCAAGTGTGGAACTCTAGGAGTATGAACAAATTGACTGAGATGCTGAACAGAATAAGACAAATCAGGTCTGGTGATACCCAAGTAGAGTAATCTACCAACCAATCTTCTGTAAACATCAGGTTTATCAAGGAGATCACCCACATCAGTGGATAATTTGAGTCCACATGAGAGTGGTGCTGATACTGGTTCACAATTTTCCATTCCAGTATCAGTGAGAATATCCTGAATATATTTCTTCTGAGATAGAAATATACCTTTTTCATTTCTGTGGACTTCAATACCCAAAAAATAAGCCAAATGACCAAGATCCTTAATGGTAAAAGCTTGATCAAGAGCAATTTTAACTTCTTCAATCTGAGTAGATGAAGTGCCAGTAAGAAGAATATCATCAACATAGACAAGCAGGATCAAAAATTCACCATTAAGAGTTCTGGTAAAGAGAGAATAATCCTGTGTAGATTGCTGAAAATTAAGAGTTTTCAGAAACTTACTCAACTCTTTATTCCACTGTCTAGAGGCCTGTTTGAGTCCATAAATGGACTTCCTGAGTCTACATACCTCACCTGGCTTGGCTTTAGTGTAACCAGCAGGAGGTTTCATGTATACCTCCTCATCAAGAAAGCCATGAAGGAATGCATTGTTAACATCAAGTTGACAAAGAATCCAGCCTTTCATAGCTGCAAGTGCTATGACAATTCTAACTGTAGCTAGTTTAGCAACAGGTGAAAATGTTTGAGTGAAATCCCTCCCCTCAACTTGTTGATATCCAATGGCTACCAGCCTTGCTTTGTGTTTGTCTATTGTATAATCTGGATTCAGTTTTGTCCTATAAACCCACTTTGAACCAATAGCTTTCTTGTCCTTGGGTAACAAAGTAAGATCCCAAGTATTGTTGCTTTCAAGGGCCTGTATTTCCTTATTCATAGCCAAAATCCAATTCTCATCATCTTTGGCTTGATTATAATGTTGTGGATCAGATGAAGTGGAACATACAGAAAAAGCAAGAGAATCCCAAATATCAAAGTCTTGTAAAGCCAAACTTAGCAGCCAATCAAAATCAGGTACAACTGAAGTGTCACTTTCAGATTGAATGCAATCAGCAGAAAAAGATAAAGACTCACTGTTATTAGGCTGAATCAAAGTATTTCTGTGTGGAACATAACCTCCCACAAAATCAGTAAGCACTGAAGAAGGCTTTATTAGCCTAGTAGACTGTCTAGGAGGGTGTACAGTAGTATTTAGAGAATTAGGAGATGAATGAGGATCATCAGAAAGCAAAGAAAGATTTGGAGAGGAGTTTGAATGAGATAAAGTAGGAGAATCAGAATGTATAGAGTGATTAGAAGGGGTAAGAGAAGAATGAGAAAAAATAGGAGAATTTGGAGGTTGTAAAGAATTATCATATTCACTGGTATAGTTTTGGAAGTTGGAACATGAATGTGAAGTACCAAAATCAACCAAAGAAGTAATAATAGGTGGAACAAAATCAGGTGTCATGTCATATGGAAAAATTGTTTCAAAGAACACCACATCTCTAGAAATAAAGACATGATGAGTGTCAAGATCATAGAGTTTGAAACCTTTGAAACCAGAGGGATAACCTATAAACAAACACCTTTTGGCTCTTGAGTCAAATTTATCCCTCTGAATGTGACTATTGTAAGCAAAACATAGGCAACCAAACACCCTTAAAGTGTCATATTTGGGTGGTTTATCAAATAAAACTTCAAAAGGAGTTTTCAATCCCAAAATCTTAGAAGGAATTTTGTTGATCAAGTGAGTAGCAGTAAGAACACACTCTCCCCAAAACTTCTTAGGAAGCCCTGCATGGAACCTCAAAGATCTAGCTATTTCCAGGAGACTCCTATGTTTTCTCTCAACTCTTCCATTTTGTTGAGGAACATAGGGGATACTTCTTTCATGAAATATCCCTTTGCTAGCAAACAGATTCCTACAAGATTCTTTTACAATTTCAGTCCCATTATCAGACCTGATTCTTTTGACCTGTGTATTGAATTGGGTTTCAACCATGGACAGAAAACCAGAAACAACTTTCTCAACTTGAAGTTTATTGTGGAGGAGATATGTCCATGTTGCCCTACTGTGATCATCAAGAATAGTAAGAAATAAAGAAGCTCCATCTATGTTTTTGATTCTATATGGACCCCATAAATCCACATGAATCAGATCAAAACATGCATCAGCTTGACTAGTACTAATAGGAAAAGGCAATTTATGTTGCTTGGCTTTGTAACACACAAAGCAATTATATTCAGAAAATCCCTTACAAAATTCAGAATTCACACACTTCATCTTTGACAGGGATGGATGTCCTAATCTAGCATGAAGCATGTGTAGTTTATTTCTATCCAACTCTTTAGCCTGAGAGATACCAGTAGCAGTCTTTCTTGGCAATACACCTTTATTCTCGTCAATCTTATTTACATCAGAAATACTTCCTACAGTATTACAGCTTGGTTGCTGATGAAATATACCTTTGTTGACTGCAGCACTTGACAACTTGTTGTTTGAAGATGTAACAAAGTAATATAAACCATTTGTCCTTTTTCCAGCACCTATCAATTCATCACTAGCAGGGTCCTGGAAAGTGTATCCAGTGCTAGTGAATATAACTTTTATATCAGAATGTTCAATTATTCTACCAATAGACAACAGATTATGTTTGAAACCTCTAACCAATAGGACATTCTGTAGGACTAATTTAGAGCTCAAGACAGTATCACCAATAGTATCAACAGTCAATTGAGAACCATCAGGTAGTCCAACTTTGATTGGATTAAAAAGAGTCCTCATGTTGGTTAAAATGGTTTCATCATAAGTCATGTGATCACATGCACCAGAATCAACAATCCACAAGCATTCACCATGTAATTTACTAACACCACAATTGAATGAGTGAGAGAGAATACCTGCATAATTGGCATATGAACAACTAGCTCCAGTTGCATCAGTATTCTGAGATTGTTTGCTATTCATGACTTTCATAACTTCTTGACAGATAGCATTAAGCATGTCATTATTCAAGACTCCACCATCAGCACCTGCATTGCCCAAAGGTTCATCTCCCATATCATCAGAATATGTTACATTTGCTGCAAGCCTACCACCAGTAGAACTACTTCCCTTTGAAGCCTTAATAGTGTTATACCAGTCTGGATAACCAATGATCTTAAAACATTGATCAGCTGTATGTCCTTTGCCTTTGCAATGACTGCAAATTCGATTCATCTTTTCCTTTTTCAATTCTTTCCAATCTTTCCTACCAGAACCAACAACATGCTTCTGAGTTTGTCCACCCTTGTAAGCCTGTGTGGCCATAGCACTGCTAGTCATAGCATTAAAATCAGTAGTAACACTACTCAATTCTTTCTGCTTCTCTATTTGTTGTGTTATGGAAAACACTTTGTTAATACTAGGCAGAGGATCCATAGATAACACATTTGTCACAGTGCCATCAAAACCTCCATTCAATCCTAGCAAGAACTTCATCATTTTATCCTCTTCTTCAAATTCAGCTATCTTCTTCAGAAAATGACAACTACAGTGAATCATTGCACCACATGTGCAAGTAGGAAATGCTCTCAGATTCTGCATTTCATCCCACAATTTCTTCAGCTTTCCATAGTATGTGACAATAGTCATATTCTGTTGTGTGAGATTCTCAATTTCTTTCTTCAATTGATAAATCAAAGGACCATTAGACTGACCAAATCTTTCAGTCAATTCTTTCCACAGTTCAGCAGCATTATCAATGTAACCAAAATCATCAGCCAAATCATGGTTCATTGAACTCAAGATCCAGCTTATAACCATAAAATCAGCTCGTTTCCATTTTAGATAATCTTTATGATTAACTGCAGGTTTTGTGATCTCTCCATTAATGAAACCTTCTTTGTTTTTAGCAATCAAAGCTCGCCTTACATTTCTACTCCATCTAACAAAGTTTACACCAGTAAACACAACAGCAACTAATGAAGATGTAGGATTATCCGAATTAGCAATGAAAAATGGATCAAAACTATTACCATTACCTCCATTGTGTAAGTTGTGTTGCGAATTATTGCTCTCAGTATCTTCAGTCGCCATTGCAATCAGTAGATGAACTTAATCAAAACGCAAGAACTCCTGAGTTACGCAAGAAATTTCGCAATCGCAATCGCAGCTTGCAAGAAATTTCGCATCAAAATACTCAGAAATTAATCACAAGAAAAGTGATTAAAACGATCTCAAAATGAGATAACCTCAATCTCAAATCAGAGATTGTGGCTCTGATACCATGAAGAAACCTAAACTGATTTGATGAAGTTTAGAGAGGGAAGAATTTTATTCCATTAAACTCTCATACAGAGAACGAAAAAGAAGGGAGGCAGAGTGCTTATATACAAAGCTAATGACAGCACATTCTGTTCACATTCACAACAGAATCTCTAACTGTCTAACAAACTAACTGTTTTAATAAATAATAAAATATTAAAATAAAATTATTTCCTATAGAAATAAATTGTATGCCCGCAGGCCCGTTCCTAATATTTTGAGGGCCCTAGGCGAAATAAGGGATTTGGGCCCCTTTCAAAATAATACGTCTTTAAATGAAATAAATTTTTTTTTTTTTTGTTTTTTTTGTGAAATCCAGTATATTGTTGAATTCAAATCAATAAAAACTTACTATATCTCCTTTCCAGGATCCTAGAATTTCAAAATCCGACTCTAGTCGATTTCTTAAAATATTTCAATAAAATAAATATTCACTTCATTACAAAATAATTAATATGCGTAAAGAGATATTTTTTAAAAATAAAGGTTCATTTTGAGCATATAAAAATATCAGTTAATTTTGTCTTCATTAAAATGCTTATCTATTTTAAAACCTATAAACCCATAGTCCATCAAATAAACATTTAAAAATAAAAATATTGACAAAGTTTAAAAAGAAAAGAAAAGAGTTAGTAAGGGGAGTTGAACCCCAGACCTCTAGTAGATATCAAAACTTTAGAAGTTACTTTCTACCAATGAGCCAAGGAAATAACATATGTATTTAATGCGTTGTTTATTAATAGTACTAAATTACTGGATAGACAATTATTTTTGGCCCCTTTCCGCCTTGGACCCTAGACGGTCGCACCACTCACCTACCCCCTAGGGCCGGCCTGTATGCCCGTAGTGAAAATATATATCGATCGAGCTAGCAAGTTAGGGCCACCAATCTTAGTCGGATTTTATTCATTTGCTCTTATGAGCGAGCCAAACAATTGATTAATTATCGCTTTTAATGAATTGAAAGTAAAAGAAATGAAGGGTGTAAGGGTACTAGTGTTTTATGTAATTGTTGAAAGAAATATAAATAACGAAAATAATAATAATAAAGAATTATGTATACAGTTCACTAAAAACTTTGTATCCACGGTTATAGGATCGGTTATGATTTATGAATATAATTTGGCTAGATTAGTGATGCACCTAGGAGTTTATAAGTAAATAGAAACGAAATTGGTCCAAGCATATGTAAAAAACATACGCCAACACAATATAATACTGTAAGTTTCGACAGTGGATTTAAATCAGATCGTTGGGTCACTTAGAACAAGAGATATATTCAAGCCATATCCAACACCGTACCATCAAAAGCATCTTTCATTTTGTTACGATATAAAGTTAGCAGATTAGCAATAATACAAATATCCTAGTATGCATAGGATAGTAGTCTGACAAGAATAAGAATACCAGGAGCAGTAGAAGACTAGTAGTACGTTGCTATTGTTAATATTACTTAGTATTAGATTAGGATTCTAATCACTATCTTGTACTATATATATTCCTGATTCATCAATGATAAGAGACAGACTTTTGAGATATTCTTGACATGGTATCATGAGCCTAGGTTATACGACCTAAGTATCAAATTTTTTTTCTTTTTCGCATAATATCGTTATTCATAATGGCGAAAGATGATGAAGAACAACCACCACAGAAGGTAGCAGACCTTGACAAGGACTATTATTTAGGGTCTAGCGATGCTCCGGGCAACATTATTACTCCGATAAAATTAAGAGGTTCAAAGAACTACGAAGAATGGTCGAAATCTGTTCGCAGGGCTTTAATCTCGAAGAGGAAATTTGGGTTTGTTGATGGCAGAATTACAGAACCAACTGATCCAGATAGGCTTGCCGATTGGATTGCGGTACATTCGATGCTTGTCTCGTGGATTACACACACCATAGAAGAATCTCTACGATCGACTGTTGGAGATTTTGATGATGCGAGGGCTTTGTGGCTGCATCTCCAGACACGGTTCTGTGTTATCAGCGGGACTCGCGTGTGTAAAATAAAAACAAAAATTGGAGACTGCAAGCAGAGTACGAATGAGAGTGTTTCAGATTATTACGGCAGGTTGTCAATGCTATTGAAAGAATTGGTACTGTACGCACGTGTTCCGAAGTGCTCGTGCGGCTTATGTAAGTGCAATGTGGCTGGACAGGTAGCTGAGATACGTGAAGAAGACCATCTCCATCACTTTCTAATTGGGCTAGATACACCATACCAGGCCATAAGGGCACAACTTTTAGCACAAACACCCCTGCCTAGTGTGGACGAAGCATACTTGTCTGTGACAAATACGGAGGACCTGCGTACTCGTGATGGCGGACCACAGGAGGGACGGCAGAATGTGATGGCATTCAAAGTTGATTTGCGTGGCAAAACTCGGTCTGATGATAATAACAGGTTTTGTAATCACTGTAATAAAGCTGGCCATACAGAGGAGGAGTGTTATCAATTGGTAGGTTTAGACAAAAGTTCCCATCAGTCAAGTTGAAAGATTTTCATATACACACAATACGGAAAAATAAAAGTCCATTAGCAAGTTCATCCTCGACATCGTCCTCCTCAGGTACTCCCTATCCTATAACATATTTTGTTGATTATGAGCGTTTTTCTGCAAAACATAGAAATTTTATTGCAGCAATCACAGATTCCAAAGCACCGAAATCATTTAAAGAAGCCATGAAACACGAGGATTGGAGAGAAGCTATGCGTGCTGAAATAAGCGCCCTGGAAGGGCAAGGGACATGGGTGCTAGAAACACTACCACCGGGAAAGAAAGCACTTGGAAGCAAGTGGGTGTATACAGAGAAAAGAGATGAGGACGGAAATCTGATCCGCAATAAAGCCAGACTAGTCTGCTTGGGCAACCATCAGGTAGAAGGTACAGATTATAATGAAACTTTTGCTCCAGTTGCTAAAATGTCGACAGTACGTACTTTCTTAGCAGTTGCAGCAGTAAAAAATTGGGAAGTGCATCAGATGGATGTACACAATGCTTTTCTACATGGTGACCTAGAGGAAGAATTATATATGAAAATTCCACCTGGTTTTCACAAAGATAATACTGACAAGGTCTGTAGGATGAAAAAGTCCTTATATGGATTAAAACAGGCTCCCCGATGTTGGTTTGAAAAATTGTCTACTGCCCTGAAAAAGTATGGTTTCAAACAGTCACTTTCAGATTATTCACTATTCACTCTCTCGAAGGGTGACTTGCAGTTAAGTGTGCTTGTCTATGTAGATGATATGATAATTGCAGGAAACAATATTTTTGCGTTGAATAGTTTTAAAGGGTACTTGAGTCAGTGTTTTAAAATGAAGGATTTGGGGCATCTGAAATACTTTCTAGGTTTGGAAGTTGCCCGTAGCAAGAGCGGCTTTTATGTATGTCAAAGGAAGTATGCACTAGATATTATTTCAGAAACAGGTCTATTAGGAGCAAAACCTGCAGACTTTCCTATGGAGCAAAATCACAAACTAGCACTCGCACAGGGAAAGGATCTTACAGATGGAGAAAAATATAGACGTTTGGTTGGCCGACTTATATATTTGGCTGTGACTAGGCCAGACCTGGCATATTCAGTACACATTTTATCTCAATTCATGCAAGCACCAAAGGAGGAGCATTGGGAAGCCGCGTTGAGGGTAGTACGATACTTGAAAAAGTGTCCTGGTCAAGGCATTCTTTTACGTTCTGATAGTGCACTACAACTACAAGGATGGTGTGACTCAGACTGGGCAAGTTGCCCGTTGACTCGTCGATCTTTGACTGGGTGGTTTGTACTACTTGGCCTCTCACCAGTATCTTGGAAGACCAAGAAGCAACATACAGTCTCGCGTTCGTCCGCAGAAGCAGAATATCGATCAATAGCCGCGCTAACATGTGAATTAAAATGGTTAAAGCAACTGCTTAACGATTTAGGAGTGGAGCACAAGAAGGGTATGAATGTGTTTTGTGATAGTCAGTCCGCCCTCCATATTGCACAAAATCCAGTATTTCATGAAAGGACAAAACATATTGAAGCAGATTGTCATTTTATTAGAGATGCAATCAAGGAAGGAATTATTAACCCCTCATACGTGTCAACGAAAGTGCAATTAGCAGATATATTTACAAAAGCGCTAGGGAAGGCACAATTTGAATTTTTTCTTGACAAGATGGGCATTCGAAATCTTCATGCTCCACCTTGAGGGGGGATGTTACGATATAAAGTTAGCAGATTAGCAATAATACAAATATCCTAGTATGCATAGGATAGTAGTCTGACAAGAATAAGAATACCAGGAGCAGTAGAAGACTAGTAGTACGTTGCTATTGTTAATATTACTTAGTATTAGATTAGGATTCTAATCACTATCTTGTACTATATATATTCCTGATTCATCAATGATAAGAGACAGACTTTTGAGATATTCTTGACACATTTCAAGTTATTATTTTTTTCTTAAATGAAATGAAAAGAAAAGGGAGTATGATGAGTTCTTTCCGTACCTTTATAAGCCCATAACTTAGGAACCTTCGGCATGAAGGAAACAAAGACTGTTGACCCACAGGGTTTTGATGATGACAGACAAACTTAACTAATAAATGTTTAAGTTTCTATGCTAAGAAAACCAGGAGTTCCAGAGCAGGAACAAGAGAAGGCCAAAGCATGTAGACTTGGACAATCAGAGAAACTGATCAAGCAGGCATAAATAAGTTCCTGATGGGAACATGGTTCGAGAAGTTTCAGAGGTGGAACAACCAACATGCGGAGCAGCATGGAACATGAAGACAGGAAATAAGAGTTTATTTTCTAGGATTCATGTAAGTATGTAGTAGCGTAAAAGGTAATGGAACAAGGTGTCAAAAGGAACTCGTGGAACTTAGAGTCAAAAGCATCTAAGAGTCAGTGAATATGTTGCATATTATTATCGTAATCTGTAGGGATTTATTTAGAGTTTTGTTTCTTAATAAATCTCTACTTGGTTAAGAGTTTTAGATAATATGCACTAGTTATTTTAGGATAAGATTTAGTTTTAAATAAAAGATAAGTTTTAAATTAAATCAACTTTAATTAGGATTCTGATTTTAATTTCATCTTTTATTTATTTTTATCTTACCTGCTTTTGGAAAATAAAGAGTCAAAATTTAAAATACGTATAATGAGTTTGTGAGTGTTGGAACTTGTAATGCAAGTTCCTGCACGAACGAAATCTCATGTATTTATTTCACGTTTATGAAAAGGTTTTCAGTAAAATATTTTTGCATAAGAAAATAAATAAAAAGTGAGTTTTGGAAAAATATCTCCTGGATTATGTTTTGATAAAACGTTGCTTTTTCTCCAAGTATTTATTTTCTTTTTATTTCCTATTTTTACTCTAACTGTTTTACTGTAAACGTGGTATAAGTTGTGCCCAAGACTTTGACTGCTTTCTCCCCAAGTTTCTCCCCAACTAACTGATCATGGGTAAGTGCCTAGAAGTTAGGAAACTTACAGTTAGTGGAGGAATTAGTGGGATTATGGTTAAGTCTTGTACACGCTATAAATAGAGGCTTATATCTTCATTCCAAAGTGTCTGACTTGTGTCATTCCATAAGGGTTGGCTGTGGAATAATGTTATAGAAGAATATGTTTTTCATTCCACATTTTTGAGTCAGTTCCTACGAGTTCCAAGTTCCTACGAGTGACATGTTCCCCATTGGTTTTTCACGTGCTACATTCTAGAGGGATACTAATCAATTATCAATCATCAATATTTTGAGAGTTGGTCAAGGGTTGAGTGAACTCTTGGGGAATTGGTCAAGGGTTTGAGTGAATTCTTGTATCAAGTTTTGGGCTGGAACTTGAGTGAGTTCCTGATGTGTATGGGGCAGGAACGTGAGTGAGTTCCTGATATGTATTTGGGTAGGCTTTGAGTGAAGTCTATGAGAGAGAAGCAGAGAGGCTTTGAGTGAAGTCTAAGAGTCAAGAGAGACTTCTAGGGAAGTCAGTGAGAGCGTAGTTGTTTGAGGGAACAACTATTGGGAACTTGAGTTCGTAGAGGAACTCAAGTAAAGGCCAAGTTTCTTATAGGATTGTAACTGAGTTGTTGCCCTATAGTGAAAAGAGTTTGAGTTGAAATCCCTAGTGGGTCGAGGTTTTCTTTCCAGTTGGGCCCTGGAAAGTTTCCTCGTAAAATCTCTCTTGCATTGTTTCTCTACTTGCTTATGTTCTTTATAATTCCACAAAAATTGGCTAGCAAGTTCCATATTACAATTCACCCCCCCTCTTGTAGTGTTCCATCCAAATAACAAAGACCTTAATTAATTAACTCCAAAATGCAAAAATGCTTTACAATATATGTTGTTGTGTAAATTTAAGTGACAACGATTAAAGTAATGATCGATTTGGAGCCTGGTCTGGTCCATCAACTAGTTGTCCCTTTATCGAAAGCTCACAAAATCGTTTTTTTGGGTGCAATAGTTTAAAGATTGTGCACGTGTTTTACAATTATTATTATTTTACGAAAAAAAAATCAATTATTCTTCATATTAGACGACTTTTTCAATATAATGACGAGATTAAATGCTACATTGTACTTGGTATAATACACAATTACAGAACATATAGGATACACTTTCGTATCATGATACTCAAGTTTTCGATCGGTGAGAGTCTGTTGCGAGGTTTTTCCCTTTTTATTATCTAGAGTGCAAGTCCAAATCCATGTGAAAAACACCTACCAAATAACTTTGGGCACCCTATTTTAAGTAATTAAATTACTTAATTAAGAAAGCCTTTGATGAGTTTATAATTAAGCCCACGTGAAAAACATGATCAAATCAAACTACACTTAAGTACTTATTCTTTACGTAGATTATATTTCGTGGCATCACTATGGATCTGACGTACTTGTGGGATATTAACTATGTTATCTTTCTGAACTAATTAATTAAACTCCTAACCCCTAAGGATGACACAAATTAAGGAAATTAATTAAGGATCTCCCAATTAGTGGATGATTAATTTGGTACGGAGAAATTATAAAATGGGAATGCTAACCTTTTACCCGACAATCATAGAAAATGGTAGAATGAACTTTCAGAAATCAGCATGCACACATAAGTATTGTAATTTGTAAATGATTAACGTTTGACTATGTGGACATGATCAAGATGACTAGCTACTTACATTTATAAGTTCGATTTTTTTTATTTTAAATGTGATACTTTTTTTTTGTAACAATTACAATTAGTTTCACTAGTCTTTCCTTTACTTTTAAAATTAAGTTAACAAAACTTATCTAAAACATACAAGTTTTATCAAAAAGATAGAAAAGTTTGTTGTAAATGCATTACTTGATCGATGATTATAGGTATTTTATATTTCAAAAATAAATAAAAATATTATATATATTTTTTCATCATTAAAAAAAAAAAACCGTCTATAAAAAGTTGGATGATTGAATATGTAATTACTATTAAATTAGAATAATTTTTCAATGGCTACAAAAATGTGGTAGATATTGTAATATTTTAATATGGACCATACATTTCTAATAATAAATCCGCACACTCGTTTGGTGGACTAATTAAAATAAAAATGATTTTCTAACAGAGTGAAAAAGTAACTGTTAAAAACAGCAGAAGCACAGCAGAAGAGAAGATTGCAGAGATTTAGTTCTTAGCAGCCATAAACAAAGCTTGCTAAGATAGAGAGAATATTATTGAGAGTATTGCTTAGAGTGTACGCTCATTACAACAGAATTATTGATTAAACTTAGAAAGGAAATAATCTACTTATATAAGACAACAATGCCTTGCTGTCATAGCCAATCAGAAGGCAGCAGAATCCTAACAACCAATCACAGTGCAGCAGTACATCAACCAATCATATTGCAGCATTGCTAACAACCAAGCTGATGTCAGTAATTCAGTTACAAGAGCTGTAATCCTGTGTGGGCAAGACTAGCTTGTGTATGGTGAGGCTGCACTTGTGTGTGTTGATCATTCTGTAATCCAACACCCCCCCTCAAGCTAGGGGTACTAGGAGAGAGGCCTAGCTTGGAAAGAAGCTCAGTGAATTGAGGTGAAGGCAAAGCTTTAGTAAAGACATCTGCAATTTGAGAATGAGTTGGTAAATAAGTTAATTGAAGCAGACCCTCCATGACCTTTTCTCTGGTAAAATGACAGTCTATTTCTATGTGTTTTGTTCTTTCATGGAAAACTGGATTCTTGCCTATGTATATGGCTGACTGGTTATCACAATGCAATGTCACTGGTTTAAGATTAGTAATCCCAAACTCTTCCAAAAGTCTGACCAACCAAGTCACTTCTGAAGCAGCAGCTGCCATTGCTCTATATTCAGCTTCTGAAGAGCTTTTAGAGACTGTCCCTTGTTTCTTTGACTTCCATGAGACAGGGGAACCACCCAGGAGTAAAACATAACCAGTGATGGACCTTCTTGTGTTGGGACATGAAGCCCAATCACTGTCAGAGAAGGCCTGTAAGGTAAGAGAGGTGGAAGCTTTGAGTAATATACCTTGACCCTCAGTGTGTGAGACATATCTAAGCACATGAACTAGAGCTGCAACATGTGGTAGTCTAGGCATGTGCATAAACTGGCTCAGTAACTGTACTGCAAATGAAAGATCAGGTCTTGTGTGTGTGAGAAAGTTCAACTTCCCCACAAGGCATCTGTACAGTTCTGGATTGGTGTATGGTTGTCCCTCATCAATTAACAATTTGGTGTTGATAGGGAGAGGAGTCAAAGCTGGTTTCTTGACATCAAAACCACTGTCAGCTAGCAAGGACTTAGTGAACTTCTTTTGAGTCAAAATTACACCATCAGACATGTACCCAACTTCTATTCCCAAGAAATAACTCAGAATGCCAAGATCCTTGATGCTGAAAACATCATTCAAGTGTTTCTTCAAAGCTGTAATGGTTGGTAAATGATTACCTGTAAGCAAGATATCATCCACATATACTGCAGCCAAAGTAATATACCCCTCATGCTTCTTGATAAACAGTGAGTAGTCATTCTTTGATTGGATGAATCCTTGTTTCTGCAGTTCACTGTGTAACTTAGCAAACCATTGTCTACTTGCCTGTTTGAGCCCATATAGTGACTTGGTAAGTTTACACACTTTGTTCTCTGGATTGGGAATCCCTTCTGGCATTCTCATGTAAACTTCTTCATGGAGATCCCCATGAATAAAAGCATTGTTTACATCAAGTTGGTAGATATCCCAGTTCATGTTAGCTGCCACTGCAATAATACATCTGACTGTTGCCATTTTCACTACAGGAGAAAAAGTCTCATCATAATCTATGCCATATTTCTGTGTGTAACCCTGTGCAACAAGTCTTGCTTTACATCTTTCCAGACTCCCATCAGCCTTAAGTTTAACCTTGAACACCCATTTGCACCCTATAGGTTTCTTACCAGTAGGTAAGGTCACAACTTCCCATGTATGATTTGCTAACAAAGCTTCAATTTCTTTCTCCATGGCCTGTATCCATTCTGGGCTCAAAGTAGCTTCTTTGTAGTTCTTTGGTTCAGTCAGACTTTCTAACTTGGTAATCAAGGCATGATGACTTTGTGGCACACAGGTATAAGAAACAGGATTGCACCAGTGTGTGGAAGTAAAGCAATGGTAGTTATCTAAGTATGAGGGTGGTTTGGATGTTCTTGTGGATTTTCTGATAGGTGTGTTATCAGGGTGATTTGTGAGAGGAATAGAAGAAGAAAGAGTAGAAGGAGATGAGAGATCAGAAGAGACAGGAGAAATGTTAGAAACAGAAGGTGAAGGAGAGAGAGATGGAGAAAGAGAGGAAGTGGTAGAAGAAGATGGAGAGATAGTGGACTGTATAGTGGATGAAGATAATGGTGTTTGTTGAACTGTGGAGATAGAAATATCTAGATTAGGTTGTAGGGGTGTGTGTACAGGTAAGAAAATGTATGGAGGAAAGTCTGAAACTGCAGAAGTTGTTTCAGTAGACAAATGGAAAGGAAAATGTGTTTCATGAAAGGTAACATGTCTGGAGATGCTGATTTTGTTTGACTCAGTATCCAACACTTTGTACCCTTTCTGTGTAGGTGAGTAACCAATAAACACACATGGCTTTGCCCTTGCATCAAACTTGCTTCTGTCCACCTTAGTAGTGGAAACATAGCACAAGCACCCAAAAGATCTCAGATGTGTGTATGAGGGTTTGTGACCATGTAACTTTTCATAAGGAGTGAGATTCCCAATACTTTTTAATGGCATTCTGTTAATAAGATAAGTAGCACACAAGACACATTCTCCCCAATATCTGATAGGCAACTTTGATTGAAAATGCAAAGCCCTAGCTGTTTCTAGCAAATGTCTGTGTTTTCTTTCCACAACCCCATTCTGTTGTGGTGTTCCACTGCAACTGGTTTGATGCACTATGCCTTTGTCTATTAAAATCTTTCTCATTTCTCCTTCACACAATTCTAATGCATTATCTGACCTGACACACAAAACTTTTGAACTGAATTGTGTCTCTACCATTTTCAGAAAAGAATCAAGAATAGGAACAGCATCAGTTTTAGATTTTAACAAATGTGTCCAAGTTGTTCTGGTAAAATCATCAACTATAGTAAGAAACATAGTACATCCATTGTGTGTTTTGTGCTTATAGGGTCCCCAGGTATCCAAGTGTACCATCTGAAACATTCTTGATGTTTTGATACTACTAATTGGAAAAGAATTCCTAGATTGCTTAGCAGCTGGACATATCTGACAGATAACATCATGATTGGAAACATTTCCTAAGCTATCAATCACATGTTTCATTTTTAAGAAAGGCATATGTCCTAATCTCAAGTGCCAAACCTGAGCATCTGCATTATTGGTTGTAGTTGAAGCTGAGAGACAACTTGTGGCTGATTGAACTCCATTGTCTTCATTTGTATTTACACTGTACAATCCACACTTCATTTTACCAAGAACCTGTGGCCCTTTCATTGAATGGCCCTGAATGAAACATTTATCAGCAGTAAATGAGACAGTGCATTGCATATCTGAACATAACTTATTCACAGACAATAGGTTGTATTGAAAATCTGGAACATGTAGAACACCCTTCAGTTGTATGTTCTTGTCTATTGTCATAGTTCCTTTGTGATATACTGACACCTTTCTTCCATCAGGTATAGTGATATACTCATCATTTTCATTAACAGATTCATATTGATCAAACATACTTAGGTTTGAGCACATATGATCTGATGCACCACTGTCCAATAGCCAGCTGGAATTAGAACAAGTAAGAAAACAATAAGTATTATTACCTGCCATGAATGCATGGCCTGATGTATCTCCTTCTTCAAACTCAGTATCTGGTGTCACCTTGTCTGGCTGTTGTTGTTGCTTATTTAGCAGGTTCAACAACTGAGTACATTGTTCAGCAGTCAGAAATCCAGGTTGGCTTTGTTGTGGTTTCTTTTCTGGAGTGTAAAATTGTTGTTGATACTCTGTCATATCATCTCCATACCCTTCATCTGAATATGCTGCTGCAGCTGCTCTTTTATCAGTTTTGAATCCTGTAAAACCAGGTGGAAACCCATGTAGTTTGAAACATCTTTCTGTACTGTGTCCATTGACTTTACAATGATCACAGAAATAGCTTGCCACTGGCCTTCTGAAATTTGCAGACTTATTTCCTCCAAAATTTCCATAAGCACTTCTTCCTGTATTAGAAGATTGTTGACCTCTGTATCCACCTCTGTGATAATCATTGTATCTCCTTCTATCAACAGCAAATGCATGAGAATCATGAGATGGCACTGGAGTACTTATCTCCCTTTGCCTCTCTTCTTGTGCTAGCATTCTGTATGCATGTGAGATTGTAGGTAGAGGTTGCTGCATCAGCAGATTACCCCTAACAATAGCTAGATGTTCTCCAAGTTTCATCAAGAATTGCATAAGTCTCTGATCTTGTTGCATCTTGAAGATCTTTTGTGTCAGATTGCATGTACAAAGATTACAAGTACATGTAGGCAAAGGATTTGCAGCACTGATCTTATCCCACAGAGATTTTATCTCAGTAAAGAACTCTGAGATATTCTGTCCACCTTGTTTCATTTCTGACACTTGTTGCTCCAGAGAAAACAACTGAGGTCCTGAAATAAAGCCAAACCTATCTTCCAAGTCCAACCAAATCTCTCTAGCTGTTTGAAAATATAAGACACTCTTTGCAATAGTAGAATCTAGGTTGAATAGCAGCCATGAAATCATCATATCATTACATCTCATCCATGCATGGTATGTTGGATGATCAACATCAGGTTTTGTCAAAGTTCCATTAATGAAACCTAATTTGTTCTTAGAAGAGATGGATATCATCATGCTTCTTTTCCAGTCACCATATCCATCTCCTTTAAACTTGATAGAAACCAATTGATTAGCTGTGTTATCAGTAGGATGAAGGTAGAAAGGACTAGTAATATCCTGATTAGGTGTAGAATTACTGTGATCTCCCATTTTCAATTGAAAGAGAGTCTAAAAAACAGGTTCAGATACTGAGATTGATGAAAAGAATACAGGAATATCAACTGAGAATGACTATTACTGACAATATATCACAGAACCAACACTAGATTTAGGAATCTAACTAAACAGATTTCCAGAATTTTCAGTAAATTGCAGAAAAATTGATTATCACAGCTTCGAATCAAAGAATTTGCAGAAACAAATCATACCAGAATCAACAGGACTGATTGTAGAAATAAGAACTCGAAATGCAGCTTTGTATCACTGCTCTGATACCATGTTAAAAACAGCAGAAGCACAGCAGAAGAGAAGATTGCAGAGATTTAGTTCTTAGCAGCCATAAACAAAGCTTGCTAAGATAGAGAGAATATTATTGAGAGTATTGCTTAGAGTGTACGCTCATTACAACAGAATTATTGATTAAACTTAGAAAGGAATAATCTACTTATATAAGACAACAATGCCTTGCTGTCATAGCCAATCAGAAGGCAGCAGAATCCTAACAACCAATCACAGTGCAGCAGTACATCAACCAATCATATTGCAGCATTTCTAACAACCAAGCTGATGTCAGTAATTCAGTTACAAGAGCTGTAATCCTGTGTGGGCAAGACTAGCTTGTGTATGGTGAGGCTGCACTTGTGTGTGTTGATCATTCTGTAATCCAACAGTAACGGCTTCATAAACCTGGTTTTCCTTTCCCTTACTATGTACAGATATACTTCTCATTTCTGCAATTCCACCAGGACATTAATGCCCGCAATTCTCACAAGACATTCACGGATGTTACGGTCTTACGATTACAGATATAATTAAGGAGTATTTCTATATATTGCTGCAAATATATTTTACTCCGGGAACTGTGTCAATCAATTATGGAGTTCACTTATTTATTTATTTTCATATATTGATAATAACATGAATAAACATTAAATTGTAGATAAAAAAAATTCATGGCCTTTAGGATGAAAGGCTCATCAAATGAAATTTGGGACTTGGAAATTCGCAGTAAGAGAATTTTCTTCCATTAAATCATCATGCATTTGTTATCAAGCTTTATTTATATGATGTTTGGGAATAACTGAAATTTATTTCGATTTTATTTTAATAGTCAAACAAATAAACGACCAAGATTAGTCTTATTAATTTAAAGGTTCAGACCCAAACAATTATAATGACTACCAATTTTTGGTAGCCATTGAAAAGTCTTCCATTAAATTAATATGATTTACTTTGTTAATGTGTGTTTTCTTCTTTTACTTTTAAAGGTTAAAGTCGGCCCTGATTTCTTATTTTAGTGTTGTTTCTCATTATCGACTTATCGTTTTGTGTATTTTTGTAAAGTAAATTACCGTTTCTAATTAGTAAATGATAAATTACACGTAGAATACTTTTAAGTCCCTTGAGTAAAAAAGGTGACAACTTGATTCAAAGAGATAAAATTTTTACCTAAAGAAAGGCTTCAATTTGGTATTACTAATCATAATAAAAGTAAGTCAACTTTAACGTATACTTCATACTTGATACTTCGTATTAGTCATACTCTCAAGTCTCAATGGACAAAATTGGTTTCCGGTCTTTTAGAGTTGATTCTCATAATAACTCGGTGAGTTACGTACTATTTTCTACTTAATTATTGAATAAAATTCCAAGTACTTCGTACTAGTTTATTTTAAATCTCTTGAACAAGAAGGTGACAACTTGATCCGAATAGAGCTTTAGATGTTTTTGCTAAAGAAAAGCTTCAATTTGGTAGACGAATTTCTAAGATGACGTTAATTATAATTAAGGGAAGTCAAAGATTAGGTATCTAGTATGGAAATATGGAATGGCCCCCGGTCCCTATGTCTAGCCTTTCCTTTCTTGAAAATGTAGCATCTTCCAATGTTATTGGACTAAAGATAGGATTGACTAATAAAAATATATTTGGACGAAAACTGACTAGAGTTGAGTCCAAGATAGTTTCTGACTATTCTAGATTTGATAAAGTCTAATGACTTCTAAAATCGTTTGAAAATTCAAATTAAAAATAATATCGTGTTATCGAATCTCGTCTATATCATTGCATCAATTAAAAATAAGAAGACACCAATCTAGAACCAGCTCAGACAATTTTCTTATACATTATTGTAATTAAATTGGATTCGTAAGCTTTTTTTTTTTTTTGAGGGAAAATTGGATTCGTAAGCTCATAATACATTAATACGTTATCATAAAACGCAGCAAACACATCATATTGGTACAATATATAGTACTTGATTACTTTATACAAAACGCTAGCGAAATGTCGCGATTATTCATTGTTGGTTGTACAATTAAGGGCCAAAACACCCAAAATAA
The DNA here is from genome assembly GCF_020520425.1 of Spinacia oleracea. Taxonomy (NCBI): domain Eukaryota; kingdom Viridiplantae; phylum Streptophyta; class Magnoliopsida; order Caryophyllales; family Amaranthaceae; genus Spinacia; species Spinacia oleracea. Next base: position 124,884,970 of record NC_079487.1, on the reverse strand, counting down.
TTCAAAGAAAAAGTGTGAAAATGACTTCATTACTCCGATCAGACGCTCGTACTTGAACATGAACATGAACATGGACATGAACATGAACCCCACGCGCTGGTTAATTAATCCGTGAGAGGAACACTGTGAAGCACAACAGTTTCCACTGTAAGACCGGGTCCAAACCCGAACAAGACACCCCAATCTAGCCCGTATCCGGTAGTGGTCTTACCTTCTTTCAACGACCTCTTCCTCATTTCATCCAATATAAACAAAACACAAGCACTAGACATGTTACCAAACTCACTTAGAACATGCCTAGTTATACCCAATTTATCCTGATTGAGCTCGAGTTTAGCCTCAACTTGGTCTAAGATTGCTGGACCACCAGGGTGAGCCACCCAGAAAAGGGAGTTCCAATCATCAATCCCAATCGGTTTAAAAGCCTCAACGAGGGATTTTTCAATATTCTTCGAGATCAAACCAGGTACATCTTTTAACAAATGGAAGGCTAACCCGACTTCTCTCAAGTGTCCATCGATAGCACCCTCAGAGTCAGGGAGTATGGTCTGAGCAGCCGAAACAAGCTGGAAAATGGGTCGCTCAACGGACTCAATAGGGTCCGCACCGACAATGACAGACCCGGCTCCATCACCAAACAGGGCTTGTCCAATCATAGAGTCCAAATGTGTCTCAGTAGGCCCACGGAAACAAATGACAGTAATCTCAGAACAAACCACCAACACACGGGAACCACGGTTGTTCTCGGCGATGTCCTTGGCGAGGCGGAGGACTGTACCGCCGGCGTAGCAACCCTGCTGGTAAAGCATGAAGCGTTTTACTGAGGGTCGGAGGCCGAGGAGTTTAGTAAGCTGGTAGTCTGCACCAGGCATGTCTACACCTGAGGTTGTGCAGAAAATGACGTGGGTGATTTTGGACCGAGGTTGTCCCCACTCTTTGATGGCCTTTATGGCCGCCTCTTTCCCGAGTTTTGGGACTTCCGTTGCGAGGATGTCTTGGCGGGTGTCTAAGGATGAAGCATTGTAGTCACACATGTGAGGGTTCTGTTTCAATAGCTCTTCAGTTACGTGCATGTATCGCTTCTTAATCATTGACTTTTCACCTGTAACCATCATATTTACGATAAATAACCCAAGTAGAAATTGATCATATAATAACATAAATCAGTTATCAAAAGAACAAAGTAATTCAGTCCAATGGATTCAATTCATATAACACGGATTGTATTTGGGTATTTAATAATCGAATTTTAAAAAACGAGCTGTATAGTATTTTTGAACTTGATACAACCTGACCCATTTGATACCATAATATGTCAACTAGCCAATGGATCACGTGACCCACTTGCCAAGAAAAATTACCTTGTTTTAGTTAGTTTTGATTATTATTTTTTAAAATAATTAATTTCAGGTAATTTTTTCTTTAATTTTTAGAAGTAGCCAGAAATAAAGGAAGTATAAGAGAAATATAAGGAGTAGACATACACATGCGCTCGAACTTCTTCTTGAGACCAGTCATATGCTCAGTATCGGTAACACGGAAGTAGAAATCAGGATACTCCGCTTGGATCATTTCATTCTGGGGATTGGCGGTTCCGATAGCTAGGATCGTTGCTGGTCCGTGGGCTCGTTGGGCGTTACGGATTTCTTGAACGGATGCCATTATCAATTCTTTAATTGAACTCGAGTTTTGCTCTAAGAAAATACAAGACACTCAAATAATCTTCTTTTACTACAAATGAGTTGAAAGATGAGAGCTTGTTTGAAGTGAAGGTGGAAGGATTGTAAGTTTATATAAGGTCATTTTCTACAAGATATTTTCATAAATGGGTGGCTAAATATATATTTGTTTGAATAATAACAAAGGTGGGCTAAAATTTAATTTCATTTTTTTTGGAAGGTTGAATAATCAAGTTGATTATGGTGTATTTTCAATAACGAGGGTGTTTTTTTAATTAAAAATTCTACAATTGAGTGCTACCAACTACTAGGATTCAGTTTTAGTCCATAATGAGATTGACTAGTGATATTTGATAATTCTACAATTCTATACTAGGATCGTTTTAGTCCATAATTCTACAATTCTATAAAGTGATATTTACTTCAAATAATCTCCCATTTTGTTTGACTAGTCCGGCCTTTGGTCTTTAAATCCATCAGTGTGGGTTTGTGCTCCCATAATCTTGATCTAGTCAAAATAAAGTGGTAATTTATATTGTTGTCTGGCGTCAAACAACTTAGTGTATTAAGAGGAGAGGTGGACATGGATCAGGCCGGGAAGGTATGAGGGTTGTCCGAGTCACACATAGCACAAACGCGCATGTACAAGTCGCACTAGGAGCGCCAAAGGGCCATGGGCCTTAGTCCTTAGAAACTTGAAACGAGCACGACGAGTCGTGTCCGCACATAGGCACACTTGTTTTTAAAATTAACCAATTTTAATATTAGTCAGACAACCCATTAGCATGACGCCATGACATGATCCATTCTGACATGGTACATGGGTTAGTCTTACACCACCCTCATATGTGGTGAAATTGATCCGTATATGTCAAATTATCCGATTCAAGACTCGATTAAAATGAAATAACATTGCAAATTTGAATTGTACCTCCAAATAACCGAATTGATTGACCTAAACGTACTAAATCCCAAAAATTAGCTAATTTGACAAGGATCATACAACCTGAACACCAGTAACGTCGAATATGATCATATAACGAAATCCCAAGTCATGATATAGTTCCATAGATAAGTGTCAAATTATGTGTGAGTAAATTTGGATATTCGATTTGAAATTGGGTCAAATATATACTACGTAGTTATTCAATATTTTGGAATTGGGTCATTAATTTTGTGCATCGTTTGTTGTTCTTTAAACATCGTCAAGAACGCAAAGTTTAGATCAACCATACATGGAAACTTTGTAAGCATTCCAAGGCTTTCACGCTAATGGTCAATACAATTACCCTAAAAGGTACTCCCTGCGTATAAAAATGATTGTTGTACTTTCCTTGATTGACCGTATTTAATAGTTGATGTACTTTTTATTTAGGAAAATTTTCCTCTTTGTTTTATTATATCCTTCTTACAACCCCGTGTCTTTTTTTCCCGCTATCTTTTATTACAATTGTTTATTTTCAATGTACATCATTTACCTCTTATTTTAATAATACCAACTCATCTTTATTAAAATTTGTGCCGGTCAAAGTGCACCAATTATTTCTATACGAAGGGAGTAACACAATATTTTTATTAGTATCTTATCCTTGTAATACACATTCGAGAGTGTATCGTTTGGTGTAAAATGTTTTATTGAAAAATGATTTTCCCATTATCAGATGTTTACTTGTGCAGGAGGTAGAAAATAATTTTCCATCATCACTCTGAAGGGTGAAAAATAGTTCTATTTGAAAGAAAGGGAAACAACTTTTCCTCCTTAACTCCCTCTCCTCCCTTGTGATATTTTTTTTTGGATAAGTAAAACAAAAACCAAGTTAACCCCTTTGGGAAGAATAAACTAAACCAAGTCAAAAAGAAGTTTGAACAAAACAGATTCTCGACGAGCAGTGTAGCAAATTAGATGCATGTAGGGCTGTCAAATCTCAACCCGAACCGTTGAACCCGCTGGGTTAATCTGATTCGTTAAGAACCCGAACCGTTAATAATCCGTTAGTTGGAACCCGAAAACTAACCGAACCGATAACATTCAACCCGAACCCGAACCGTCTCGAAAATATTAAACCGATTAAGACCCGATACCCGATAACAAACCGGCATGCGTCAACCCGAAACCGTTTCTACCCGAACCGAATTGACCCGAAAACCGTTAATGACCCGATTTATTTCAACCCGAACCGTTTCAACCCGGGGAAAACCCGTTCACAACCCGAACTGTTTCAACCCGAACCGGTTACAACCCGAACTGTTTCAACCCGGACCGTTTACAACCCGAACCGTTTACAACCCGTAACCCGTTTACACCCCGTTTAATTCAAACCGTTCATAACCCGCCTCAAAAATAAGTTTTTATTGAAATATTTTCCGTCAAACCATACAGAGCCGAAATGCTAAGATATCAAATGATATAATTCGTAAGCAATTGTACTTCTTAAACATTTATAAACAAAAGATATAATTCAATGTGCGTTGTTCAACCGAGTATTCGAACTGTTGTTTATCAACCGACTAAGTAACTAAACATGTTCTTTATTAGATGTATTTCCAATATAGCTATATTATTGTATAGTTATAGGCTTATAGAATTGAATGTGCACTCTTTTATTGACTCGTATTCAACTGACTAATCGTCTAATGGATCATTAAACTAAATTGATCTAATTCAATACCTTATAAGCTTATAAGCTTGTAACCTAAGAACTAATCGAAAAACTATGCTATTTTAATTGAATCGACTTAATTCATTACCAATTGAACTTGTTTGCCTCGTTTCGTTAATAAACATGTTAGTCTCGTTGTTGTTTAAACCAATATGAATATATGACAAACTTGTATTTACAAACTTTACAAATTCATTACGTATTAATTCATCATTATCGATTATTAATTACTACATTATTAGTATTTAGTTCATCAATACATATTTCGTAATACTCTAGCATGGTGGGGGAGGGCATAGATGATTTTGATTCCATTTGAATCATTTGATTGGTAAATATTACATGACATAATAAAAGACATTGACAGACTTTTCTTAATTAAGTTTATGAAATTAATTGGATAGTGAACATTACTACATTAGTTGTTCGTCAAAAAAGAAATAACATTAGTTGTGATTTTAGTAATAACTCGACATTGTTTGTAATTTGTATCCGAATTGATCTGACTAAACATGAACCCGACCCGATATGAACCCGACCCGATATGATTCCGACCCGATTACAATCCGGCTAAACCCGTTAACAAACCGAACTGAATTGACCCGACCCGACTACAAACCGACCCGATCTGACCCGACCCGGTATGAACCCGACCTGATATGAACCCGACCCGTTATGAACCCGACCCGATATGAACCTGAACCGATATGAACCCGACTTAACCCGTTTATGACCCGACCAGGTATGAACCGACCCGATATGAACCCGACCCGATACGAACCCGACCTGTTATGAACCCGACCCGATATGAACCCGACCCGATATGAACCCGTAACACATAACCCGAACCCGAACCGAACCGTTAATTTTTCAACCCGACCCGAACCGAACCGATAACAAAATAAACCGATTTCAACCCGAACCGATGAACCCGAAACGAAACAGAACCGATGACCCGATTTGACACCTCTAGATGCATGCCATTTCGTCGAGGTTTCAAGTAGTGCCTTTTACGGTTTTGAACCATACACATCACACATGTATCAAACATATCAACAAAGTGATTCCAAAAGTTACGGAGTACTTGGTTAATTTTTGGGTTCATATATTCGGATAATATACTTATATTCATAGCTTACCATTCTTTGTATTTTAGGGAGCTCCTAGATATGCCACGCACCACCAAATCCGTCTAAATTAAGCACTCCATAGACTTTAGAGTTTAGACTTTAGAGTACTCTAATTCATGATTTTTCTTTGGTCTAAAGGGTACCGGGTACGTGGTCCCAACTTTGATTGTGTTCTTGATTAGTTCATTGACTTCATTCCGTGATACTCAGGGGCGGAATTAGGGGGGTTGGCGGGGGCCATGGCCCCCCATAATATGTTCAAATATTAAATATGCACTATAAAAACACATGTTTAGTATGGCTCAAGTGATTATTTTCCTTCAAAATTGGAGGTGCAAGGAGGTACAAGATTCGATTCTTAGCTCCCTCAATTTTATACTTAGTTTTTATTTTATTTTTGTTTTTCAATGTTGTAAAAATTACATGTTAAAACCTCTATGTATAATTTCTAGCTGGTTCCGCCACTGATGATACTCCCACAGTCCCATGCCACCAATTGAGATTTTAGAGAAAAGGGAACGCAAAGAACTTTGTGAGGGAAGGTTGGAAAGAAACCCCCGTCGCGCAGTGAATCAGAGATATTATATGAACTCAACAAATAACTTTCAGGATCGGAGCTATCACAGTAAATTTGTTAATTTTACATTAATTTATGGGTTTTTCATCAAAAATAGATGCCGATTGACAAAATTTTAAATTTCAAAATCATAAAGTCATAATTCAAACCTATAAAATATGGGGTTTAAATACACTAAGGGGAGGTTGGTTAGACTCATACCATAGTTGTAAGTATCAAATCAAAGAGATTATATCCGTTTTCACATGAATTGAACTAATTATTAAACCCATGATACTGCATATCAAGTTATAACATACGAAGTATATACGTATCACCGGTAGAAAAGAGCCCTATTGAGTGGGGATATAAATGGATCAGATTCTTATCGGGTGGGGCTTCACCCGCATCCACCCGTTTATCAATCCGCTCCACCCGTATCCATTCGTCACCCACGTAACCCATAATCCGCATCCACCCATCCGTCATCCGCGGATGAAACGGTTGGATCGGGTGAATAACGGATGAATGTTTTATTTTAATCTAGGAATTACGTGCTCATAATTAAAGTAGAATTGTCAACAAGATTCAGTTATTCTCAATTACTGGGAATCAATTTAAAACAGGCATAACATGTGCCAGACCAAAACAAATTTGTGATTATGTTTCTCTGTGTGTGTGTTTTTTTTTTTTTAGTAAATAATTTATGAAAATTGTACTCCATATCCTGTAATATTAGATTTCTTATCTCTTGGAGCAAATTGTTATTTCTTTTTTTCATTTGTACGTAAATTTTCTCTAATGAAAAAATAATAACTAGAAATAAGTATTAGTCCGTACTCCGTAGAGGTGATCATGGACTAAGACGGGCCTTAGCCTTGAATTGTAAACAAAAGTTGCTTTACACCTATGCGTGGGGTTGAAAAGTGGTCGTAGTGACCTTTTGCCATGCCAAAACAAGCCTTGAATTGATGCCTAGAGTCCCAAACTCATCCCAAAATATGCTCAGGCCAGGTCATGTTTAATCCTCTCCATTCCGTATCACCGTATGTAGAAATTAGACAAATATATAAGGGGGTGTTTGGTTGGCTGGCGGACCTTGAACGGTTTTACGAGGGGGGCCGGTAGAAAAATGTTAAGCAATAATATACTATGTAATTATACAATTATACACAAATTTTAGTGGGGGCCGTAACTAAAAATACACTATAAAATTTTTCGGCCGGGGTGGGCCACAACAAAGATCTGCCACTTACTTGGCGTAGCATATGAGTTTAAAATTAAGAATGAAACCATGGTAGTATTAGGTATGGGGTTGGAACTTGATTCATAATACCGTATGTTTGGTACGTTATACGGGAAAGTAAATAAGTACTTTGTTCATTTCTTTTATTTGATACCTACAGGTTTGGTATGAGTCATACTACCCCCTTGTGCTTGGGTTTCTAAACCTTATACCTTGTGGATTTGAGGTACGTAATTTCATTTTCTAAACCAAATACAAAATACGGATTTTGCCCATTTCAACCCCATATCTCATACCAAAAATCAGCAAACCAAACGCCACATAAGTCCGTTATTTAAATAATATGTCCATTTAAATTAGTGTATGGTTTTACAACAAACCCAAATAGGAAAAATATTTAGATTATACCCTTCTCAGCGATGTGTTGGTCTAATCTACTCAAAGATTTAATTGTTATTTAAATTAGGGATCATCACTTTCACTAATTTAATGTCTTAACTCACCAAATCAGCAACTAAGCTAGATTTCCCTAAGACTATAAAGAAAAAATAGAAATCTTAGATTTGCAAATTAAAGTTGCATCATGCTCCAATTTGAGCAGGATTATTGAAAGGGTTGCCGACAAATTTGGTATGCCCAACGATTTGATGCCCCTCCCAAAAGAGCAATAGTGCGATGTCTATACAACAGATCGAAGAATTCATGGTTTCAGACACCAATGACTACGACAAGGACAAGGACAAGGACAAATTCAGATTAGGTAGTTAAGATGCGCCTTGTTATGGCAATCTAGGATTTCGATAAAGACAGATACGGATAAGAATACTCTCAATTATGCGTTGCCGTGAAGTGCTAATTATTCATTTACAAGTATCAATTATTACCTTTAATTTTTATCTATTACTATATACTAAAAGAGACACCAGGAATGACACGTGTCAATTCCAGGTGTGATTTTTTCCCGCCAAAAAAATTTATTTCTTTTTCCCTTAAATTACTAATCTATTACTAAAAAAATATAACGGTTTCCTAGAGAATATTAAATACATAACGTATATACAAAAATAAAACGGTTTCCTTAATTACCGTTTGGAGAATATCTTAAATTAAAGGAAAGTCGTATATATAAAAGAATTAAAAATAAGTAAATATATTATCAAATATTGAGTAAATATATTATTATTAAATATACCAAATCTATAATAAAATACTCGATAAATTTACCAAATCTATAAGTCTTTGGTAAATTATTGTAAATGGAATAAAAGATTTGGTAAATTTATCATATATCATTATCTAAATAAATGGAATTTTCAAACTTTTAGTATAATATTTTATTCCTACATATATCATTATAGTTTGATTGTATAATGTGTACTGTGTTTGATAAATTTACAAAGTCATATATATAAAAGAATGAAAAATAACTACACTTAATAATATTTTACCTTAGTTTCTTGTCATAATTTCAGTAATAATCTATTACTATTTTTTTTCCTTAAATTTCTAATATATTACCAAAAAAATAAAACAGTTTTCTAGAGAATATTAAAGACATAACATATATATATAAATAAAACGGTTTTCTAAATTACCGTTAGGAGAATATATTAAAGTAAAGTCGTATATATAATAGAATAAAAAATAAGTACAATTAATAATGTTTGACCTTGATTTCTGGTTATAAATTAAGCAATAATAGCAATCTTTGGAGAACATATTAAAACAAGGTCGTACTTTCCTTAAAATGGTCAATTTACATTGCTGAAATTGCTGAAATTATGACCTTACATAAATACATTCCTTAATATTTTTTTTTTTTTTTTTGAGGGGAATACATTCCTTAATATAAGTACACTTGATAATATTTTACTTTAATTTCTAGTCATAATTTCAGCTATAATAGCAATCTTTGGAGAATATATTAAATCAAGGTCGTACTTTCCTTAAAATGGTCAATTTAGATTGCTAAAATCGCTGAAATTACGAGCTTACATAAACTTGGTCATAATTTCAGCGATTTCAGCAATCTTTGGAGAATATATTAAGCAAGATTTCAGCAGGAAAAGGAAAAACGATATATGTAGGAAGGAAATACAATGCACGTTATGGAAATTATATATTACAAAAATTATATACATAAAAAATATAAGGAGATCTTTGGCAAATTAATCCTATAAATATGACACGTATATCACTTTCAGCTACATTCTTCAAATCAACACCTATAAGAAAACATTTGACATTTTTAGATTATTAAACAAAATATTTGAGAATATTCTATGCAGTATAAAAATAATGAAGATGTACCATTAAAAAACCACGAGTTCACTGGTCATATTATTCTTAAAATTACTATAGCTTTCAACCACAACAATCAATAATGGCACAAAATATTGTGATGGTTAAGGACATAAATCCTACTACGGAAAATTTGACACTACAAGTTAGAGTTGTTCGTTTATGGACAATGTGGTCCTTCAAAAATCCGGCTGATGTTTACTCTATTGACATGGTGTTGTTAGATGCGCACGGAGGTAATCACTTTTATCTTATTTCAATTATATGGACAACTTTATTATCGTCTTCACTATACTAATTATTTAATTATGGTTATGCAATTTCTCATTTCATGTTAGGGTGATAAAATACAAGCGACAATCAAGAAATCTTTGTTGAGAACATTCCATCCTCTACTCAATGAGAGTAAACTATATAATACATCAAACTTTGGTGTTGGTAAGAGTAGTACGTGGTGAATACAAGTCCACTGGTCACCCATATAAAATAAAATTTGGGTTTTTAACCCGTGTTAATGTCTTATCGGCGGCAACTATTCCTAAGTATGGTTTTGATTTGGTGCCTTTTGATACAATTATCTCAAACAACCTAGATAACAACTGTTTAGTGGGTATGATAAAATCCCTTTTTTCAAAACATAAGATATGATTTATAGTATATAGATAGTTTGCTAACATAACATTGTATTTTCACGCAACAGAGTGATTGAGTATCTTTGAGTAATACGTAGTGATGAATTATATGAGGAATGAAACTTTAACAAAGCAACTCACTATTCAATTAGAGGATCTTCAGTAAGTTAAATAAATATTTTTCTAATAAAGATTTTGAATAATGTATTATTAATATGTTCATGGGGAATTTCAGAAAAAGTGTTATTAGTTGCCCTTTGTGGAATCATTATGCTGATGAATTGACTACTTACTTGTCCGAGCACCAAAATTGTCAAGTTATACTCAAACGACGACCCCCTTTATGACGGGTTCGTGACAGAAAATCCCGTCATTAATCAACGATTATTGGCCTTTAGTGACGGGATTTTCCGTCGTTAATGGTACACTTTTTTGTAGTGAATTCATGTTCACTTATTTCAAAATAATATCCTCTATTTACTTTTTAATGATCTATTTAATAAATAAATAATTTCTTCCACTTCTTCCACTTTAGATATTTTAAAATGTTTAATGGTATGTAAAAATTAAGTGTTACTAATTTTATTTTTAAGTGTACCTTCTACATTATTTTGGATTACCGTGCGTGGCACGGGTCCTAAACTAGTTTAAGAAATAACATTGAGTACAAAGATTTCGAAAATGATAAAGGTCTTTAAGCCGTGTCACAATGATGACATGTCATGTTTATGTGTCATGATTTAAATTGAAAACTAAAATATTTAACTTATACTCCCTCCGTTTCAAAATGTTTGTTACGTATTTCTTTAATAGTGTTTCAAAATGTTTGTTACGTATTCCTTTAATAGTGTTTCAAAATGTTTGTTACATAAAGAATCTTTCTATTTATAAACTTGTTACTATTATTATTTTTTGAGCCAACTTTTATTTCTAATTGGTCCAACTTTTCAACTCAATAAATCTCATGCAACCAAAAGTCAAATTATGACAAGTTAGCAATCCATGTGATTTTTAATTATTGGTTCATTTTGATAATAAAACAATCTTATTGGTTGTTTCAATGATTAGTGGATTGAGGTATTTTTTTTTAATGAAAGATGAAAGCAGATTTGCACTATATTCAAAGAAAGTAATAAATGTCAGAATTTGGAAAGATGGAATCAGATTTATGATGGAATCTAGAACATTTAAAATTAAAAAAAAAAAATTATACGTTAATAAACGTGCCAAAATCAAAACGTAACAAACATTTTGAAACGGAGGGAGTATAATCTATTATACATATTTCAAAAAAAGGTACGAAAATCTTAATATTCTAATTTGTTTCCTTCTTTACATCGATTACCTTATTTGCATATTTTCATAGTAAAAATATTGCACTGATAGTAAAAATATTCTGATGACGCAAACCTACGTGGCGCCTATATGTACCAGTTAAATTCCAACACGCAAGATTGCGACAACTAAATGTTGTCGCAACTTGCGACCTTTATCATCGCCCCAAAGATTTTGTAAGCACCAGGTGTACAATAAATTTAGAGTATATTTTGTACTCCCTCCGTCTCTTTTTGTTCTTTACGTTTGGTATTTTTCATGCGTTTTAACGATTAATTAATTTGCATCGAGATTCCTCAATTTTTTTATTTAAACAAAATAAATTACGTATATTTATAATATTTTCACTTTTATCAAAATTCTGATATTGAGAAATGAGAAAAATTTAATATCCCAATGAAAAAGTGTGAAAGATTAAATGACCTAATTTAATTGGTTAAAATAATAATTGGACACAAATTTTGATAGAATAATACTCCTCCGTTTCTTTTTGTTTGTTACGTTTGGACGTTTGCACGTTTATTAACGTATAATAAAGATTCTTTTTCTTTTTTTGTTAAAAATATAAACCCAAGTAAAACCTTAATCCACTAATCATTACAACAACCAATAAAATTGTTTTTTTTAATCAAAATGAACCAATAATGAAAAAGCACAAAGATTGCTAACTTAACATACTTGGGAAATTGCAAAGATATTTAATGAGTTGAAAAAATTGGACCAATTAATTAAAAGATGGCACAAAAAATGATACTCCCTCCGTCTCTTTTTGTTCTTTACATTTCCTTTTATATTGTCACATAATGCATTAATATTCTATCAAAATTTGTGCCCAAATATTATTTTAACCAATTAAATCCATTGGACATTAAATATTTCTCATTTTCCCAATGTCAGATTTTTGATAAAAGTGAAAACATTATAAATAAGCGTAATTTTTCTTGTTTAAATAAAAAAAGTAGAGGAATCTCAATGCACATTAAATAGTCGTTAAATCGTGTGAAAAATATCAAACGTAAAAACAAAAAGAGACGGAGGGAGTAGTATAATAAGTTTATAAAAGGAAAGATTCTCCACGTAACAAACATTGTGAAACACCCTAAAAGGAATACGTAACAAACAAAAAGAAACGGAGGGAGTAAGTCATTTATGTGATAATATAAAAGGAAATGTAAAGAACATTTTGAAATACCCAAAAAGAAAAACATAAGAACAAAAAGAGACGGAGGGAGTAACTTTTAACATATTTGATTAACTTATATATTATGAGAAAAAATAGAAATGGATGTCTTTTACATTATATCGGGTAACTTTTAAGCATTTTAAGTTAACTTTTACTTCGATGGACACTACCTTAAGGCTATGTTCTATTCGACTTATTTTGACTTATTTCAGACAAAATAAGTTCAGATAAGTTTAGTTAAGTTCAAATAAGTTTAGTTAAGTTCAGATAAGTTCAGTTAAGTTCAGATAAGTTCAGTTAAGTTCAGATAATATAAGTTCAACAAAAATAAGTTTTTTCAGATATTTTCACACACAAATAAGTTTATTTCAGACAAAATAAGTTTATTTCAGATAAAATAAGTTCAATTAAGTTCAGATAAATTCAGATAAGTTCAGTTAAGTTCAGATAATATAAGTTCAGTCAAAATAAGTCCAATAGAATGGAGCCTTAATAAAAATTTGTGTATTGAGTAAAGTAACATTTGTCATCTATATGTACAAGTTTGGGGTTTGTCATCAACGTGTCGGTCCGAACTATTGGTTCACACGTTACGAATGGCTAATTGGAAAGTTGTGAAAATATCAAAATCACCGCTTGCGTCAACCTTGAAGTGGTGGAATATGGGATGTATTTATAATACACAATAGAAATTGTTGTGATTGTAAAAGTTATGTATTTTACCTAAATTTATAGTACATATATCTATTTTGTCATTATAAATGTTATATGACTAATTATTAATGATATTTTTATCCCCGTAGAAAATCCACTTCGTATATCACTTGTCAAAGTGGTCGCGCCAAAAGAAAAAAAAATACTAACCTAAGATTCTACGCAGTAGATGAGTAGGCTGCTATAATTGGGCATGTGAGCACGTTATTTGGGATAAAAGCGGGCCAGAACAGACATTGTAAAGCGGGCCAGACCAGGCATTGTAAAGCGGGCCTAAACTCCTAAAGTATCTTCATAGCCCCTTCTATAGCAAAATTTGGCCATGCGCCCATGCCCAAACTTTTAGCCTGAAATTTCTGCTCATACCCGTTATTTAGTGGTATGGGTATGGGTCGGGAGTAGTATGTTATTAGTTTATTACGGATCAGGTAAACGTTATCAAATTACTAGCTTAGGACCCGTGTAATATACGATTATTAATAAAATATTTTTATTTTTATTGTAACTAAATAAGAAAACTTTTGATATTGGGTAACCGTGAAAATATAAAGGATATATACAAAAGTACAAATTTAAAGTGATTAAAATAAATATTTAAATGAACTAAATTTTCATATTACAATACAAAGTCAAGGATAATATTTGTATACTTGTATGTAGATCGATTTATCAAAGTTAACCAAACAAGAATGACCGTACCAAAACAATTTTTTGTCATAAAAGATGAGTGACGCCGAGAACTATTTTCGGAAGTAGATAACTCAAACGAGACCCGATCATAACTGAGTTTCAGAGAGTTTGAATTGAATACAATTTGAAAATGGACTTCTAATGTTAGTCTACTTACCATGTACGGAGTATTATTATTTTAATTAACATATGTGCTCACAATGTATTATTATTAACAGTAGACTAACATTAGAAGTTCATTCATCAATATTATTTAAATTTGTTATCAAATTAAAAAGTTATAATTTAACAGAAATAAAATCAAATTACAAAAAAAAAAATATTGATTCATCTTTCCTCCAACAATATATTATGAAGTTATATTTATGGTACTTAAATTGTTTTTTTATTTCATTTTTATCTTATTTTCCTAAAAAAAATTAATATAATTTTTTTTAAAAATAAAAAGTAAAAAATATTTTGGAGGAAAAATTGCACCAGAAAATGACATATACTTCCTCCGTCTTTTAATACTCGCAACGTTTGTTAGTTTCACGCATGCCAATGCACAACTTTGATCATTTATATCTTAAATTCTCTTTATGCAAAAATTATAAAAAGTTGATATTTTGAAAATACACATTGAAACGAATCTAACAAGATCCCACATGACTATGTTTTATCTTATATTAAAAACACTACGAATAGTCAAAGTAGATTATATGAATAGTGGCAAAAGTCCAAACGTTGCGAGTATTAAAAGACGGAGGAAGTATTATTACTAGTGTATATTTAAGTATGATGTAATAGATTTCCTAACACGATAGAAAATTAGCAATAATAGCCAATTCGCCACAATAGCTAGGCACTAGGCAGAGAAGAAATTAGTCATTAAAAAATTTAATCTAAAACTAAAAAATCTAGAGTAATTAGAAACAAACACCTGACACAATTTTCTAGTTATATGGCGGTAATCCACCGCTAATTTGGAAGATACCCTCTAAATGTAAAATTATATCCGATTAATAGGAAAAATGGAATTCTTTTAAGAAGTTGGAACAAGAAGATTTTTAAAACCATTTTTTTGGTTTAACGAGTTGAATTAGAAAGGATTAAAGAGAGTGAATCACTATTATATAAGTCAATTCAGGAGAAGTTTAAGAAATCTAAATTATATTTTTTATTTACTTTTTCAATGTAGTCGTTTGCTTATTGTAATTATTTTATGGAAACACATATCATATAAGGTTTCACAAATTCATATTTACAAGGGTTGTACAATAAATATTGTACATCGGAGTAAAAGTTAATTCAAAATGCTTAAGGTTATATATGTAAAAGTTATCTTTTTTTAGTGATAAATTTTTTCATTTTAATAAAACTTATTTCTTCAAAATCACTAATAATGCATAAAATCATTTAACCCTTTAACATGTTTATCCATCAACTTTTTTTTTACTAATATAAAAGTTAATCAAAACTAAATTAAAGTTACAAAAAAATGGGTAAAAGTTATCTCTTGTGCGCGCAAGACCTTTTAATAGCGTTTTGGTCTGTTCTATTTACCTTATTTCACTTATTTCAGGAAAAATAAGTTTGTATAAGATAAGTCTATGAAAAATAAGGATTGATCAAGTAATTTTTATAACTAAAATAAGTTTTGATAACAGTTAAGTTTAAATAGGCAATCAAATAAATAGAACTCACTTTTAGATTTAATAAGCTAAACTGATCTAAACCCTGCTTGTAAAAAAAAGAAAAAAAAAGGAACTAAACTGATCGAGTCATCGAGAGGGGAGTCCACGACAAACAAACAAAATTGAAGGAGGAGAAACTTTATGATATCTCATTTCCGTAATTTTTTATGCTATGTATAATTGAAGTCTTAAATTATGTTGAACGTCATGTGCACTTGGTGTTTGTTATACCAAAATATATACTTCAATAATAATAAAGGTTGTTACAGAAAATGATATTTCTAATTGTCTTGAACGTTCGAATAGGTTGGCATGTGTTTAGTTAAACTCATTCTAGAAGTAAAAGTACGTAAGTGTTACTGTGTTAAGTGGTACGAAGTACAGTCGTATCTCTTAGTCTCATCTATAGTACTCCCTCTGTTCTACATTAGTTATTACACTTACCTTTGTACAAAATTTTAGGTGATAAGTGGTTGTTTGGTTATCAATTATTATTTTATTGAAAAAGTAGATGTGATAGGAGTT
Source organism: Spinacia oleracea (assembly GCF_020520425.1). Taxonomy (NCBI): domain Eukaryota; kingdom Viridiplantae; phylum Streptophyta; class Magnoliopsida; order Caryophyllales; family Amaranthaceae; genus Spinacia; species Spinacia oleracea. The sequence continues at coordinate 124,868,643 of NC_079487.1, read as the reverse complement.
AGTGAAGTATTTTGAATGAGAGGGCATGGGGGCAAAAAAAAATTGTGAAAAGAGAGACAATATAGTAATTATGGGGTCATTCCTAATTTAAAAGTGTAATAACTAATATAGAACGAACGAAAAAGGAAAGTGTAACAACTAATCTGGAACGAAGGGAGTACATATTTTTTAATATGACAACATATACAAGTATATAGATAGTAAAATGTTTTGGACTTGATACTGGCTAATAATTATGTTATGGGTTTGAAGTGTTACATTTTATAACACTAACTTTCTATTGTCTTAAAAGATCTCCATTTACTAGTTGGATTTGGTTCCAAGGTTATCAAATCGTGATTCTACTATGAACCGGAAGAAAGTCTTAAAATCGAATCATAAAAAGTTCTACGAACAAGCATAATCAAAATTTTATTCTCAAATTTCATTAAAATTGCTTATATATTATAGGTGAAAGCTCAATAATTGAAATATAGTTTTTTACTAGCTAAATAAACAATAATTCACAATATTTTTCTAGTAATAACTTTCTCAACAAGATTCATATTTATGAGGATTTCGCTAGTCAAGAAAAAAGTGTAAAATCGTGTAGAATAATCAAATCATAAGACCATATATGAATCGTAGAATCATAAGATTTGAATCGCGATTTTAACGACCATGTTCAATTCTCTACTATATATGATTGGTTTTTGAGTTAATAACACATTTACGTTGGTTTTAGCGGGAATCTGATCTTGCTCTTGTCGCTTTTTTAACACTATTTGCTGGTTAAAAATACGTTTACTATGTGTCCTTTTATATGTTTTAAATTGATTTAAGTCAAGTAAATCCAAATTAGATTAGCTTTTAACAGGTCTATCGTACGCCAAGTAAACTCCCTCATCTTATAATGGATATAAATATATATAATTAATTTGATCCTCACCAAAATAACAAAAATGCCACACTTGGACCTTTTTAAAAGTGTCCCATCACAACACCCCCTTCCCCCCTCCCCAAGTCCTTCTCTCCAATCCCCTTTTTATAAATCTCCCACCATCATCTTTCTCTACCAATAATCCTCCCCTTCATCTCTCCCTTTGACCCATAAAAATCACAACTCTTAAACCCCATCTCCTTCTATTTCTTCCACCCCTTTTCCTCCAAAAATAGGACAATATAAACCCACAATTTAAATACACCCCTCAAAAAATGGTTAGTTTTCTCATTACTTTTCACACTTAGCTCTATCTTTTAATTCTTTATGTCTTCCCCTTTTGCGATATCATCAATCATGATCTCCTTCTTGCAGGAAATAGAAAAGCAGCTCGTACAACAAAGCGGCGATGACGGCGGCGAGAAATGGGAAGGCTACGTCGATTGGAAAGGCCAGCCAGCTCGCCGTGGCCGCCACGGCGGGTTTTTATCCGCCTCCTTTGTTCTTGGTCGGTATTCTATAATCTAACTTGAGTATTACTATATCCGTTTCAAATTATGTTTAACTTTTTTCGTTTTAGTCTGTTTCATGATAATCTTATACATTTTGAGTATTATATTAATAATATTCTGCGCGTATTCTCTATCGACCGACGACAGTGGTGGAAGTGATGGAGAACATGGCTTTCTTGGCAAATGCAAGCAATTTAGTGATGTATGTATCCAATTTCATGGGCACGGCTTTCCTACTTGCTTTGGTGGGTGGTTTTCTTTCGGATGCCTTTTTCACTACTTATCAAGTCTATCTTACTAGTGCTGCCATTGAATTTTTGGTAAGTTTTTATTTCATTAATCTTATTTAATTTCAAATTGTTTTATTTTATTATAATTATTATTATTCATCCCAACGAATTTAGACTACAAAATTATTCAACTTGCCTCTTATTTTTGTTAAAGTTTTTATTATTCTGTGATTTGATTCGATATCCCCAATTTGAATTTTCTTTAGAATTAAAACGGCCTCTCAATCGAATATTTGCATGGGTGAAACAAATTGTTTGTTGATTCTTTCTAATTTTGAATTTTCTAATTTCATAAAGTACTACGTATGTTGTAATTTGTTGCTAATTTCGTATTTTCACATATCAAAGGAGAAAATTCTCTTTTTCTCCTTTTTTTTTTAAAAAAAGTTTCAGTGTCTTATATCGATAATTTGCCCATTAGTACATACGAGGAGACTTCACAAGGGTTAAGTTTGTCATAGACTCTAAAAGACATTAGACGAGCAAAATGATAGGCAACTGCATTTCAATCTCTTGAAATGATTTTAATCAAAATATATATGTAATAGGAATATTAGTTTTTTTTAAAAAAAAAAAAAATATGTGATGATAGGTTTAGTTATAATTAGTGGTTTGACCTATATAGTGTCATGGGTGTTAACTGGACACTAATAATAAAACAAAATCTTAATAACGACAGTTTGGCATGTTTTTATTCATCGGACCAAATAGTATTCGAATAAAAATTAATACTGATTATTGAAGCTATAAATCTAACTAGTCTAACCAAAACTTAAGGTTAGAATGGGCTACAAAAGACATGTGTATTAAATTCATGGGTTTAACCTTGTTTTATTTGTCAATTTTACCTTTTTCATAAGCAACTGATCGATTTTTTTACGGCATAAGAGCAAGTCCAATTGTTACAAAAAGGACATGCTCACAAAAAAAATGAACATGTGAGCAGGTAGTCCACCATTGGTACAACAATGACATAAACAGCTGTTAAAACCTACGTGACTCAAAAAAATATAGCTCAAATAAAAAAATTATTTAAATTAAATATTCGAGGGAGCTACAAAGTATTGTAACCCACCAATGTAATAATTTGTAGTTTAAACTTAGCCACAACATCTTGTAGCTCGTCAGTAGAGTTACTCTAAAAGGTTAATGCCGCAAAACATCAATAATAACCAAATTACTTCTCTCATTGAAAACATGTTAATAGTGACACATTAGGAATAGTTATATAATCCATTAAAAAATAGGAAACGTAATCGCTCCCAGATTGTAAGAGCGACTAGCAACTTAGATTTGTTACTAATATGGACAATAGATGATTTTAAAAAGTAGTATTACAAGATACGGTTTCAAAATATTATAAAATGAAAATAGTAATAACCCGAAAGAAAAGGAAGAACCCATATCGCTAATGTCATTTTACTTCATCTATATTGTCGTATAATGATGGGTGATTCCTTTCACAAACACAACCTAATTTTGTTTGTTAGTAATAATAACCAATTTGATATTGTCTACACGCCAAAACAAAAAAAGAGTTGTAAATGATGTAGCTTCAAATCTAAAGGGATATTGTGAATAACTTTTGTTGCTAAAATTACTTTATTTTCTACTATATACGGAATATTATTTTTGGTGTGAATGTATTGTAAGGGTGTTACGCAGTATAAATGAAAGAAAGAGCTTACAACTGGATTTAGAAGTGTGATCTAGAGTTGGCAAACATATTATCAGTATTCATTTTTAGTCTCGTGTCGATTTTGTGTTCATAAAATTAATCAAAACTACTCTATATGTAAAAAGTTAAATAATTACACAATATGACCAAATAATATGAATAAGTCGTGTTTGGGTTAATTTTGTGCTTATCGTGTCGTGTTGACTTTATGTTTTACTTTGTATTCGAGTTTTATCTGTTTTGTGTCAGAGACTGTCAGCTCTACATATAACCTATGAATTTAGGCCAAGATTTCAATGAACGCACACACGTACTCTTCAACGGAACCTTCTTACCTAAGAAAGATAGTACGTTATCCGTTTAGCCTTACCCTTTTCCACAACGATAATGGTAGAATTGACTTTTGAAAATATTAATATGGGCAGATAATGCTAGTATTGACTTTCCAGAAATATTTAGGGGCGGAGGAAGTTATATCTGTATATCAGTGATGAATGGGTGAGGTTTTGTGGACAAATGTGAGGTAGTCATAAAATGTGTTGATAAAAATTTGGACGGATTTGATAAGTGCAGTACATACAATGAAGTTTTAGAGAGAGAAAGAGTTGTCAGTTGTGATAGGAGTGTTATAAATCGCCACGCATCCCAATGGATTTAACTAACTGCACTGAACTCATGGCCTTAAAAACGTGGGACTCTCATCTGGATACAGATTACAGATATTGCACACCGCGCATTTTTTTACTCTTATTAATCATTATTATGACATTTAAGATAACATATTTTCTTTCATTATTCGTATTAATTACTCTTTCAATTAAAACTTGGGGGAGACAACCAAACAAATGCAGGAGCGCAATATTGTCTGGTGTGTCATATGTTTGTCTAAATTGATTAATGTATGATTATAATCCATTTCTTTTGAATTTCAAAAACATTTTGTATGTGAATATACAATACTCCATAAACTATTGGTCTATATTACAATAATTTTTAACTTGTACTCCTGTTAAGTTAACTTATAGCTTAGTTTAATTCATTTATTTATTTATATTTTAAAACTAATGTTTGATACGGAGTAGCTAAATGTTTTAAATAGTAAATATGGTTACATTTTTAAGTTAAGTGGTTTAGAAAGGTTAAACTTTTTACATAGAAGCAACATAGAAACGTAGAATATGACGGAGTAACTTTTATTTATTCCGATGTAACTTTTGATCATTTTCACACCGCTTTATACGGAATAATAGTTTATATACACCATACGTATTTAAGTGTTTGTACGGAGTATTTGCATTTATTTGGGTTCTTTGGACTCCCACGCCATTAGTTACTTCCTCTTTTGCTTTTGCCTCTTGCAACTTGATTAATTATCCTTCAATACTTGTTGCTTATTTTTCTTTTCTTTCTTTTTTCCTCCAATAATAATTTCCTTTTTTTATTATTGAAAAGTATAATAATTCTCTCTTTTAAGGTACTGTTTTCTTTAAAACTTTAACAAGTTGACTCTAAAGCTAAATACTAAAGAGAGAAGCGGCGGTTTCGTGCTAATAAATTCAATGCGCCCACAAGTTTTGGTTTTGTGTTCACAAAGTAATAAATAACTAATGCCTGGTTTTTGCTTATTTGGTACACTTTCTTATCAAGATAAACTAATCTATATTTAAATCCCATTCCAATTCTTTTAAGTTTAATGCAATTCAGACTTTGTTAATAATTTATACCAATAAAAGTAATACATAAATAACAATATTCGGTAATGATTGAGTATTTAACTCATCTCTTATCAGACCTTTTGATATTTACTTAACTGTGAAATCATGCTTAATAGTCTACTAGTTAGATAGAAAATGAGTGAAATAGCATGTGGTATTACATTTTCTAATTGTAAGATGATCTTTTACAAGAATTAACTTTCTTCCCATGAATTAAATATCTAACAAGTGTGATTTGTTAATTGAAAGAGTATATGATTCTTTCACAAATACAATTAAGAATCTTTACCGACCATTGTGTGCTTTGCATTGCTCCATCTCATTTAGATGTCTCGTTTTAATTTTTTTAGTAATGATATTATCTAAATAAACTTTTCTATCTTTGCATAATGATAATGTTAATGCACTTGTTTTACCCTATTCTAAATGGCTAGAAGATGTTCTTATTTTGAACTCCATCCTATATTCCAAACCCCCCCCCCCCTCTCTTCAACCAGACGGAGTGGGATTATTCTTGTATGGACCGGTCCACAGTAGTATTAGTGTGATACATTTTATTGTATAATCCACAATAAATTTAGTAATGGACCAACTCCTTTAAGAATTAGTGGACGAGGTGTATATCTTGTTACCTAAATAAAGTGTCAAGAAAACCGCTAAGCAAGGATCGACTGGTGGAAATTAATACTCCCTAATTTGTTTTACATGCATAGGATACTTGATTTCAATTAAGCTTGAAAGTTAATTAATGGGAATAAAAGTCCACCAAAACGTAATTAATTCCTAATAATTAGGATTATCTTAATGGTTAAGGCTGGCCTTACAATAAACATTACTCCTTGCAAACAGGATAAAGATATGGTTGATTATATAGAAAAATGTTTTTTTAGTTCTTAACTAAAGTGTACAGTTGTACTCATATGGCTTGACATCTTTTTCTTGCTGGCAAGAAATTAGTTTAATTTTTAACATTATTAAAACAAATAAATAACTTTTCTTGCAATTTAGAGTTGACCAAAGGAAGAGATGATCACTTGTCACTGCAAGAAATTGTACTATTAACGACGGGAAATCCCGTCGCGAAAGGCCAATAATCGTTGATTAACGACGGGATTTCCTGTCACGAACCCGTCATAAAAGGGGGTCGTCATTAATAGAAAATCCCGTCGTAAATCCGTCGTAAACCCGTCGTAAAAGACATTTGCGACGGTTATTCCCGTCATTGTTTGGTTGTAAAGCCCCGTCGCAAAAGGCTTTTGCGACGGAATTTTTGACGCGTCGTAATTAGGTTGTCATTAAAGATACAAATTCTTGTAGTGTGTACAACGTAGGATACAGGATACACTAGTCAAACCACAACCACTTCCAATAACTCACAATTTGAATTTTCCTTCGCGTACCCATTTGTAATTAACAATGCTTTTATGAGTCAAGTTAAATAATCTAAATATATTGACTTGAAAATTTAACTTTTCAATTAATCATAAGGATATTGTGTGTTGTGGTGTTACTACACCTCGTTTTATTTAGTTAGTTTATTTCTTGTACGGGGCTAGCCCCTCTTCGCATCAAAAAAGACTTATTAGCCATAGATTATTGGATTTAAACGTAAATAACTTATCTCAACTTGACAATTACAACTACTACGTAATACATAGGAAATGGTTATCGAATTCAACTACAGAGTACTTCATTTATTTTTTAGAAGGAAGAATAATTAATCACTTTAGTTAGCATTACCAGTAATACAAAAGATGATTCAATACTGAGTCGTGAATGTCACCACATGCAGGGTGGGGTTGTTTTTTCGGATATCAGATATCAGCTAAAAGACAAATACTCATTTTGTAAAAGACAAAAAAAGAAGTACCATTCTGTAAAAAAAGTACCATTTTGTAAAAAAAAAGTACCATTTTAGCGTGTAAACAAAAGCTTCGCTTAAGCTCAACAGTAAAAAAAGTACCATTTTTGTTTTAAAAAAATACATTATTTTTTGTCTTTTTCTTACTGTTGTCTTTTGCTATGATATGCATTAGCAAACACATATCAGATATGCAAAAAATAATTCCTCCATGCAGGGTAGTGAGTTTTATGAACGATATGGATTGTATGAGTACCAAAACTCCAAATTATAATTAAGGGTGATTGGAATGACGTAGTACTTAAAGATAAAGTTAAAACCCATGCATTTACCATTTTCCCAGTTTTGCTGAAAAAGCAACAATATCATCTTTTTGTTTTGGTTGGATTTGTACATTTGGTTTCTTTTGTCTTATTTGTTGTTTGAGTGACCTACCATAGTGATTGAACATGTACGTAAGTACGTTGCACCTACACCAGGTTTTATGTTTTCTTGGATTTTGTTTTTTCGTTCTTAAAAAAAAAATTACAATCGGAAAGGGCCAACCTAAGTTTCATCGTCAAGAATAAACCTAGTAAATTATTTTGAATTTTTTAAACAAAAAGAATAGATGAGCATTGTCATGTTTGCATGATTTTTTTAAGATAACCATGAATATATCTTACACGGAGTACTAAATTTTCTTTGCATAAACTAGTTAAAATAAACCAATCTCTTTATAACATTTACTATCTCCATTTCTAAAAGTTCTTTACGCTTTGGAATATGTGTCCAAATTATAGAAACTTTGACCGTAAATTCTCACCATTATGTACATCAAAACGTTACATGTAAGATCTTGTTAGATTGGTCTCGATATGTATTTTGAGAATATCAACTTTTTATAATTTTCTTACAAACGAAATTGGATATATTAGTAGTTAAATATTGCATTGGAGTTCGTGCAAATGGTAACTACAAAGAACTTTCTGAAACGGAGGTAGTAGAAATCAAAACATTTATGTGAAATTAATTGGTTTCTATAGTTTACATACTCCAGATGTTATAATTACTTGTATGGTCAATGCATAATTTTCTATTACTAGTTTCAAAAAGAATTAAAAAAAATTATACTCCCTCTGTCCCAGATTAGTTGTTACACTTTCCTTTTTCGTCCGTCCCAGATTAGTTGTTACACTTCTAAATTAGGAATGACCCCACAATTATTATATTGTGTCTCTCTTCTCATAATTTTTTCCCCTCACACTCTCTCCCATTCAATTAAAAAATACCCCATTGCCTTATGCCGAAGTAATACTACTATAGTACTATGTAATACATAGAAAGTTTCTAGAGAGAAGGGCTCCTCCTTCTCTCTAGAAACCCTAGCCCCAAATAATAGGAAAAAACTCAAAGCCGTTTTTCATTCAGCCACCCATGAAAAAATAGATCCAGAAAGTGAAAAATTCAGCCAACCTCTTCTTGAATTAAGGTACTTCTTTACTCAATTCATCCAACTAGTAAAGAAATTACCTTTCTTTAAGAATATTAATGATGGAACTAGCCCTCTTTTTATAATTTTTTCTGGTTCTTTAGATCCATTCCCTTGCCCGAAATTTTGTCATTTCGAATTTCGGTAGGTTTGGTCTAAGATCTAGACTACCATCACAATCAATTTAACTCCGCGTTGTGTTTATATTGAGAATGCCCAGCCCTTTAAATGCCTCAGTCGGCTAGATTTGGATGTTCTATAATTCATTAACCCCGCCATCGATTGTGGGGTGATGGAGGAGCATCTCTTCATCAAAATTTCAGTGAGAGTTGCCTCCAATTTCAGTTGCAACGTCTTCATCAATTTCATGAGTTTCGGCAATGATAGTCCAAAGTCCATTTCAATTCCTTTGTATATTTGTGTATATGCATTGTTGCAGTATAGTTTACTAGGGAGCTTTCTTGCATTTCTAGGGAGATATATGTTTTTATAGGGAGTTTTTTTTATTGTTTTTTATTTTTTTCAGGGTAGTTCAGTTTAGGCGGTGTTCTTTGGTCTTCGGGTTGTCTGTGAAGTCGAAAGGTGTATCCTTTATCGCTCGGCTAATCATTCACCATTGTAGTCTATTCACCGAGTTATCTCGGAACTGGGGCTAGGTAGTTTGAGGTTAGAGTGTAGTTTCGTTGTTCTTTTCGATTTCATTTCTTTATCCCGGAGTCATTGTATTTCATCCGAAAGGGTGGGTCACCCGAGAGGGTGAGCTAGATAGTCCGCCTAGTTTTCTTTCCTTATCAAAAAAAAAAATACTCGACTAACTCCTATCACATCTACTTTTTCAATAAAATAACAATTGATAATCAAACAACTACTTATCACCTAAAACTGTGTGCAAAGGCAAGTGTAACAACTAATCTGGTACGGAGGGAGTATTACTCTCTTTGCTCTTTTATGTTCTTACGTATAGAGGTGCGTAATACGTAGTATACATTTTTTTAAAAAATTAGGAAAAGAAACCTAGGCAAATAACCTGAAACATCCTTTTGGAGAAAATACAAATTCTAAACCACATTAACCTTCTTCTGTTTTCTAAGATTGAAGACAAAAGAAACCCACATGAAGGAAGTGACCCAACAGATTTTGTGTTTTAGCCCAGAAATTGACATTAAATGGTACTGTATTCTACGAAACTAATATAAACATCAATGTCCCTTATACATGATAACTGGGCCAAATGGCCCACTAGTTTCCTAATTTATAGGGTTAATACGGACCAATGAGCAATTAGTTTCACATACTATATTTGTTGTTAGTACGACAATGGATGTATGCATTTTTGTTTCTTTTTGTCAAGGGAGATGGTCCTGATTCTTGAAATTCTTTCACCTCTCATTGGCAAAATCGTAAACATTCAACACGTATACATCAACTACCGTCTACCGGCGTATCAGATATACTAGATTACGGAACCAATGATATCTTGGCCTAGTGGTTAAGACTGGGGTGTATGAGCAATTAGTCTCAGGCTCGAGTCCCCCGCCCCCATTTGTAATTTATATTGCCCGTGTGCCTTATTTGCACCAAAAAAGAAAAAGATATACTTCTAGATTACGGAGTAGTTGGTTAAATTCATGAGTGTGATATCCATGAATTGATATCGAATCATGTCTATATTGAGTACTACACTCATTGTTAGAACAATGTCTTAAATCGGTCAAGCCTCTTACTGCAACGCCCCAGCTCCGGGATCTCGTTGCCCAGTCAGCGAGTCAGGGTCCAGGGCGACGCCTCTGGTTTAGGGGTTCGGGGACAACACCCCTTACTTTACGGTATCTGATATTCTGCAATGTTATATGTCTTGAACTTATTTTCTGGGCTTTTTCTCATCTGTCTAGAAAGTAATATATAAACTTTATAGGTCATAACACAGTTGTATTCTGTAATTTGAACTCCTCAACATCAATAAAACTTTCGTTCCCTCTGCCTGTGCACGTAGCTAACACATTGTTACTTAACCACGTTAAATCTCTGTGTTCTTTATTTACGTTATTTAATCTTCCTTTGCTGTAAAAAATTACAGAGTACTCGTAGTAATTATGACGAACGTATGGTATAATCATGAAAGTAACTAACTAATTCTAATATTGACATTTTGACACAGGGATTAATTGTGTTAACCGTCCAAGCTTACAAGCCCTCCCTACAACCACCACAATGCAACCCAACGGACCACAATACAACAACATGCCGGGAACCTAACACCGCCGAAGCTGCAATGCTCTACATAGGACTCTACCTTGTGGCCGCCGGTGTTGGAGGGATAAAAGGGTCATTACCAACTCATGGCGCGGAACAATTTGATGAGAGCACTCAAGAAGGAAGGATAAAGAGATCAACTTTCTTCAACTACTTTGTGTTCTGTTTATCAGCTGGTGGCCTCATTGCTACAACGTTCGTGGTGTGGGTCGAGGACAACAAGGGATGGAAATGGGGGTTCTTAATCTCCACCATATCTATATTGTTATCAGTTCCTGTCTTCCTTGGGGGCTCGCCCTTTTACCGTAACAGGATCCCTTCTGGAAGCCCTTTAACTACCATATCAAAGGTATGCCACGGGAGTATGACTATGACATACTAATATTTATCTGAACTTATCTGAACTCAATACAAATTTAAAACTTGTTATTTTTCTAAATGCAGGTGTTACTAGCTGCTGCAGTAAACAGCTGCACGAGCAAAAACACCAGCAACGCGGTGGCAAACATGGCGGCGAGCCCACAAAGTTATTCGATACAAACACCAAAGGAGGAAGGGGAGGACGAACCAATAAAGGGACAAGAGAGAATTCAGATTCCTTTGGAAACTTTAACAGGTAGCTTTAAACCCTTGAACAATGCAGTGAACTCTAACCCAATATCTCCATCCCTACAATGCACCATAAAAGAGGTAGAAGAAGTAAAAATAGTCCTAAAAATCTTCCCAATATTTGCAAGTACAATACTCCTCAACTGTTGTCTAGCCCAACTCTCCACCTTCTCGGTTGAACAAGCCGCATCAATGGACACCAACCTCGGCTCCTTAAAAGTCCCCCCGGCCTCACTTCCCGTCTTTCCAATCGTCATTATCATGGTCCTTGCTCCAATCTATGATCACATCATCATCCCCTTTGCGCGTAACATCACCAAAAGAGAGACCGGAGTTTCCCACCTCCAAAGGATAGGTGCCGGATTAGTCCTTTCGGTTGTAGCCATGGCCGTGGCAGCCTTAGTTGAAGTCAAAAGAAAACAAGTCGCAATTCATCAAGGGATGGTTGATTCCACTTCACCATTACCAGTAACTTTCTTCTGGATTGCTATTCAGTATGCGTTACTTGGTTCAGCAGATCTGTTCTGCTTAGCAGGGATGTTAGAGTTCTTTTTCACAGAAGCTCCATCAAGTATGAGGTCTCTTGCAACTTCCCTCTCATGGGCGTCTTTAGCTATTGGATATTACTTAAGCTCGGTTATTGTTTCGATTGTTAATGCGGCTACTAGAAGAGGACATGATGATCACAGCAAGGCTTGGTTGTCAGGGAAGAATTTGAACCGTTATCATCTTGAGAGGTTTTACTGGTTGTTATGTGTTTTGGGTGCTGTTAATTTCTTAAATTACCTGTTTTGGGCATGTAGGTATAAATACAGATCAACTGGATCAATAAGGTGATTTTGAAACTTTTTTTTTTTCTTTTTTAAGGGAAGAATCAACGAACTAAAGTTTCTTAATACATACTACCCCGTTTCACAAATCTTACATCGTTTCTTTTCGCATAATAACCAATAAAGTGGGTAAATGGTAGAATTTGGACAATTTTGCCCATAAGATTAGTAGAAAGAGAAAGTATAAAAAGAAAACCGGCTTATAAAAGGGGGAAAATAGGTAATCACAACACTTCACCGAAAAAAGTTATGGAGTACTAAAAAGGGAAATGATGCAATTACGTGAAATTTCCAAACAGAAATACGATGCAGATATTGTGAAACAAGGTAGTACTAGTGATACTGCGTTAATTTGTGCATTATTTTGATCGATCCATTAGGTGAAACAAGATTAGTATAATGCAACCATTAGTCCGTTACTTTAATCTGACTAAAATTATACTAATTACTTGCTAAAATATATCATATTATCATCAAGTATTTATCCCAAGGGATACATGGTATCCACACAAAAACCGTTTGATGATCCAACGAACATGTAGAGTCTACATTGTAGACTTATAGTATGCTTCTATCCCCATTGTCGACCTGTGAAACTCTCCTAAATGACTCCAACTGCATTACTAATTGCCAACGATGAAGACCCATTTCCGATTTCCCCCATTGAAAGATCATATGCATGAACATGACTGATTGCTAAAGAAGCTAATTATCAACAAATAAAAGGATACTTGAGGTTTTGTGAATGAAACGATCCAAATTTACAACGGGCCAGTTGTGCACATTTTTTATATGGACCACAGTGCTTCACCTCTTCATCTAGACTCTTGGTTGGACAGAATAGTGACCCAACGGCCCAACCCTCTACTTGCAAATTTAACTTGGAGTTGGACTTCTCTCCAATATTAGATTGTTATCGATACTCTACTACTAAAGGAAGTATTTTCTTTACCTGATCTGATCTGATCTGATCTTTCTAGTTTTCCACTCTATTCTAGTTTGATTTGAATATTTTTTGTAAGTGTTTTTAGCATTGTCTTGTTTGGTTTAGTTTAATTTTTTGATTTGGTCTGCTTTTTCTGATTTGGTTGCTGATCGTGTTGTACCATATATTTTTTTAGAAAGCACGTCAACGCACGACCCGAGGTAACATAGCACGTTAATTTGAGTGCATTTAGTGTTAACTTTTAGTCATGTAAGCACGACATGAAAGACGTGAGGGCATGTGGAGTTGTGGACTTGGGATGTGCCTGGGCCACACTTTTGAAGTTTTTTGGCACTACACGAAACTAGTGGCATGTCGTGGTGTGAGTATATTCAAGTGAAAGACACGTGAGTTTGGCATGAGACATGATCTGACACGACCCACAACCACCTTTAGTATTTCAAATGTGGGAAATAGTAAGAATTTCGTTATTCATGAAAAAAAATCATCAAATCTTCGCTTAAACACTCTTCACATCCAATTTTATGCATCACAAATTCATACTCCCTAAACTTTCAAATTCTTATTAATGCATGTGAATACATATTGTTTTATTTTATAAACCATTAATATTTTCGTGCCAATTAAGTAATCCACTCTATTGAATTCCTAATTTTCTAAATTTCTAAAATGAGCAAAAAAATCTCTTAAAAAATCTTTTGAATTATCAATCATGTCTAGTAGACGGAACAATCAATAAATTAAATTAAGGCTAAGTATAAATTAAACTTAGAAACTTTTCTGAATCCATTTTATCCTTTTACCTAAATGGAAATAGTCTACTCAGATCTGCATCAGCCTAATCCACATAAACACCATGCGAGTCCCACTTCCACGTCTTGCATCACCAACTTCAAACTTAAACTTAGGTCCACAATCCCCCCACCCAGGTGAATCACATAAAAACTTTATACTCCGTAATTATTATTTTCAATTAATTTCACCATACGGAGTATATTTCTATTTCAATTTTGATTTCACAAGCAAACGAAAATCTTCATCTACTTTCTCTCTCTTAATCATAAAAAAACGTTTTGATTTTTATGAACCAGAAACAGCAATTGATTGATGGGTATTTGTCTTTCATTATTAATTGTTCTAATCCACAAACTTCATCAGATATTTCCAACTCCAGCTACCATGGGTCCAAATTCTTCACTATAACTTCACACCATAAACAAACGTAATCCCTAAAAGGGTTTTAATTAATTTAAAATTAAGGTAAACCCTTTCAATCTTTGTGTTTAATAATCATAAATTTCGTATTATTTGTGTTTTAATTATACCCAATTTGCAGAATGTCATGCCATTTTTGTTTTCTGGATTATATATTTGTTTATTTTGTGGTACTTTTTGTTTCCCGAAGTAAAATTGTTGTTTCATGTAGATAGGTTAAGGTTTTAACATTGTTTTTATGTTGTACTGTTTAACAGAATTAGGTTGTAAGATATTGGTTGGTTAAGTTGCCTGATGGGATTGGATTGTTGCATCATTGTAAGAAAAGAAGGGAGAGGATTATGGAATCACAATTGGAACAACTAGTTAAACAATCTGTTAATGGTCGTTACTCGAATTGGGTTTATGAAGCTTTAGATGAATTGCCCGGTAATTTTACTATAACTGATCCTTGTATTTCGGGCCACCCAATTGTGTTTGCAAGCCGGGGTTTCTTACAGATGTTTGGGTATTCTAGAGATGAGGTAGTTGGGAGGAATGGGAGGATGTTTCAGGGGCAAGAGACTTGTAGGAGAACAGTAATGGAGATTCGAGAGGCGGTTCGAGAAGAACGAGCAATTCAAGTTAGTTTGTTGAATTATCGTAAAGATGGGACACCCTTTTGGATGTTGTTTTGTATGAGACCGGTTTTTAGTGGGGAGGATGGAAGGGCAATTCATTTTGTTGCTGTTCAAGTTCCTATTTTGAGGAATCCATTGCGTTCAAGGAATGATTTTTGCTTATGTGAAGATGGGGTTAAGTCGCGTGAATTTTTGCTCAGATCGTGTAGGAGAGAAGTGCGCGTGGATTCTGTTTCCAAACTGTGTCATAGCACGACATTTGATTCAATTTTTGACTCAGATATAGGTATGAGTTTGACATATTGCAACTAAAGATATTCTTACTGCTGTTAATTTGTTTATTTGGTTGTATCTGTGATCCTGCTTATAGTTCAAACTGGTTCTTGCATTCTGAACATATTCATCAGTAAGATGGTTAACCACATTTTAGAGGTTTCGGCTGTGGGAATCAACTTGTACTCATTTCATCGGTTTGATTTGTGTGTGATTATAGGATGAATATGTCATTGGTATCATGTTTCAGTTCATTTAGCTTTTTCCATGGCTAATTAATGTCTATCAACTCCCCAATATTTTGAAGCATTTCTATATTCTGATATGTACTATGTTCTGGGATATGGAAATGCCAATGCCTGTAGCTATTTTGGGTTTCTGTCAATACTACATGGTGGACAACTAGAACACAATGCTTACCGTACTGTTTGAGATTGCTTCAATCGTGTCTACCCCGAAAACTAAATCCTTAGCTTATTGTAGCTTATTGAGCTGAGCATGTTATTAACTTTCTTTGCAGTTCAATTTGGATTTCATCCGATCTTGATTTTCTATTTTAGTCTGCATAAAAAAATGTTCTGCTGTGTGCCTGTGGAAAATAGAATTTTGCTCATTTAAGTTTTCTAAGGTGTTATGTTGTACTTGACAGGAGTAGAGGTTGAGGAATTTTGTGAAGCAAGTGAGCTTGATAAGCAAACCGCTTCCACTTCTATTAACAATATTTTGTCTGTGCTAACTCAGTACAGTGCATTACGGGGCAAATCTGTTTCTGAGAGGAGATGCTGTGTGGAGGGGAAAAGCCTTCCTAATCCTGCCTTACTAACATCTCTTGGTAGAATCAATCAAAGCTTTGTACTGTGAGTTGTTAAGAATGTTTTTTTAACCGCTCTTTATGTTTCAGTGTTTTGAATATGCTTTTAGTTTCTGATTAAACTTTTTAATGGTTTTCAGAATTGATCCATTTTTACCCAGCATGCCTATTGTTTATGCAAGTGAAGCGTTCTTGAAACTAACTGGTGGGTCGTGGCTGCCTATCTCTCTCAAGCTTTCTAATGTCATAATTTTTATTTTGGTTGTCATATTCATATCTAGTCTATTATTGGATTCAATGACAGTATGCAGAGTTCTCTCTTCCTGCTATGCCTTTCATTTGAACCACAAATGCAGACTCTAGGCCAATCTGCCCTTTCTGCTTTTCTTTTGTTCATGTATAGTAGTGAGTTCAAATGGTCTTCCTTTGAACAACAGACTACTAAGATGAGATGAAATCGGTGGAAAATACTGCATTAGCTAGCCTATTTGTGGAAGATGATAGTTAAAATAGCAGGAAACTTCTAAATATAAATGATGAAGAGAATGATTAATTTGAATTTCTTCTATCATTAATAACTGGTCAAGTAACAATCTCATCCAGAAGAATAAAAATTTCATTTGAGTTGTTTCTGTCTTCAGTTTATTTGTTCTTTTTGGCTTTGCAGTTGTTTCCTTTTAAAGAAGATTAAATAAGATAACATTTGTCCACTCAGTAGTCTCCTATTCTCCTTGTTTATCTAAAATCAAACTATTGAGTGAGTAAGATGTTTGTCAGCTCAATTAGAAAGTGAATTAACCTGGTGCTTTTTCTGTAGGCTATGATGGACATGAAGTGTTGGGTCGCAAGCATAGATTCTTAAGTGGCTCCGATACAGATTCATCCACCCTGTTGCAGGTATGTCTTCTTATGACCAGATTCTTCACTGATAGGTTTATAACCCTATTTATTTGGAGTGTGGTGTCCTACTGTATTAGTATTGATATCACCCTTTTATTCTGTGCAGATAACTGAGTGTATTCAAAATGGTAAACCATGCAAAGTACGAATCCTAGATTATAGGTAAGTACCTTGGTTAGTATAGTACAGTAGTATTTCTTGAATTCTGAGACTTAAGATAAAGTATCTTGTTGTCTGGTTGATTTTTCAGAAAAGACATGACTTCATTCTGGAATCTGCTTCATATATCACCAATACGAAATGCTTCTGGAAAGGTAATATTTATAGTTTCAGGTTATCTTTCCTTTTGTGAGGTAATCAAGTCGATCCATCTTTTTAATTTTCTAATGTGATGAAAGGTATACTGTTGTTGGTTTGTTGCTTTCACTTGAGCTGCATGTAGAAGCATGGAGTTTCTCTTCCAATCAGTAATGGAATGCTGGACCACTGCTATTCCTTTTGAATTTAATGAGTTAATTGTAATGGTATATGGGAAGTTTTAAGCCGAGTTTTGCTACCATGTATTTGCTTTTGAGAAGTTTGTTTTGTCTGGCTGTTGGTTTACTTGTATTTGTTAGGTTGGCCTAGTTTAAAGAAGTGGTCCATGAACACTTCACAGTTCAAGCTATGTTGAACATCCGAGTAGCTGTCTCTGAAGTTAGATACAAACTGTTTTTTAAGAAGTTAGGCTGATTCATATATCTTGATCCAAGTCTTAGAATGCAGATTACCCGACCAACAAAAAACCCTTAATTAGTGCTAATTTGACTTCTGGGGAGCAGTTTTGTGCTCTTTCATAGCTTGATCAATTGCTTGCAGAACAGCTTGGTTTTAGTGTGTTCTGTTTCAATTGTGGAATTGAATCCTTGACCTTTGGGGGCATCTTACCACCCACTTGGTTTTAAAGAACCCTTGGCCTACAGACTCATGTATAATAATTGACATGTCCTTGAGTTTCAACTTTCAAGGACAAGTGCATTGCTAAAGGTTGTTACCCGTCCATCTTATGTCTGTTTAGTACTCCGTATATCACTGTGCTTCAAAAGTCGTTCCGTATCTTGTCCATTCACTTTGTAAAGGATGGTACGGCTCTGTTCTGTTCGACTTATTTTGTCTTATTTCAGACAAAATAAGTTCAGTTAAGTTCAGATAATATAAGTTCAGAAAAAATAAGCTTTTTCCAGACATTTTCACACACAAATAAGTTTATTTCAGATAAAATAAGTTCAGTTAAGTTCAGTCAAAATAAGTTGAATAGAACGGAGCCGTAGTTAAGAAACCTTCTATGGAAGGCATTTTACTGTTGTTCGTCCAATTTTACAATATGCTGATATGAATGCCACAATATTTTGTAGAGAGGCAGATTATTCATTTGCTGAATATTCTATTTTGCTCTGTAGTGATCCAAAACACTTGTTTGTAAATTGTCTCAAGTTGTGTGGTTTGCTGCAGGTAGCATATTTTGTCGAAGTTCAAAAGGAAGAAGATCGTATAAATGAAGATGAACAAGCTACACTGAACCCGGAATTGAGGCAGCTTGGTGTTATAGCTGCAGTTAAAGTTGCTGTAAGGAGTGCAACAATGGGTCCTTGCTCCTCCAGGCGATGATTCTGCAATTTTCCTTGGGAAAGTTTTACCACTGAATATTGTAACATATCTTGGTTGAGTTTTAATGATCTCCATCGACACACCATCGTGTTGCAGGAGTGAAGCTTCCGGCAGATGTCAGAATTCAGAAGACAGATTTTCAGTATGTAGTTTCTGATTTTATCCTGCCCAAAATGTGCAATACTATGTAATATAAGAATTTCATGTTAAATTATTCAAATACGGAGTAGGTTTTTACCTTGTACTATTGACTTCCGGTTGTCTATATACCGAACATTTATTCTAGGTAAATATTCCCTCCATCTCGTTTTGTTCTTTATGTATGTGACCTATCAAAGGCCAAGACTTCATTAATATGTTTGGAGCTTAGTAGTGATTGGTACTCCTAAATCTCTGTATTTAGACTTACATTATGTGAGGTTGTGATAAATACAAAATTTTACATAGTGTATACTGTGGTATGCAACTCCCCTCCTAAAAGTAAACACAAATTCTTACGAATTACTCCGTACTATTTAACTGTAGTTTACAATAAATATTGTACATCAGAGTAAAAGTTGAGTTAACCTTTTAAAAGTTAAGTTATTCAAAACATGTTAAAAACTTTTCCCAATGTATATTAAATTTATTGTACATCTAATACAGGTAAGACCTTTTTAAAGATAAAAACGACCGTCAGCGCACCAGGGTGGTTTCATTCGAGCAGCCAAATACAGTGATAGTTACACATAGGTGCAATAATGAAGCCACCCTAGCGGCCTCATAAACACCAAAGGGTGCATGTATGCAACATGCGCTCGGGTAGACGGTGTAGGAGCGCAATTAACGCGCGTATTGCTAAGCTTAATTACACAGTAAATGCACGATATATGAAACGGCAATGTTAGACATAAATAACAAAGCTACACCCCATGCGATTTGATAGGGGGTAACTTCTATGGTAGGTGTGAATTTATAAGTTAATAGTGGTAGATCGAATAGAAACCATTGTCTTTAAAATTCCAACAACCAAAGTGTAGCTGCTATTGCCTCTACCTGTTTGTCAGACTCTTCACTCTCACTCTGAAATTACTACTTATGTCCATAACTTTGCTTGTTTTGCCCATGAATTCCTCCAATTCCAGCCCCACTGCATTGGATTGCACATTCACGTTATGGATGGGCCAAAGCAAATGTGTTCGAGTTAACCATGTCGAGTACAAGCCCTCAGTCTTAACATCTAACAAATCTATACTTCAAGCTTAAGTCTATCGCATCAAAATCTATGCAATATTACCACAATCTAACACGGAGTACTTCACTAAACTTCCACTACATACTCCATCTTAATAGCATAATGTCACATTAATATTATTCTCATATCTCAATAAAAATCTGATTATAACAACCATGTTCACTTGATTATAAT
Source organism: Spinacia oleracea (assembly GCF_020520425.1). Lineage (NCBI taxonomy): Eukaryota > Viridiplantae > Streptophyta > Magnoliopsida > Caryophyllales > Amaranthaceae > Spinacia > Spinacia oleracea. The sequence continues at coordinate 124,848,685 of NC_079487.1, read as the reverse complement.
CAACAATAACTAAAGTTAATTCTGCAATAAGATTATCATAATCTCGCTAAAAAGTGATGATAAAGTTTGCAAATTACGATAATTAAAATGTGTCTCAATCTTATGTGGCACATAGTTGACGGTGTCATATAAGTGATGACTCATTAGATAAATTTTACCACTAAATCAATATTATTATTATGAATGGATGAAATAAGGTAGAGAATTAAAAAATAAGGAAGCAAATTTTTATTTCAAGCCAATTAATTAGTTAATTTGGTATGCATACATTTCTAAAAAAACAAAAATGAATTAATATATTGCAAATTAGGATACTAATATTTCTTACCTTTTTTTTGTAATCTTGTAATATTGTGATGAAAATCTTTAATTTCCTATTTCCGTGACATGTCATAGGATGACAAACATGCACAATTGGAGTAAAAATGTATAATTGTTGCAATTAACTACTTTTATCACTTTCGCTCATTAGATTACGCTTAACTCAAAAAGTATCTGGAGTAAAATATTTTGGCCACCACAATTAAACAAGTTTACGGAGTACCTAAATTCTAAAGTGTCTAAAACATACGGAATACTTCGTATATACATTGTACCTCGTATCTACGGAGTATTGTAAATTTTGAAAAAGTACTCCCTCCATCCCGGAATACTTGACCTGTTTTCCTTATCGGGCCGTCCCTTAATACTTGATCCGTTTCTAAAAATGGAAATATTCTAACAATATTATATTATTTCTCACTCCACCCCTATTAACCCACCTACCCCTTACTCCATACAAAAAATAATTAAAAATTCAATCCCTACTCTCCCTCAACCCCACCTCTTAACCCACCTCCAACTAACTGCATTAAAATAATACCCCACTATCAACTACTACCTATTAAATTAAATAAGTCAATTCAAGTCCCTTAAACTCTGTGCCGGTCAAACCGGGTCGAGTATTCCGGGACGGAGGGAGTATTACTCTGTTTCAAATCATTAAATACGATTAGTAATACTCTGTATTAACACCTAACGAAACCATACAAAGTACTCCGTATGATAATATAACCGTAAGATTAAGAGCAGTAATTAATAATTAAGTAGGCGTAAGGCGTTGCTAATTAGTAATGACTATGAGCATGCAGTCGTAGTAATACTACTAAAAGAGCGCCAGTTCAAATCAAGCAATTCACGGATCTTACAACCTTCAAATTCCAATCCTCTTAACCAGAATCCCGTGTTTTATTCCCCTTAATTTCTTTGAAAATACATTAATTACCTGCCTTAAAACCATTTGCCTTAAACCTCCCCATCTTTATAAACCCATTTACCAATAAAAAACAACAACAAAAACCACAACCAACAATGGCGGAAATCAAGAACTTCGTCTTCTTGATTTTCTCTTTCCTCATTTTCCCTCTTTCTCTCTCCTCCCCAGTCATCATGCCTATGCTTCCCGACGTCTTCTTTTCCGGTGAGGTGTCTTTTCCCGGCGTCGGAATTCCAATGGGTCAGTGGAGTGTACTCCATAAAAGTGTTGGGATTTCTGCAATGCATATGCAGCTTTTGCATGATGATCACATTGTCATTTTTGATCGTACTGATTTTGGTCCCTCTAATCTCTCTCTTCCGGTCGGGAGATGCGTCTCCTCCTCTGAAGATGGTCTCGATTGCACGGCTCACTCCATACTCTACGATGTCGCGTCCAACACTTTCCGCCCTCTCACTGTCGTGTCCGACACTTGGTGCTCCTCCGGGTCAGTGGATCCTACCGGAAAACTCATCCAGACAGGGGGATACGCCTTAGGAGAGCGCGTCATCCGCACGTTCACCCCTTGCAACGCACGTGATGACCTCACGTGTGACTGGAATCAGCTCCCTGTTTCTCTCTCCTCGAGAAGATGGTACGCCTCCAATGCCCTCCTCCCCGACGGCCGTGTCATCATCGTCGGCGGACGTGGGTCCCACAACTACGAGTTCTTCCCGAAACCTCCGGGTCAATTCTCCGGGAAATTCCCCCTCCAATTCCTGTACGACACGTGGGACGGTCGTAACAAAGAAAACAACCTCTACCCTTTCTTGCACCTCCTCCCCAACGGCCACCTCTTCATCTTCGCCAACAACAAGTCCATCGAGTTTGATTATGTCACTAATAGAGTCATCAAGAAGTTCCCCGTCATGCCTTCGCCAGAAAGACGAAACTACCCTTCAACAGGCTCCTCTGTTCTCCTCCCCATCGACGGAAACTCCACTTCGCCCGATCTTGAAATCTTGATCTGCGGTGGCGCGTTTCCTGACTCGTTCGATTTCGCCAACAAAAGCATCTACGTGGCAGCATCGCGCTCATGCGGGCGTATGGTAATCACTGATCCTAACCCGCAATGGATCATGGAAAAGCTCCCAATGCCACGTGTCATGCCGGACATGGTAATGTTACCGACTGGTGACATACTCATCATCAACGGCGCCGGAAATGGGACCGCAGGGTGGGAGAATGCAGATAACCCGGCTTTAAACCCGGTCTTGTACAGAACCGGTGATCCGGATCCAAACCAGCGGTTTATCGTTTTAAACCCGACAAAAACCCCTCGCATGTATCACTCCTCAGCAGTCCTGGTTTCCGATGGGCGGGTCATCGTAGGCGGGTCAAACCCACATGTGAACTACAATTTTACCCCTGGAGTGAAATTCCCGACGGAGTTAAGCTTAGAGGCGTACTCGCCACCGTACCTCGACCAGCAATACGCCGTTCTCCGACCTTCGATCTTAGCCGTTGAAACAGAGAGCATGGTAGTAACGTACGGTCAAATGGTGTCTGTGACGTATGTATTGGGGCTGTATAAAAGGGAGACGATGGGTAATGTTAAAGTGACGATGCTGTTACCGCCGTTTACGACGCATTCGTTCGGGATGAACCAGCGGTTGGTGGTTTTAGGGGAGGAGCGGGTGGAGCAGCTATCGACGTTTGCGTATAAGGTGACAGTAAAGGTACCAGAGAATGTAAATGTGGCCCCACCTGGGTTTTACTTGCTGTTTGTTGTTCATGTTGGTGTTCCTAGTCATGGTGTGTGGGTCCAGCTTAAAAGTGACCTACTTTCTTAACTGTTTAGTCATAGTTATAGTTTTAGTTATAGTTTTAGTTATAGTTTTATTTGTTAGTTAGCTGATTTGTTATTTGTAAAAGTGATTGATTTTGGATAAATGAAAATTTGTGGGTTTAGTTTAAACTTTGAAGAAATTTGTGGGTAGTACAGTAATTAGTTTTAGTACTACGTACATTTTTCATATGTTTTTCTGTTTATCACTATGGAGATTACCCACCTCTTGTTGTATAGCATAAGCCTAGTAACTAAAAAGCAACCGTTAGTTACTTTAGTCCAATTAATACAATCAGTGAAGAATTGATTATATATGCACCTAATTTGTATGCTGAAAGAGTGAAGGTGCAATATTATTTATACTGATAGGTTAAAAAACGTTCTTAAGAAATTTTATATATGTGTCATAACTCCACTATTTGCGCCACGCCATCCATTTATGAGTCAATGGTGGAGCCATAAAATTGTCATTAAAGGGGATAAAAATTCAAAATTCAAAAAAAATCAATTATTACGGAGTAATAAAATAGAGTGAATATTATAAATTTTGATTTTTTGGTGATAATAATGAGCATATTACTACTAAAATGCAAAAAGAAGTAAAGCAAGCAACAAATACGCAACTATTAAGAATCACACCCGAGGTGGAGCGTCCCGTAAAGCCTTATTATGTAGCTTTTTCCTTGACCACGTACTAAGCCACCATCCGCTTAGTGATTTTTATATCCGACTTTATTTAAGAGTTACGTTTTCACAAGTCTCGTAGGGACAACTGCCCTTACTATGAGGGTGATGAACAACAAAAAATGAATACAACCATAAAGAAAAATATACACCACCTAGGACTAGGTTTAATAAAATGAATAAATTATAAAGGTGGGAAAAGAGATTAAATAAGTAAGTTAAAGCATAAATAATCGAAATTGCATGAAGAATTGAAAAGTGCACGTTTAGAGACTTGAAATTCAAAGGGAAAAATAATGTTCAAGCATGTCATATTTTCCCTTGAATGCTTATAAAATTTGTATGAATCTAACTTCAAAGTGAGGTTACGTTGCTCACTAAAAAGTATCATCGGTTTTGTACTTAAAAGGATTTTTTGGTATTTACTATCTTAAAAATACACCACTTTTGTATTTACTACCTTATGAAAATTTTATTTTAAATTACTACCTTAAAGTTCCATTTTTTTTTGTATTCACTTCCATTTTACAGTTTTCTCATTTTAAAATCGAGATATCTCTTTCGTTTCTTAATCATTTTAAGTGATTCAAAACTCATTCTTCTCATTTATATGTAAGGATTCCATATGGATCTTACTTTTTAACATTTCGTAAAAGTTTAAACAAATTAAATATTATTTTTAAAATTTTAAAATATTTATGAATTATCAAACGAATTTTTTTGAAATGACGTTCTCAATGAAATCCCTATAGAAAAAGGAAAATAATGAACTTCGAATTACTTTAATCGATTAAGAAAAGAAAGAGATATCTTAATTTTAAAATGAGAAAACTGTAAAGTGGTAGTAAATAAAAAAAATCTGGAAGTTTAAGGTAGTAATTTAAAATAAAAATTTCATAAGGTAGTAACAGGGCCGGTCCTGACATTTTAGGGGCCCAGGGCGAATCACGATAAGGGGGTCTCAAGGGGGCCCTTATATATGGTGCGAGGTCTTAAAATATCCACCGTATGTACATATTACATATGGCATTTCGAGTATATTTATATCTCCTTTAAATATTTGAACCATATTTAACAACACATATGAATATACAATGCCATATTTTACGTATTTCTTAATAACACAATGTTTAAAAATTTGCACGTACTACGTATTTCTTAATGACACAATGTTTTATAAAATTTGCACATAAATATTTTATTTATAGAACCCATAAAAATAAGTCCATTTAAAGAAGAAGATGATTAATATCAAAATAAACAGAGAAAATCAAAACGTCCAAAAAATGTTAACAAAATTTCAGCTATTGGGTTTCGTACCCCTGTTGTTTGGGAGACATTTAATAGGATTCAACCAACTAGCCACTAGCATTCTATGATTAACATTTGTGTTTATAATCTATTTAACGTATAACACAGTTTTATATTTTGGGGCCCTTTGTCCTCGGGGGCCCTGGGCGGCTGCCCCTCAATTCAACCCCCAGGGCCGGGCCTGTGTAGTAAATACAAAAGGGGTGTATTTTAAAGGTAGTAAATACCAAATTTCCTACTTAAAATTGTAAATTGAACTTGTATGTAGAACTTGAAATTAGAACTTAAAATTAGGAGGCTTAATGTTTTTTTAAAAAAAAGGAAGATTCAAGCAACAAAAATCCTCACTTTGATATGCTCCAAATATTGAAAAGTTATAGTTTAAAGAGAGGTTCCTCCCACTTAAACATCCTTGAACATTGATTTTGAAAGTTGAACATGAAACTTGAAGTTCATGAGTAGTTCTAGTTTGAAGATGGGTTTGCACATCTTCAAACATTCTTGAATATTGGAAAAATTGTATTTTGGAAAATTATATGAAGATTGGTGTAAAGAGATTTTTTAAGAGTAAAATCCCATTTACTAATCATATTTTTTAAAATCGTTTTGAAAAATCGAAGCTTGAAGTTGAAAGATCACTCTTAAGATTGCATATTTTCCTTGTTCATGTGAGTTATGAACTCATATGAACATCCTCGGAAATTAACAAAATAAGTAAAGAATTGAAATTCAAAGAAAGGTAGAAGTGTAGATTTGGAAGAGTCCTCGAAAATTTACCTAGATTTAGGTGTTGATTAATCTCCAAGCATGGACTCCCAAATTGTTTAGGACACCAAAACCTCGAAACTTATTTTTTGAAGTGCTTTGATGATTGAATTTGAAGTTTTTTTGAAGATTGAATTAAAGATTGGATTGAAGTGTTTTTTGCGCTTAGAATTTAACTAGAAAATGGCAAAGCTTTGCTGCTGTGTTTGGAACCATTTCTTGCCCTTTTTCTCTTGAAAACTGGGGGTATTTATAGAGTTTACGAGGCGGTTTGATGCTCAAGAGGTGCGCCAGTCACACCCCCTGCGCCGAGCGCATGTGCTACATGCTTCCCGACACAAGACAAGCCGGTTTAGGCTTGGTTGTGAAGCATATTTTTCATTGGTTGTTTGATGTTGCGTGTCTTTGCTTGGCTGGCAAGGCAAGGGACAATATTTGCGACTTGAAAGTGATATTTTTAGGGAAGTATGTTTAGGGTACGAAAAAGGGGCTCATGATTTCTTTTTTCCCGGGTTTCGAAATTGGGGCTCAGGTTTGTTCGATTTTGATTATGAGTGAACATGTGCCCAGGAGTTCGATTGTGACATCGAATTTTGTAAATTAGGCTTGGAAATGTGTATGAACTTGAATTAGGGGTCCGATATCAGGATTGGACCCTGGGATTGTATATTTGAATTGAAAGTTAGGATTGAAAATCGAACTTGGGGATTGAATTTGTAGAGGTTTGAATTAGGAATCGAAATTGGAATTTTGGAATTACAATGTGTTTTAATTGGATTTTGTACTTGACTTTTGAACTTAAGTTCGGAATTCAATTGAATTGAATTGAATCATATCTTTTGCAATCGATCGCTTTCATACAGAAATCAATCGCCCAAATCTATTGACGGTTTCGGTATCGGACTCGGGAACCCAAATGTGGTGTCTACGTTATGCATTCAAACATCCTTCCAATGATTAAAAGCAAACTACGAGATTTACAAACTTCCTTGAATCATACCCAACAACCAGGATCCGTCTGATTGAATCCAACGTCTGATTGAATCCAACGGCATAAGATAGATCTCGCGGCACTTTGCCCTTCACCTTCTCTCTCTCCCTCTATCTCTCTTCGCGATCAATGTAATTGAATCAAGCCCTAATCAGACCTCTACACTGTCAACAAATCCATCAATTTCTTACCAAATTCCCCTTTCTAATCACAATCAAATCCCTGAAATCACCAGAATTCAGAGAAATTGGATCGAGGTAAGCTTGAATTTCAAATCAATCTTCAATGTTACGAAAATGGCGATGATTCAATTTGATTTTGATTTGGTTCAAATTTGATCTTAGGATAGTGAAAGTGGGACGATGAACTTTTTGCTGCGGCAAAGCCCTAACGCCGCCGCAGCAGCAGCAACGCCAGCAACAACACCAGCAAACGCCGATCAACTTCCACCGGTTTCGCCGTGGTTGAAGAAAACTCCGTCGCAGAGTGTGACGACACTGGAGGGATTGATTGCGGAAGATAAGTCGCATTTAGTGGATCATTCCACTGCAAGTAATCGTGATAGTTTAACTGGTGAGAATGGTATTATGAGTTCCGCAAGTATTAAGGATTTCGCTCCGCTTGCTGATAAGCATGTAGACGTTGCCGAGGATGAAGGGTGGATCACCATTCCTCATGGTATGTTAATTCTTCTTCCTCCTTTCATTTCCAGCTTGAATTGTTGAATTTCAGTAATTGAATTTATATGCAGCCGGTGATCATTGTTTTGAGTGTGTTAATAATTGGTGCTGTACAGTTTGGGTTTGATTTAATGTTATTGGTTACAATTGAGGTAGAGTTTGTAATTTTTGGTAGTAAATTGTTTCAAGGGTCAACTGAAAATCACTCCTTTTGTTATTACAAAGGCATTATTTAGTTTGGGGATCGAAGTGCGTATTGTGCAGAGAGCTAATTGAGGTAAAGCTAGGAATCAAAACTCATTTGTTATTAATTAGACATTATGTAGGTTATTGTGTTGAGGGCTAGTTGTTCGCAAGGGGAAGGATTAGAAAAATAACTCCTTTTGTTATTACAAAATACAAAGGCATTTTGTAGTCTGGGAATCGAATTGTGAAATTGTTTGAGAGCTAGCTCTGCTACATGGAAAAAATTGGAAATAAAACTTCTGTTTAGGGTTTGGAAGAGTGAGGTTTATGGAGTTTTGGTTTTGTTATCATAGATGTTGTCTCTATGGAATTGTTGACCTCTACATTGGAAAAGGAGGAAAGCATTGACTAAGGTTTGGAAGTACTCTCCAGTTGTTGGAAACTACTTAACGACCTCATGACATGTGTAATTTAGCCAATCAGAATACAATGCTGGATAATTTCCCTGTAAAGGCCTTTTTGGTGTTCAATGCAACATCTTTCTGTCCTATGCACGCTGTACATAATTACTTTAGGTACATTTCTTGGTGAAGGTTGAGAGTTTCTAGCACATTCTGGACATTGTTTTTGTTGTCAAGCTTTGGTGTATTTGATCGCTTAGAGCATTTTATTTATTTGACTGGAACATAGACTCGCAGAACGGTTAACATGGAAATCTATATACGACAAAGAGCCTTTGCATGGTGAGGTGTGTGAAGGATTAAAACCAAAGAATTATTGTTCAATATAACAAGATTAAAGATAAATAAAGGGAATACTTTGATGATATGTTTAATGGAGGTCAAGTGGGTGATACAGGAGACATCTTTATTTTGGATGAACATGGATTATACGTGGAGGTAGAGTGGTAAAGAAGGCAATCAAGGCACTGAAGAAGATGCAACTGAGGAAAGATGTTAGGCCATATGGTGTTCCTATTGAGATCTAGAGAGGCGTACGCAAGGTTGGTATGGAGTGGTTTACAAATCTTTTTAATAAGATTTGGAGGACAAACAAGATATCAGATGATTGGAGTTGATGCCTATTTAGGTATTTATATGAACAAAAAGGAGATGCACAAGACTAAAGTATCCATGGATAAAGCTTATTAGTCATCCCATGAAATCGTGGGAGAGAGTAATTGAACATAGATGTGGAAATTTGCATCTCAAAGTATGAGTGGGTTTATGCCTGGACAACCATCGACCTTATAAGGAAAACAATGAAACATTATAGGGCAAGCAAGGACTTATACATGGTCTTTATTGATCTATAAAAGGTGGTTATACGGAGAGAAGTGGTATGGTGGGCAATGGCGAAGAAGGGAATACTATGTAAGTACATTGGCCGACTCAAGAATATGTATCGACATTTTAAAGAACGTTAAGGTATTGTTTGGAAACTTGGATTTCATTTGAAATACATGAATTGAAATCTGGAAATTGAAATATGGAAATTGAAATTCTGAATTTGAATTTCAAATCAAGTGTTTGGAAAACATTATTAAATTTCAATTCTAGAATTTCAATTACACTATAATGTTTGGGAAGAAAGTGAAATTTCAATTCTGTAATTTCATTATTAAAGATATACTACAATATACTTTGTACTACAATATACTTTGTACTACAAAATGCAAGATCGAGTGTTATTGGCATTTTAACAAAATTGAAGGTGTTCAATACTTTGTAAAATCTAACAACATGCACTTCAAAATAAAAAATGTGTTAATTCATGGAATTATTTAATTAATCTACAACTGACTACAAAAAATCAAAACCAGCATCGAATTTGGGGGAAATCTAAGCACTAACTTTTCGAATTTGGAGAAAAATCAAACCCTAACTCTTTGAATTTGGGGAAAACCAAATCCTAACTCTTTGAATTTGGGGAAAACATTTAACTCATTGTATTTTCCTTGGGAAGAGAGTAATGTTGATCTAATATCCAAAAACTTCAGTCGGCGGTGGAGGCAACAATCAAATTGAAGGAGGTTGAGAGGAGGAGAGAGTCTATCGAGTTCTGAGATGAGAATGCTAAGGTCAACAATGGTGGATGAGGAGAGAGAAGGGAGGAGAGGATACTTTGAAGAAGATGAGCATTCACGGTGGATTTCAAATGCAAGCTATTCACTTTGGATTTCAAATTCTGAAACTGGGCTTGTTTCTTTAAGTGTTTGGAATTGGGCCAAATCCAAATCCAAATTATTTTAGTTTCCGAACAGTTTATTTGTGCCAATTCCATCATTTGAAATGAAATGACAGTTTCCAGTAGGCCATAGAGGATATTCCTATTACAATGGGACTACACCAAGGATCTACCCTTGAAACAGGAAAAAGGACAAAGTAACAAGGTCTATCTAACTTAGTGTTTGTTAGGGTGATGGACTATGGAGATCTCAAACACAATCGAGGAAGGCCAAAGATGCGTTGGTGGACGGAGGAGTTATAAAGGACATGGAGAGAGTAGGCTTGCAAGATGATATAGCATTAGATAGAAGCAAATGGAGGAAGAGGCTCTTTGTGGATGACCACATGAGATATGCTTTCCGTGCATACAACCAACCTATCTCTTTGGGAGTAAGGCTATGGCTTTGTCGTTTTGACCGAAACTAGTTCCACTTTTGAGTTTTTAATTTATTGTTTATTGACATCGCTGAACTTTATCATGCCCATGTTTGAGATCCTATCGATCACGAGTTCATTTGTCTTCTTCACCAAATACTTATACGTTCATAAACTTTTACTTTATAAGAAAAGTGCCAATGCAACTCATTCTTTGACATGCTGTTTGTTACCATGCTTGATGAACTGATAGTTTTGCTATCTTTTTAATTGAGCTAAGTCAAAAGGTTTTATCTGGCTGCTTTATACCTCATTTTAGTAATTTTGTCTAGTTGTAGATTATATAATGTTCATGTCTTTTCTGATACTTGGTATGCATCTGCAGAGAAACTTCCTGACGATTGGGCTGGTGCTCCAGATATTCAGTCGTTCCACTCTCTTGACCGTTCTTTTGTTTTTCCTGGTACCATCCTCTTTTTATTTCTTGTTTTCTACCATTCTAATTTGCATTCATATTGTTTGCACATTCTGTAAGCTGAGTATGAGCCAATACCTGACAATGCAGGGGAACAGGTTCATATCTTAGCATGTTTATCTGCATCCAAACAAGACACTGAAATCATAACCCCATTCAAAGTTGCTGCTGTGATGAATAAAAATGGTTACACACAAGGTTCTAAGGACCAAAATGGAAATGTTGCAGAACTAGAATCACCTTCTGGAGCTCAGCCAGCTGGGTTTGATGATAATCTAGATGCAAAAAATGTAAATAAGCATCAAGTAGACGTATCTGCGAGTGAGTCTTACCTTAGAATGGAGAATCATAGAAGACAAGTGCAAACGTTGCTGCAGAGGTTTAAGGACTCCCATTTTTTTGTGCGAATTTCTGAGGCAGGAGAGCTTCTATGGTCAGACAGAAGCACATCAGAAGCACCTGAGACGGAAGATGACGCTGATAGTATGGAGAACAATAAAGCTGCTGGCTCAAGAACCTCAATAAGTGCAGTTATTGATAGTGGAAGGTTTGATGCTCGGGCTTCTGGTGGTGTGGCGAGAAATTCTGTTAAGTGTTATTCTCTTGCTAATGGAGACATAGTGGTATGTTTCAAAAAATCTTATGGCCTCTGCATGTCACTATGCTTCCTAATTTTAAAAGTATTGATGCATAGAAAAGATGTTGTTCCATTACCTTATGTAACTTGCATTCCCTATTCGTTTGATGGTCTAGGCCTCACAGTGAGGTAGCATGTCGTTGATGGCTGGCTGTTTAATTTATCGGGGTATGTTAATTTGTTACTGATGCGGTATAAATGCAGATAATTTCTTGACAGTACAAATGTAAAACATATTGAGAAAATGAATTCATTTTTTGATTTCATGTATGGGCAATACTCATCATCTCATTATCTTCCAGTTTTTTTATTTAAATGTTTCTTATTTTTAATATAGTGCATGTGATAAAACTATTTTCAAGGCTCCAATTGGAGTTTAAGGATATTATATTTCCTACCGTTGCTAGACTATCAAAGAGTACTATTATGATTGTAACTGAGGTTGTATGAGTCCTTTTATCGGGGCTTTTCAGGCTGCAACAGGAAGCTCTTGTTGGATATTTAACTTTTCTGTTTGGAAAATGGGTAGTCTTGTACCTTTATTTAGATTTTCGTGCGTTTTCTATAGAGTTAGTCAATTCACACTCTTTTTCCTATACAGATTCGAAGCTGCACAACTAAGACTTGTTTTATTCTATATAGTTCTTACACTAAAGGTTGACTATTTTTCAATGGTTTCTATGCACTTGATTTTTATTTCCTGTATAACTATCCTCCTCTTCATGTTTCGTGTGTACATTGTTTGCTGCTATGTTTATTTGGATTTAAACTTGCAACTGTATACGTTTTTCTTCTTTTGATCTGAAATTAATGTCATGCATTCTTATTCTTATCTCACTTATTTTGTCTTATCCCCATTCTTGTTTGGAAGGATGCAGGTTCTTTTACAAGTGAATGTTGGTGTTGATTCTTTGAGAGATCCTATACTAGAGATTCTTCAGTTTGAGAAACATAATGACAGAACTACGGCTTTAGAAAGTGATTTACCTGTCAAGGAAGAACATAGCACATGTGGGGAACTGTTGAAATGGTTGCTTCCTTTGGACAACTCTCAGCTTCCTGTAAACCGACCTTTATCCCCACCCTTACTCAATTCATCCCATAAAACAAGCTTTTCAGGTTCGAGTGGTTCACAGCTTTTTTCTTTTGGTCACTTTAGAAGTTATTCTATGTCGTCACTACCACAAAATACTGCACCTTCTGCATCACCGTCATCAGTTTCTTCTGCTTCTTCGAAGCCAAATTTGGATTTAGAAGACTGGAATCGTTTTGGGTCACAAAAATCCCTGAAGAGCCCGAGAAGTGGAAGCCAGGGTTTGCTGTCCTTTCGTGGAGTTACATTAGAGCCTGAAAGATTCTCTGTTTGCTGTGGACTGGAGGGAATTTACATACCAGGAAGAAGGTGGAGGAAGCAGCTTGAAATTATTCAACCTGTTGACATTCACTCATTTGCTGCAAACTGCAATACGGATGACATGCTTTGTGTTCAGATAAAGGTAAGTTTTAATTAGCAGTCATGCTTTTGTCATATATGTGTATATTTAAGGGGCTTACTCATAGTGTTATTAGTTATTACAGGTTTGGTTTTGAACTGTGCTACAATGGTTTGAAAATTCTACTTTTATTTTTGCAGAATATATGTCCAGCGCATGTTCCAGATATTGTTGTATACATAGATGCTATAACTGTTATTTTAGAAGAGGCATCAAAGGAGGCAGACCGGCCTTTGTCTGTTCCAATTGCATGTGTTGAAGCTGGAACCGGCCAAACTCTGCCAAATTTGGCTCTGAGGTTGTTTTTATCCTTTGAAGCTTGTTAAATTTTGGTTGTATGGTGAACGGAATCACACTGTCTCTTAATTAGTCAGTTTATTCCTTTTTCTTTGAGGGGTGGTGGGTTGGGGTATTAGGAAATGTATTGAAGTTTTATAGTATGTGACAATAGGTAGAAGTGTAGAACATTGTCCTTTGAAGAGAAGTTGTGTGGCTAGTCTCTCCTGTGTGTATGGATTACGTAAAAACTTCACTCCTTTGAAAGATGTTCTCCCACTCGTGTGGGTAGGCCTTAGCGGTGGGTTCATTATAATGTACCCCTTCTAATGTCTAGAATGGTTGCTCGGATGTACCTTGGTCTGCTTTCTTTTCTTTTTCTGTCTGCAAGAAGGTTATACATATTCCTCAGATTCAAAGGACTTTAGTTTCCGCCTTCCTTAATGTCATGCCTTCAAATAGGCTCCACTCTGGGCATGGTAAAATGGAGGTGGGAGGTAGTGTATACAGTGTCTTTATCCCTGCGACAACTGATAGGTTGTTTTCTATTGACCCTTGACTCAGTATGTAATGACTGCCTATTACTTCATAACCGAGAAGCACATATAGTTTGATTTTGGGTATTTTTACCATGTACCCTTGAGGTTTTAAAGAATGTGTGAGGTACCTCTGTGTTTTTCACCTTGTACTCCTAAGATTTGGCATAATATACGAATGGGGAAAATTAATGGATGTTAAACAGAGTTTGATAAAGATTACAGAGAAAAGTTAAGCTCCATTATCCCTGCACACTCTCTCCTCTATTCCACGCTCTTGCCACTGTCTCAATTGCACTCTTTTTCGGCCATCCTCATCCTTCCACACTCTCTCTCCTTTATCCCTTATCCTCCAACCCTGGTACTCTATCCCTCCTCCCTCACCACTGCTATCCTCCCTACGGTTGTAAGTCTCTCTACTGTGATCTCGCATTCTGGTAACAAGCGCTTGCTAAATCAAGCTAATTCATGGTCAATGGATTCACTCAGTTTATTTCTCTGTATTGTAGTACTTAGTAACTTAGTATGTTGGCTGAGGTCAAATTTCGGCAGATCTACTTTGTTGATTTTGGACCTTGCAACCATCCCCTGTGTTATTTATCAGACTGAGGCTTCCTCCGCTTTCCAGATTGTTTTTGTTTTCAATTATTTTGGTTGAATTGCAGAAATTTTGGACATTGTTAAATAGAAAGTGAAGAGAGCAGTGATGAGAAAGAGATAAATTGGGTGGGGAAGGGTTACTTGGCGGATTTGTGGAATGTTTTTTTTTTTTTTTTTAATTTTTTTTTTTATATTCAACTTTAGAGGTACTTGTTGCGTTACTCAAAACCAAGGGTACCTCGTGTATTCTGTAAAACCTTAGAGGTACGCGAAGAAAATTCCTTTTGATTTTTAGCTTAATCCATCATCATCTAAAAGCTAAAGTTTAATAAACCCTTGACTCTTCTGGAAATGGAATTGATTTCTAGAGGTGTATTTCTTTTGTGGCACAGAAAATTTGACTTGTAAACTTTACCATTGTCACCAAAGCAGGGACCATAGGAAGTTTGTTTTGTGTTCGTATCAGCAGTATCTTTTTCTCAAGCTATTAGTAGCTTGATCATGTTCCTCTCACTGTACACTTTGTCTCTCCTATTTGTTGACTATTTATGTTAAGGGTTCACCTTCGAATTTAGAACAATACTACAGACTGAGGAAATTGAAGGTGTTTTTATTCCCTTGTTGACGCATGGAAGATATATTAGGAGTTGCATCTTTCTGACGATAAAGGATTTAAACAACTAACTGGGAAAGCTGAGCTTTGAGATTTAAACAACTAATGAGTACATCTGCTTGTAGAAATAGATGTGTTTTCCTCCGCCATTGGGAAGTAATGGATGTCATCTACTCATCTGGCCCCTTTAAAACATTCATGAAGGACCCAATGTTCTTTTTGGGGGACATTGAGAATTTGCCGTCACTTCTTTCGCGAGTTATCTGTTCATCTGTTTATTAACAGATCTCTTGGGTGGGAGCAGTTCATTTTTTTTTAGATTTCTTATTTTCCTGTAAATTTTCCATTGTATGAACGATGCGCAGTTGGATTTCAATGAAAAAAAAATTAATTGGTTGTAGTTTTACCTGTTATTTTGGTGATACTGGTCATGAATTCATGATATGTGGATGTGCGAGGGTTGTGTCATGAGTTGTAGTTGCATTTTGCCTTGTTGAACATTTTTTGAGTGATTTTAAGTTTGTATTTAGGTTCTACTGCCTCTTTTGCAGAGTAATTGTCCTTCTACCAGTCCTAAATGCGCTACTGCAATAAAACAAATTTTTTTATTAGTTCTATTCTGCTTTTTGTGATATGATTAAAAATTCAATTTGGCCAAACACTTCCAATTGCAGGAATCATTTTATTTTTTTTAACTCTGATCTTTCTTCCGTGAAGAAATACTTGTTAACAGCTGATAAGAGACATAACAAGATATAGCGGTTTTATTTAAGATGATCATTTGTATTGAGATTCATTATTCCTTTTCCATTGGCGAGAGGAAATTGTTTTGTTTCAAAATTATGACGTGCAAGGAAAAATTTGTATGATAAAGACTTTGTCCAGCTTATTTCAGCTAGCTTAGCTATTAGTTTGCAAAGTATCTATGTGATAGTCCATGGCCCTAGTTAAACTTTCTCAACTTAGGCTTTGTACCTCCTCTTCACCCATCAGTTGTACTGGGAAATCGTAGACTTCTTATTTTTGTGGCTATGCTGTGTACTGTGGCTATAAAACTATGGTAAGATGCTTTTAGTCTTATGTCTGGTGAATAACCTTAACTTGATTGTTGCTTCAATTAGTATCACGTATTTTTTTTATTACCTTCATGGAATTAATGAAAATACAGTTCTTTGAAATCCTATATGGCTATGCCAATTTGTTCGCAATTTCATGGAAACCATCTCGTTGCAGGAGAGGTGAAGAGCACTCGTTTATTCTCAAGCCAGCAATTTCAGCCTTAAAGAAGTCGAAGATACCTGATGATAAACTTACTAAGTTGCATTCACGAGCTGGTAGCAAACCAGCAAGTTTTCGGCTGCCTCCCGTAGCTGTTGAAGAAACAAAGAATATATCTACCCCTCATAAGTATGCCATATTGATATCATGTCGTTGTAACTACTCTGGTAATCCCTAGTACTTTTCTTAACTTGTCCATTTTGATTAATTGTCTTGACTGTTCTTTAGTTGACTTTTGTATTTTCCGTAGAATCGAGACTTTTTTTCAAGAAGCCCACTGATTGGCGACCACGCATTTCAAGGGACTTTATGATATCAGTTGCATCTGAAACATCAAAACAAACTCTGGATTGTACTGGAAAAGTCTCACAGCTGCCGGTTCAGGTCTCTTGCCAACACCACCTATGAAGAGCTTTTGTTATTTTTTGAAATGTGTTGTCTGATGATTTAAAAAATTTCAGGCGTTGACTCTTCAGGCATCAAACCTTACGTCTGAAGATCTTACATTGATCATACTTGCTCCAGCATCAGTGACTCCTGCTCCTTCAGTGCTGTCACTAAATTCTACACCATCATCACCAATGAGCCCATTTAGGGGTTTTGCTACAACACAAAGATTAGGCACAGTAACTCGTTCTACAGAGGATAAATCACCAAGTGGCGCACAGTCTCTTTCTTCTGATCAGCAGGGTATTTCAGTTGCTGATGTCATTCCAACAACTGCTTCGAGCTGTACTCACTTGTGGTTGCATAGTAGGGTTCCATTAGGGTACATACCATACTGCCTTTTGGTTCTTTCCAATTAGCCTTTTCACTTGTAATGTAAGAGTTTGGTTTGACCTTGGTGCATTGTTGTCTTTACAGATGTGTTCCTTCTCAATCTACTGCCAAGATCAAGCTTGAGCTGCTGCCACTGACAGATGGCATAATTACGCTTGATACTTTGCAGATTTATGTTAAGGAGACAGGTAATCGATATATTAATAAAAATAAAAATGAAGCCATCTCTATGATTAGAAGTTGTCTTGGGGCACATTGCAAGTTTTATAATACCTACCAGATTGCAAGTTGCTGTTATGTAGTGTTTCCTAACTTCCCTTCATTTTATGAACCTTATATCTTTGGTTCATTTGGATTTTGTTTAAACATGTACTTTGTATTATTTCTCGCTGCGTGAACTGTTGAGAGAGCTATGATCCAATATTACAATATTGCACGTATATGACTGGGCTTCTCTCGCTCTTACCACTTAACACATCACACACACACACATGGTGGTACTTTTTTCTTTTCTCTTGGGGGCTTAAAGAGTAGGTTTTATGTTTCATATAGCTTATTTTAAACTTGGATGAGCATCATGTGTTCTAACGACATTATTTTGCAAACAAGAAGGTTTTTTCTATAAAGTTTAATTTTAGACATCGAGTTAGGCAGAAAATAAGAACAGGGGGGGGGGGGGGGGGGGGGTGGGAGAAGCCTTGATAGTTGATACTTCTTTAAGCATGCAGAGTATCGTCGAGTTCTTGAATGATCCTGAAATTTTACTTTGTTCAATCAATCCATATGTTTTTAGATGTGTATTTCAAAGCTTAAATTTTTGTGAATGACCCTGTCATGTATCCAAGGGGACCAGAGGATGACAGATGAATATTTTTTTTCTTTTAATGAATTGAAGGTTTCCTCTTTCTTTTTCTTTTCTTTTCTTTTACTTTTTTTGATAAAAAAATGTGTTTTGCTAGTCTGATAAACATTTTGTTGTCCAGTCTTATCCTTGACTACTTTTGTCTTATATAATCCGGTCAAATCACCATTTATGCTTTAGCTAACTACTTTTGCCCAACTTTTATTTCCATTGGCGACCATTCCATGCCTTAAGGAAAAGACGGGGAAAGGTGAAGCATTAGTAAGGGTAAATAGCGAGGTATGGGATTGATGGTGTTTGGATGAGGAGAACTTTATTAATAATGGAGTTTTAACATTTGATCTCACATTGCTAAGGCTTGCTCAGCCTGTTCTCATGCAAATTGTGACATCTCCTATAGGAATGAAGGAATATAATTCTTCCTCAGAAGAAAGCCACAAAGTAGCGGTTGGATGAATGATGACTAGTATTATCTTTTCACGTTTGTGGTTAGTGAAGGTCAGTCTTTTGAGAGTTATGTTAGATAGACCAAAAGGGCCAGTGCCATTTTGTAGCCTACAAAATAAAAACTTTCATCCAAGAACCTACGCCTCATTGTTAGTTAGGATGTTATTTCACTCTTCTGATTGCCGTTCATAGCAGAATAGTGGAGACGGCAGTTATGGTAGAGACATGGTTTTGAGAACCATCTTTTTCCTGATAGATATTTTCTTAAAATGTTCTTGACCCTAATCAAGGCTTCTGAAGAACATGTGTTAAATTTTGTACTCTGTATTCATCTAGGAGGGGTTTAGGCATTGACAAGCATTTACTATTGGCTCTCTGCAGGTTTTGATGCCCTCTTTTAACCAAGTTTGTTTAACTATTAGACGCGCCTTTTACTTGCTTAATATTCCTTTGGTCACAACTATAGGTGATGTTTGAGATCCCGTGATTGTATCTGAAGATGGTGGGGTGATGTTCTGATGATATTTGTCTTTGGAAAGATAATATAAATTGAGTCACTTTTCTTTTTTGTTTTCATTGTGTGTACATCCATGTTCGGATTCCTCAACATGGTGAAGAAAGCGGGGGAAGGTTATTATAGGACTTCTTATGGTTAGGTGTTCTGCAATATTTGTGGATCATTTCAAGGGGTGGGAGAACGGGAAGGCTCATAGACCTTAGAAAAATAGTGTCTTTCTGAGAATTACTATGGTTGTTCGATTTGGCTTAAGTAGTTTGGCCATGTAAGACGCAGGTCAAATGATGCGCCGTTTAAAAAGGATTGAAGAATGAAGAGTTGCAAACGGATGGAATTGTGAGGGGTAGGGGAAGACCAAAGTAAAAGTGGAAGAGGGTGATTGAGAGTGATATGAGTTTATTGGAGATTGAGGAAAATACAGCTTTGGATCGGGCAGAGCGGAGGGAGATAATATATGCCGACACTCAACATGACCTCCTTCTCCTCTCTTTTTTTTCTTGTTTTCTATTTTCTTTGCAAATCACTCTCTTTTTCTTTTTTTTCTTTATTATTTTCTTTTTTTTTCAAAACATATTTGCGCCTCTTCCTTAAACCAACTATCTTGTTTCTTGTTCCCTGTTAACCTCATCTTCACTTTCCCTTTTTTGCACGTTAACTCTCTTTAACATAACCTTTTTTCTTAATGACGGGTAATGTTAGCCGACCCCAATCTTTTGGGACTAAGGCTTGGTTTTTGTTGTTGTTCGATTTGGCTCAAGTGTATTACTTAGAAAATAGGAATTACAATGCAAAATCAATAAGAACAACTCACAAGGATTTCATTACTGTGGTTATATTAATCCACCTCTTCTTAAATTAATAATACTTCAAATAACAGCTACCATGTGTTGGCCTTCCTACAACTACATAGTCTGCATAGCTTGCCTATCACAACTTCATAAAAATACCCCTTATTATCTTGTATTTAAAGGCCTACATGATCTAATTCTACTAAGATATGTAAATTACCTTGACACTTCTAATGTAACTAGGAAATAATATACTTGTGGAATAAGTAAATATTTCTTCGTTTTTTTCCTAAACTTCTCAAAAAATATACTTTCATAATATTCCTAGTAAACTAGGAGACTTCACATGGTTCCAATAACGTTGACTACTTCTCAGTCACTTTGCCGATGCGAAAGACTTGCGTACCAAACTTCAACCTCAATACTTTTAGTCAATGGAAACTTCTCGTGTGGCTAGTACTTGGGATGCAAACCAACAAAGTGCTCCTCAGCAAGTAGGAATGATGTTGCTTACGCACAATTCTCATAACTCTCTTTTGTTGACAATCTGTTGGAGGGGGTAATTTTTTGGTGTTGTCTGGATAGGAAAATGGGTTTCCGTAGAAACTTTCCCTTTCTTATGTAATTTGTCTCACAATTCTTCTGTCAATATTAAATAACATTTAGAAATTTTATAAAAACACTATGATTCAAATTGATTATCTAGTTCTGATAATGTTAACAGTACTTGTATATTTGATGTGTTGTTTTTACTTAGTTATCTTACTATAGATGTAAGGTTCTGTTCACCTTAAATCCACTTATTTCAGGAAAAATAAGTTCGGTTAAGTTCAGATAAGTTTAGATAAGATAAGTTCAGAAAAAATAAGGATTACCCAAGTACAATTTATAACTAAAATAAGTTCGATAAGTTTAGGTAAGATAAGTTCGGGAAAAAAATTGAAATCAGGTGAATAGAACGCACCCTAAATCAAGTTTTTTCAATCTACTTATGCGAACTCAACTCAAGTCGAACTCGTCAAAAATTCTAGTCAAGCTCAAGTTGTGTTGGGCAGTTGGGCTTGATGGCTTAATTCTACTCAAGTTTAACCTAGTTTTGATAAAGTTTGTCTCTATAAATCTTCAAGCTGTCTTATCCTGTTACCCCCTTCCCCCCCCAGTATAATGGGAGGATAGAAGAGCTCATCGCTCTGCCAAGATATTTTGTAAGGTTTGGGCGTGCTGATTATATTGAATATACTCTTGTGAATCCTTCTGCAGCTATCCCACATTCCACTTTCTTTCACCTTGATGTCTTTCCCTTTGCGTCCTGTCTGAATAGAACTTACGCTGCCTGTCCTAGAGTTAAGAATTTTTAGAAGGCTCTTTCTCATGTTTATGGGTGTTGCTTCTATAATTAGAATTCTTTCCTCCCTTGCTTTATAGTATCTGGAATTCGAGAGTTGGCTCTTTGATGTCTTATTTGAAGGCCATGTCATCGCGAAAACTTTGTTCTTCATTCAGAAGTTTGTGGTGTTGAAGACTAAAAGGTAAGGCAGAGTATTGTGGAAGCGTGTTAAGGTTTGTCTAATGAATTTTGGAAGTCTCGCCTCAGGGTTGATTTTGGTGGGAAGAGACTGTAGTTCACCTGTTGGCTCTTGGTGACATTGCTCCTCTACTCTTGTTCGGAAATCCAACGCAGTTGAAAAACTGTATGGGTTAACTTTTTAAATACTATGATACTGAAAGAATGGCTTTCTATCTTTCTATTTTCATTGGTTAATTAATGAACAGTTTTGTTCGTAAAAAATCTAGAAAAATAGATTTGAGGGCCAGGTGCATAGTCATTTAAGCTTTCTAGAAATGAAAGTACGACTTCCATGTTAGAGAGGTCAAGTCAAGCTTTATGCTTAAATGCTCTCTTATCCTTTTCCTTAATTTTTTTTTATCATAGTTTAATTGTAGGATCTCTTATTATGAACAATGGAACTAGATTTCAAATTTGCTCAAATCCCAGTCCCTCTTTTTCTTACTGATTGGAATGGAAATGGAATTTAATTTTAACAAAGATGAAAGTTCCTCACTTTGTGATGAAATAGAGCTAAATATGTAATAATCTTCCTTATTGCAACTTTGTTTGATCTTTGGGTGGATAGGAGGTCAGTTTTTTTTTTTTTTTTGGCAGCTCCACACACCCCTACGCCCGGGTTGTCCACAGCAAGCCCATGGGCTTCACCAACTACTGCTCTACTTACCTTATTACATTGGACATAAGTACACTGATTCACTACTTGCCTAAAGTCTTGTAATATGTTACTAATATCCTTTGGACTAGTAACTGGACAATTTAGTCAATCCTGCATTCTTTTGAAGAAATTCCAGTTTTTTTTATAACAAAAGTCCTTTTCTAGAAAGCTGGACCTTGTCAATCTGCATCATATTGTTTTCTGATCTGTATTACATCAGTGTTTCACTTCAGTTTTCAGTGTAAAATATCTGTAATACACATTTAGTACTTGCAGGTTACAGTCTTTTATAGTAACATGAGATTGTGGACCTCTTATTCAGATTGAAAACATTCTATTTAATTGTTGTATCGATTGAATTGTTTATGGTTGTTTTTGTATGTATGTGAGTAGAAGGAAAAGTTGTTGAAGATGAATACATTCTAATGTTCAAATTTGCACCATGCAACAGGTCTAACTTATATCCCTGAGAATGCGCTGAAGATCAATGCAACTTCTAGCATTGCTACTGGAATCATCTAAGCTAGCTACCGGCGGTTGGTCATTCACATTCTTTGTATTTGTATGTTCTCTCCTTGATGAAGAAACCCAAAATTAAGAGGGGTGTTTCCCTCCCGTTGTACATCACCACCTTTTTTTTTTGCATTAATGTAGGATATAAATTCGAGGTGCTCGTATTTCTACCTCCAGAATTAGAGGCTGTATTTATGTCTCGAGGTTTGTTTCTGAGGCACTGTTATATCTATCATCAGCATGATGGAGGTATGGCATTTGTTAATACCTCTGCTATATAGATTTTGCTGCTTTATGTAGATGTATTTGTGTAAAATATCATTGAGTTTTGAGTTGAATCGTAAAATATACGAACTAGATGTTACAGGAATTGCGAGTTTTCTGAGATAATCCAGGTGCTTTGCATGGCAGTCTACCTCACTGTACTTTCCAATCTTCTCTTGTCAGTTGTCACTAAGTACTCGATACTGGCATATCGGGCCGTTAAACCCAGTCCATTATACGTGAAAGCGTATCCCAGCACCTAATCGCCAACGATTTGATTTACCCTCCTAATCGCCAACGATTTGATTTACCCTCTGTTATTGGCAAGATATTGTTTAGGAACTTACAAAAAAAAAGACATTATATTAGTGTGAGGTGATTTATTATAAGAAAGTGTATAATTGGATAGTTTTCCCAAAATATTTTTGCTGGTCACTGAAATGGAATTAAGTGTATGTTCTACTCCGTATTGTTTTGTTTTCTGGGTAGGGATTCCCAAAGTTAAAAGGAATATTCGATTGCCTCTTCTATTCTGTAGGGACCTTATCCAACATTATAAGGTAATAAAATTCCAAGATGCCCAGAATAAAATTCTTCTGGTTTGTAATAATGATAGGGAATCGGGAAAGCAATTATAGAACTGAGGTACTTACTTCACCTCACTTTTTCAGGAACTTGCCTTAGCCAGTTTGGCAATTTACCATGTTTGTATAGAAGTTTGAAGTATCGTCCTTTATTCTATTTTGGTTATAAATTGTACGGGAACTTCTATTTTTCCTGAATTTATCCTATCTGAACTTTTTTTTGAGGGATATCCTATCTGAACTTAGTTGAACTTATTTCACTTAAATTAAGTAGAAATAAGGTAAACATAACAGATCTAATAAGTAATAAATACATCAAGCTTTATTAGTTCTTAGTACATACCAACAAAGCTATAAAAGTTTGAAGTCTTTGGCTTATATGGGGCCTTGGTGGCTCGAACTATTGAGTGCACAAGCATCCTTGACTTCAGGCTCCTGCCAAGTGAAGGTCGACTGGGCAAAATCTTTACAATGTTGATTGCTTGCATATGTCATGTAAGGGTGGTGAAAATTATTAGGTGCACCGTGCATCTAAGGGTATTTTTATACTCATTGGTGGTTCCCATCACATTTTTTCGTCACATGGAAAGAGAAAATGTAAGAGGGTGCACCGTGCACCCGGATGCACCGTGCACCCGGATGCATGTAATATGTTCTATAAGGATGGTGCTTGAACCAAGTCAAAAACCTGGTCCCTTGTCAAATTAGTGGAGTATGAGGTGAAAGAAGGGGAAGTATGAGAGAAAAATTACTTTACACTTAACCAAGAGTCAATGATGCATATGGTCTGATGTATTCATAACATATACTTAATGATTTAGATTATGTTGTTACGTCCATTTTCTAAGGAATTGTAATTACAGTGCAATTTATATTTAGAAAGTAGAAATCATACTACAGTCGATAGGTCGTGTACAATAAATTTATTGTACATCGTGATAACTTTTACGTTGTTTTGGTAACTTTTAACATATTTTGATTAACTTTTTTATATTATGAAGTAACTTTTTATGGATAATTTTTTAAAGGGTTACATGCTTACTTTTACACATTATGAGTAATTTGAAGGCATAACTTTTATTAAAAAGAAAAAGTTATCGCATAAAAATAAATAACATTTACAACATACGAAGTGATTTTTAAGCATTTTTTGTAACTTCTCGCTCGCCTTACAATATTTATTGTACACCGGGTGTAATTAAGAGTTTGTGTACTACGATAGATTTAGTGTTCCTAATTCTATCGCAACACATGAAAATCGGTCAGATTTAGTCTTATACAAACTTTTATATAAGGCGGTCTTACACAAAAGACCACCTTGGGGTTATATAAGTTAATCAATAGAACCAATTAGTTAAGCACTGAAACCAATTAGTAAGCAATGAAATTAATTTGTTAAGTACTAGAAATAATTAGTTAAATAATGGAACTAATTAGTTAAATAATTTAAGTGATCTTTTCGGTACGTCTTACACAAAAGTTGTTGTTAATCTTAAACCTCAAATCATCCACTACAAAAATAAATTAGATTGAAGTATTAAAAACCACTCATGGCAATAACGTAGTATTATGTGCTTTCTCAAATGTGTCCCTTATATAGTTGATTGTTTGATTGATTTCATGCAGTTAAGGGGAAATGATTAGAGTGATGGAGAATCGTAATTAATACTTCCATCTTACTTAAGGCCTTAAAAAAATTATAATTGTACTTGCATCCAACCTCAAATATTCACATTATTCTAATTGCTCTTTATTAATAAAAATAATTATTAAGAAGGGGTAAAAGGAAACATTTGGTCTCCTACCAGACCTTACACTTAACTAGTTAACTGTCAAACTATGAAGGATCAATAGTAATATAGTATGTTACTCATATTATAGGACTATAGGAGATAGTTAATGTATCATGCGAAATTATCATACGGTCATTTTTAAGAATTTGTGTAAAGAGAAAATTACGTAGTACGGAGTAGTATTTTGACGCCACCTAAAATGTTGGCTTATAATCCGCGTAATAGAGACCGATGACTATTTAAGTTGTGTTGTTGGATATGTGTTGAATATGTCCTCATTCCGAATGGTCCAACGCGAGATCTTGCTACCTAGTCGGCGAGTTGAGGTGCATATGAGTAAACATGTGCACCCTTGTTTATAAAGTTCTAAGAAAATGAAGGTTTATTTATTTATTACTACGTACGGGGTATTTATTATTATTAATATTTTTTTATTATTGTTATTAGCTAAATTATTTATTTGAACCTAGCTATTTTTGGGCATATTATAATATAATATATTTTTGGAGTAACATATAAGGTCATCAATAAAGCATAAGGTTATATTAATAGATTTTCCTCAAAATCAATAATAATCTTTTTATACAGTACATGTTATGTTCTCGATTGTTGTTCTTCGTCAATATTTCCTACATCCATTAGGAGTTAGAACTTAGAACCATTACAATAGAAGCATAACAGAGGTTTGGTGGAATAAAAACATTTAATCTTTATTATTTAATAATTTCATTTTGAAAACAAAGCGATGCCCTTTGTGTGATTGAGAGCTTGTTCTCTTCACTTGATCTGGTCTGATTTTTCTAATTTATGTTCTTGTCTGGTTTGAATGTTTTTTGTGAGTGTTTTTTTGTTTTTTCGGTCTCGTATAATAAGCCCTAAGAATAAGTTGAAAGAATAGAGATAAAACATACTACCTCCGTTTCATAAAGATCTTTATCTCTTTACGGTTAGTATTTGCACAAATATTAAGACAAAAGCAGAAAAGTTGGTTGAATATAATAAAATATAGATAAAATAATAGAAATGTGTAAAAAGATAAGTGAGTGTAAGAAAAAATGAATAAAGTGAGAGAAAGTGAGTGAACATTTTTAAATATTGTGGGATAAGAAATGTAAGATAGTAAATTTTCATGTCCAAAAATAAAATAAAACAAAGTGTAAAGAACATTATGAAACAAACTAAAACGGAAAGGGTAAAGATCATTTTGAAATGGAGATAGTATATTATTATATACTCTTTCCGTCCCTTAATACTCGTCTCACTTTCCTTATAAAGTTGTCCCTTAATACTCGTCTCATTTCTATAAATGACACACTTTTACTAATATTATATCATTTCTCTTACTTCATCAAGGATCCACTTATATTCCTATTGTCTAAGAAAATATTAAGAAATTCAACATCTTACTCACAACTCAAAAAAATTTGACATTTTCCCCACTAACTATATTAAAAAAATAACACACTATCAACTACCACCTTATATATTAAAAAAACAATTAAATTGGCTAAAACTCTGTGCCGGTCAAATCGGGGCGAGTATTAAGGGACGGAGGCAGTATAAGTACGACATATAGTAATATATACTCTGTATTATATTTATATTTATATTTATATATACTCCGTATATTATCCAAATTAAGTCCCAACTTCGCCGCTCTCCCATCCTCTCTCTCTCATTTTCTAGGGTTTATTTTCTTGGTCGTCGTAGGCCGGAAATAGTTTAATTTCTTCGGAAATTAGACTATTTCCGACCATTTTCCTTCATTTAATTCAGATATTGTCTCCTAAGTTCAATAAATTTTCACCATATGGGCGGAGTTTGACCTTATTTGTTAGTCTCCCTATGGTGGAGTTAGTATTAGTATGTTTGGTTTGGTGTTCAGTGGATTTATGTAGAATTGATTCGTTGGTAAAGTTTTATGCAGGTTCACCACAAATTCAATTTTTCGAGTATATTCAGATGAATCAAGAGGAAATCATCCTCGTGGCTACAACAAATCATTAGACCCTCTTTCTGAACAGGCTTCATGTTCAAGCGTTATACACGAGAGACGTTCTACAGTGCAAGATTCATTCAACGGCCGTAGTTTTGATGAAGGAAATTTTTATTTGATTTAATTTGTCATGTATTTGTCAGATCTATATTTATCTTGTAGATGTCGTATGACTCTTTGTCATGAGTAATAAATTAATTTTCCTTTTAAAAAAATATATATACTTCGTATTAAATAGGCTACTGATTGCAAAAATTGAAGAAGGTTTGCATCACATGATTCATGAGCCGCACATAAATACTTAGTCGTAATAAGTATCGTGTATCCTGAAGCAACAGTAAGTACATTCGAGCAGTCCTATTAAATTACAATAACGACTAAAATACAGAAAAATGCATAAAATAGTAGACTTGTCATTTTTACATTAATTACCATCGCATCCTCGACTGCATTCCCAGAAAATGACCTGCCCACTTTCAACAAAAACGACTAACACGGCAGCCATAGTCGCTATGTCTTTGAGAGTGATGGATAGCTCAGTTGGTTAGAGCTTCTATCTCGGTTTCAGATGATTTTTGGATCGATTCTCATCCCCGTTCTTGTGGCTCATTTGTACCAAAAAAAAAAAAATAGCCGCTAAGCCTTTCACAAAACATAACGAGGCATTTTCGGTTTATCGTGCGAAAATACAATTTCAGTTAAATTTAGATTAGATAAGTTTAATAAAAATAAAGGATGTCCAAATACGAAGTACTTCCTCCATTTTTTTTTATTATCGCACCATCTACATTGGGCACAAGAATTAAGAAATGAGGTAAAAGGTGAGAGATTGACAAAAATACCCATGTACCACACATATAAGGATAGAAATGTCATTTCATGGGGTAAACTTACTAAAAAAAGAAAATGGTGCAATTAATATGCAACTTCCGAAAAAGGAAAATGGTGCAATAATAAAAAAATGGAGGAAGTATAACTTATAATTAAAACATGTTTTGCATAAGTTGAGTTTAAGCAAAATAAGTTAAATTTGGGTGAATACAACGCAGCTGAAGTATAAAATATTGGAAAAATATGTTTTTTGTTATAGGATCAGTTTTCTTCCTCTAAATTATTGTGCTTGTGTTAAAAGTTTAAAACGACATTTAAAAATGAAGGTAATCTGTAATACTATGTTATAATAATACATGATTAAACTATAGGTTATAAGATTGATGGTATAATTTAGAAGGTATTGTTTTGGTTAAGAAAAGCATGCACAGCGCCGGTGGTGTGGCCGAACAATATGACGCCCAACTGGCGTAATGCCTACCCAAGCTTGACACGTCACCCCATTATTGCCTACATTTTCCCACATCTAGTGGACCAACTTTTTCGCCTACTGTATTTTTTATCAACCTTTTTTGGCAAATTAAGATGGTTTAAATAAATTAGATAAATATTTCATGAAGAAAATGAAGAACAAAACGGGATCTAGTATTTAAGTTATGAAATCGAACTCATCATTTGTTCTTTGAAACTCTTCCTACACAAAAAAGAAAATGGTTGATGAACCATTCAAAAAAAAAAAAACGTAAATAATTTTGTTTTAAAACACAAACGACAATATAACTAGCAACCAAGCTGTCTCTAGGCCACAAATGTTGCACACAGTGTATCTAAAAACACTGAAACATTCAACCTACATGCAATAACTTATGTTGTCCGGCCTGATACTTATCCAAGAAGTTAGAAATAACAAGCCGCAATGTATATGAACTAGTCAGGACTCTCATAACACATTATTCAGCACGCTAACAATTCATATTAACGATGATTGAAAGGTATTCTTCACGAGAATCTAACAGACTAACACGAACAATGCCTATGGAAACTAGAAGCATTTTGATGGTACACTACATGGAGCTTTTCCGAGTTTATCTCCGAGATAAACGCATTCGTAAATCAAGTGGCCTGCATTTTATGTAAATAATACGAGCTCCCTCCTCCTGACCTCCTGTCCTCCTCCCTCTTCGCAACCTTCGGCAGCTCTTCACGACCATCTTCGTCCTCCTCCCCCTTCACAACCTTCGTCATCTCTTCAGTTTTCACGACCATCTTCCCCCTCCTCCCCCTTCGCAACCTCCGTCATCTCTCCTAAATCACGACATCTTGCTCCCCCCCTGCTCATCCACAAAGTACGTACTCCATTGATTTATGGTGGTGATGGTGTTCGTCGTCGCGAAGTTTCTCTTTCCTACATCGACGGTGCTTGTTGTCGTCTTCCTCATCGTCATAGCGGTGGCTCCGATTGCTTTTCTCCGCTGTCGCTCTTTCCATCTCTTACCGATCTGAGATTTTTATCCCTCCCCATAACTTTTTTTTTTACATAAATATACAGTCAAATAAAGTTAATATACAGTCAAGTAAACTTAATTGATAGTCATATTATAAAAGTATACAACTATAATCTTGAAATATACAGAAATCTTGTTTTCTAAATAGATATGAGATTTCCATCCCTCTCCTAACTTTTTTTTTACATAAATATACAGTCAAACAAAGTTAATATATAGTCAAGTAAGCTTAATTGATAGTCATATTATAAAAAGATACAACTATAATCTTAAAATATACAGTCATCTTGTTTTTTAAAATGTTATTTACTATTATACCCCTTGATTTACTTGTTTCTATTTATCTCGGAGATAAATTCGGAATTTCTCCACTACATGATGCCTAGACTATCATGCTAGGGATTTGGCTTTAAAAGTACCTTATGTTATCAACATTAAGAGGTATGCAATAAAGAATACATAATTTCATATACTCCCTAAACATTTAATTCTATACTAATTTATGCATTGGAGAAAATTTTCTCACCCCAAAATCTAACATAGTCATAGCAGAGGTGACAATAAACTTTAATTTTGTTTAGTTACATTTTTGCTAAATTTTCCTAAAAGGTATTAATTTGTATCTTTTATGACAACCTAATAACGACGGGTAAAAATTCAGTCGTAAAAGGGCTTTTGCGACGGGGATAACAACCCAACAAAGACGGGAACAACCGTCGTAAATGTTTTTTACGACGGGTTAACGACGGGATTTTTCACTAACGACGGCCCCCTTTTATGACGGGTTCACGACGGAAAATCCCGTCGTTAATCAACAATTATTGGCCTTTAGCGACGGGATTTTCCGTCGTTAATAGTACAATGTCTTGTAGTGTAACTCTAGCAAAAGTGTTTTTGACGTTTACCGTGTGCGTTTGAGGTTCACAAAGATTCACATTCAGTATATACCTCCCTTCACCGTACGCTGTTTAAAGAGAGACAAAAAATAATTTATTCAGGTGAGAGAGTACATAAAACTCTTCCATTATCCCATAAACATTAGAGTGAAGAAGTTGGAGCTAATTGACATTTTTCGATTTTGGGGGATTTTTGCAAGATTGCGGATCAATATATAGTTTAACCACCTAAGTCCCATATTCGAAGCCTTAATGACTATGAAAGTGGACATGGTTGTACGGAAGACGAGGGAGCGAGAAAAACCATAGGTTGATGATGGTTTTGGGCTTGATGGTCGGGTAAGGCTCGTAGTAGTGACTTTATTATTGCGTTGTGGTGAGTGCATGAAGACAAGATGTATCCCTACTTACTTGGTTAGTGAAATTCTATTTGTTTTAATTGTCGAGAAAAATACAAAATTTTTTACAAGCTTTACCCAATTTCCTACCTACCTTTGTGTAGTACGTTTGCACATTCCTTGTAAGACGAACATAAATATATACGGAGTATAAAAAAAAACTATTACGGGGTATTATTCTGAACAATAAAAATTTATAGAATGGATTTCCTCACCACACTTATTATATAATTGGACAAACTAATATTTCCTTATAAACTTCTCATTTGGGAAGTTCGCTAAGATTTGAGTTGGAGAACGCAAGGACAACTACTTTAATCCGTTGTGATTTATTTTAAACTTATAATTTATACTCACACTTTCCTTGTTGAAGAACTCTTTTTTTTTTTTTTTTCTTTCGAAAACTACCCGCATATTTTATTATTACAAAGAATAATTATTACTTTAAGATTAAAAAAGACTCCAAAACATTCGGCATTCGTAAATATAGTATTATGAGGATATAATTCACAATCTTTAGGTTAGTTAACATTTTTGCAAGTGCACATTGAACACAAATGTGATTGTTGTGAACACAGTCACACAGTAGTACGGGTAGATGTCTAACGGGCAGTTTAGGGCAGCCTAACCTCCCACCTGCCCGTATTCTCCGGGCAACTTGATTTTGCTTTTGTAGTCTTCGATACCATTAAAATAAAGAAGTGAGAGAAAAGGATTGGTAGAGAGAGAGAAAGAACTGATAATTCAGAGTATGTTTTTTTCTTTCTTTGCGCATTTTTAATCAATCTTTATTTTTAATTATTAATTACATTATTTTTCTGGGGTTTTGTTTGATTTGAATTAGTCACCCCCTTTTCCTATGAACTCTCACAATTTCTGAGATTTGTTGTTGTACAGCCATTTTTCTGGGTGTTGTCCTTTCAAGTGAGAGAAAGAGTAAAAATTCCCACAATTTCTTTTACCTTTTGTTTCATTTCAAGGACTTATCTTCTGATCTGAATCATTTATACCCTTTTTCTTTTACCTCTTCAACCCATTTTCTTGTAAAAATTTCATCTGGGGGTTGTGTTAATTCATCAGATTTTGGTTTTCTGTGGTAAAAATCAAAAGGGTGTGGATTTTTTGGGCATAAAGTTATTGGGTACTTTGTAATTTGAGCTTTTTTTCTGGGTGGTGGGTGGAAAAGGGGTTTTAGGGATTTTGATGAATTTGGAAAGTTAGGGTTTTTTTGGGTGTCATGGGATTTGGTAGTGATGTAGCTAAAGTAGAGACTTGGGATGTTGAAAAATCGAAAGGGGGAAAAAAGAAGAAAGATGAAGATGATTCTGGTGAAGATACTGGATGTTGGATTAAGCTAAGGTTCATTGGTAGCTGCATTACTTCAAGATCCAAAGTTGATTCTTCTGTCAGTGGAACAAGTACTAACTATGGTAACTTCCCAATTTTTGCTAAATTTGTACTTCGTATAATTTCTGGGATACTTTATCCTGTTTGCTTGTGCCCAATTGAAGCATTTTGTTATTTAAGTTGTTACTGTAGCTTGATTATAGGTAGGTCAGGAAATTGTTGCATGTTTAATTATGATTTTAGTTGTAGAGCAAGCATTAAATGCTGTTGAATGTTTGGTTGGGGAAAAGGGAACTGTTTCAATTTTGAAATTTGCTTGAAAGACTTTCATGAGTATGGAGATTTCGCAGAAGAGACGGTCATTCGAGTCCTCGGTTTCTTGGAGTTTTTGTTATTTAGTCAAATGTGTTAGCTTGCTTTTAGGTTGAGCTTAGGTTGATAGCTTGATTAAAGGTTTAAAATGTAGTAATTATGGGTGTGAGCTGCTGAGTGCTTAATTTCTTTATTCATGATATGTATACTGTGGTTGGTTCCTTAAGAGCGTTGGTAGTTGAATACCAAGTACTCCGCGTGAAGTTAGTGGATTATACCCATAAAGGGAAATATTTTGTAGAGATTGTTATTTGCAATCAACTTGTGGATCTCACATTGACATAGTAGCTTGTGTCTAGAGCTTGTTTAGTAGTTCCATCCATTTAAGAGATACTGTATCATGTCTACAACGTGCATTGCCATTGATGCAAGTAGCGTTGTTCTGTGAAGGTTATTGTTGTATTGATTATTAGTTGGAAGAGAAAATTAGATTCTCTGTCTTTTTGAAGATCCAAAGAGTAGGAGATAACCCATTTATTAGGCAGAGAAGGACGAGCTTTTGAATTCAACGATTTTATGAAAGCTGTGACTCTGTTAGTATGCCTCTTATAAATTAGGTTTTTCCAAAAGAGAACTTTTGTTATATAAATGCCTTAGAAACAATTTTTTTGAAGCGTAGATTCATTATTTGAAGTGTATTGCCTTCCAAATGATATTTTTGTGTAGCATTTCTGTGGCTTGTTGTAGTTAATATGATCAGAGAGTTTGCTATCCAGTACCCTAGCAACATACTAGGAAAACTATGTTGAGGCTGTGGATATGCTTCCCCTGTACATTGAAAAAGTAGTTGCTAATGCAGAATCTAATTTCAAAACATTGACTGAGAATTTTAGATCCTTCAAAATAGTACTTACTAGTGCTGGTGTTCATTCGAATTCTCACTTTGAGCTGCTGGATATTTCATGCCTCTGGTTATCTCCTACATGAAAAAAATGTGATTCTTGACCTAATGTTGATATGTGGGGCTCAGTTTCAATTCTTTTGGTTGCAAATTTTTTCTGCTTGGTTTGGTTCCCATGATCCCTACTGAAACAGCCTTAAGCTGTCAAAACGTCTTTCTCCCCTATTCTCTGTTAGCAAGTTATATGCTGTAATGATAAACTCCAGTAGCCACTGTGAATGCTAAACTTGTGTGTGTGTTTATGGAATCTACTGCAGGTTCCTCCTATGTACTTTCTAAACACGTGAATACAATTTTGATGTAGCTTAGCTTTTTTGGCGAATGGTCCTTACACGTGAGAGAATTTGTTACAGTAGAAAACAAGTTTGTAGCTTCTTGGCTGTTGCACTTTAGTCCCTCCATCCACTTAGTTTGCCAATACACTTTTTGACAAGTTTCTCATATCTTTATAGAACATATAAGATGTTGTATATCTAAGTTATGATTGATTGGTAGTGACAAAATAAGAGACGTCATATAACTGACATTTTATTTTTCATTTTCTGAAACCTGCCGGGTTATCTTATGAGATTTCCCCCATATGTTTTGCCATATTAGGGGTGAATCCAGATTGCTGTTCTTGATCTGTGACCGTACTAGGATTTTGTGGAGTGTCCTATTTTGCATTATCAGGAGATATCAACTTCCCCACTTAGTCAATTAGCACATTTTGTGGACCAGATATCAGGTTTCTGGGAGGGATTAAGGAGCGTAGGGATTCTATCTTTCTGAGATAGAGGACTGGCTAGCCCTTTTCTAGGAGAATGTTCTGTTTGTAGTGTCAATTCAGGCTCATGCTTCAGGGCTCTTTATCTGATTTACTTTTGATATAAAATACAGCATGATTAGCGCATTACTTTTACCATTAAATCTTTTATGACTAGGGTATAGTGTAATTCTCCCTTTTCTGGTAAATTAAATTTTCATTTACTCTTTGTCCAAGTAAATGAGAAAAACATTTAAAGATGTTGTACTGAATGTGTGTCAGATGAAAGCAAATCACCAACTGATGCAAGCAGAGATCAACCGGTTGCTGCAGTTGTCCCATCAACTACAACAAGTAATGCTGAAAGCAGCACCTCAACATCCAAACTAGAAGAAGAACTCAAATTGTCCTCTCGGCTTCGTAAATTCACATTTAATGACTTGAAGTTTGCAACTAGAAACTTCAGACCTGATAGTCTACTTGGTGAAGGGGGTTTCGGGTGTGTGTTTAAGGGTTGGATTGAAGAAAACGGTACCGCTCCAGTGAAACCTGGTACAGGTCTTACTGTTGCAGTAAAGACACTCAATCATGATGGACTTCAGGGTCACAAAGAATGGCTGGTTTGTTATGTTGACTTTTCTTTTTTTCCATATTTCGTTAGATTTAGTATCTTGAGCTGTGTTTTCCCTTATTTTTGCATGTGATCTTATACCTGGCAGGCTGAGGTGAATTATTTGGGCGATCTTATTCATCAAAATTTGGTCAAACTTATCGGCTACTGTATTGAAGACGATCAAAGGCTTCTAGTTTATGAATTTATGCCCAGAGGAAGCTTGGAGAATCATCTGTTTAGAAGTATGTAACTGCTTTTATGCATGCATAGTCATATTCTTCTTGAGTAGGTGTCTGCATATTTATGGAATGCTATACAAAAAGTGCACTTATTAGTCTGAAAGCAGCAATTACATGGGATAATTGAAGTATGTGATTGAGACATGAACTATCTTCTAATTTTACTTGGATTGCCTGGGAATTCTTTTGTTAACCTTCTGTTTATGTGCATATGTTTCAGCAACTTTCCTGGTATTAGGTACACTGTTTTTGATGATGAGTAGTTTGAGTATAGCAGCAGGGGGTCTTAAATTCATAATCATCAAATACTCTTGTTAAGACTACTTCTGTTTGCTGCCAGTAGTTTATAGTTGATGGATTTGGCACTATTTGGGCTGGAGAAAAATGTGGACCGAATTGCCTAGACAAGTCATAGCCTCATAGGTATCACATGCTGTGCATATTGGAAAACACTGCAACGCCTATTGGCCATGCCTAATTAACTACCTTGCTTGAATTATCCTATGTCAATGAGGGGTTCCCTTTGTGGATGAAGTTAATCCGTTTAAGTCTAATTTTGATGCTGCTTTAAACCCACTTCCTTAAATAAGGATGTTTTCTTAAATTGAACAGTTGATAGAAGCCAACCAAGTATTAATTTTCTACATTCTTGTCATTCTATTGTCTCTCTCTACTTGATGCTGTCAAGGGAAGGGATCTTTTGAATTGTATTATATTCTGCAACCAATACATGGATAAATGGATTCCGGACTGCTGATGCTTGTTAAGTTTAGGCCCTACGCTTACAACTGATTTGAGCTAATCGAGTTCTTTATTAGGTATATAGTAAAGTTATTAGTTGTTATTCCCGTGGGTTCAAGACCTTATATTTCAATTTTTTTTTGTTGGGGGGAAGCGGAAGGGATTGTCGTATTTTCCTGTAATATTGTGCCCAATCTGTCTTGAGGGTGAATTGGTTTTGAGGAATCAATAAAAGAGGCAATAGCATTTGTAAGGAAGATGCAACGTATGTGATGACAAAATCAGGTATATACTGAGTCCTCTATAAAAACTTTAGGGTATTGCCGATCTTCTCCCTAAATGATAACAGATGTCCTTCCTCCCATTTGCTTAGGAAATGTGATTATTGGAGTGATTCTATTAATTTGCAAAAGGGGGAGGAAAGAAGAAACCGAGTGGGTAACACGATAGTCAAAACTGAAATTTCTTTGATGAGATTTGTTTAAATTAAAACCATATACATAAGTTCGTGAAACTTTGTCGGAGTTATAATACCTAAGAACCAAGAGCATTCTATTTTATTCATTTTCGTAGGTGTTGGTGAACTGGGGTGGCAATTTTAAATTTGAAGCATGGCTTGTGGTTGAAATAAAATGTATAGGGGCCTGTTCATAGAGTCAAGGCATTGTTTGAGACATGGAAATTGCATGTTAATTGACAAAGTGCTTATGTAGTTATGTGTTGATATAGATGGTGTGGCACTACAGATTAATTGTAGTAATAATGGTGTTTTTTGTTCAAGCAATACTCTCAGGGTGTTTATACGAGAGTACTCTGTTCCTGCTGAGATGCGTTTTTCAATTATTAGCCTTCTTTTTATAACGTCCAATTGCTGTTTTTGCCCCGACATGTTCAATACACTTTAGTGGTGGAAAAAAGGTTTAACACCATTGATTGCATTCTTTTCCTCTTTTATAACCTTTGTATGTACGCTTCTGTTGCAATTTCAACCATATTTTGAAAAGTTCCAAACTTTGCTCGGGATGGAATTTTGAAATGTTATAGTAAAGGGCAATAAACTGTTTCTTTAGTTTTTATGTGGCTTATTCTTACCTCTCTTTTTGCCAGGAGTGTGCGCTCCACTTTCTACACGGGAATGCCAGTCCCTTGATTCCTTTTAGTAATAGCAAATTCTTGTGCACAACATTGCTTCTTTTGATTGTTGCTGACTCGGAGATAATTTTGTTGTAGGATCTTTACCTCTCCCATGGTCCATTAGGATGAAAATTGCTCTTGGTGCAGCCAAGGGTCTTGCTTTTCTCCATGAAGAAGCTGAAAAGCCCGTGATATATCGTGATTTCAAGACCTCAAATATCTTATTAGATGCGGTATGTTGTTAGAATCAAACATTTTTGCGGTATTTACAATGCCAAGCTTCTATGTCAGCTCTAATAACATGTTGTTTCAGGAATACAATGCAAAGCTGTCAGATTTTGGACTCGCCAAAGATGGTCCCGAGGAAGGTAAAACTCATGTATCTACCCGCGTGATGGGAACATATGGTTATGCAGCCCCGGAGTATGTGATGACAGGTGAGTTTTGAATGCTGGGTGTTACTTTAACATTCGCGAAGTTTCTTCTTATGGTACAGTTTTACTCTTGTTGATTTGCATCTTCATCGGACTTTCTGGCATCTTCTAATCTGGATCCTATGCTTCATATTAATTTTCCACATCATGGATATTTTACTGTTGTGACTGGAACATGGTCATTTTTCATGAAAGATAAAGTTTCAGTTTCACGCAGAAGGATAGTTTTCACTTTTACGTCAATTTGTGCTTTTATCTTGAATGCGGAAACTGGTTTTTACTGTTCTGCTCTCGCGTTGTTCCTTTTGTTCTCTTTTTCTTCCGTGAATGTGGAAAACTGGTTTATACTGTTCTGCTCTCGCGTGTTTCCTTTCGTTCTGACCTGATTTCTATTTTTTTGTCTCAGGCCATCTGACTTCAAGAAGCGATGTTTACAGCTTTGGAGTAGTTCTGCTGGAAATGATCACGGGTAGGAGATCCATGGATAAAAACCGACCGAATGGGGAACATAACCTTGTTGAATGGGCAAGACCACATCTTGGAGACCGAAGAAGGTTTTATCGTCTGATAGACCCTCGGTTAGAAGGTCACTTCTCCATTAAAGGAGCTCAGAAGGCTGTGCAGTTGGCTGCTCATTGCCTTAGCCGGGATCCAAAAGCCCGCCCTTTAATGAGTGAAGTTGTAGAAGCCCTGAAGCCTTTACCTAGCCTGAAAGACATGGCTAGTTCGTCCTACTATTTCCAAACCATGCAAGCAGACCGGGTTAGGGCCAGCCCAAATGCTCGAAATGGTCAACCCATTGGCCCTCACCAAAGGAATGGGCAGCAGCAACCAGGCCTAAGGAGCCTCTCCATCCCACATGGTTCGCATGCTTCACCGTACCATCATCAGAATCATCCATCACCCAAACCAACTGGGAAATCTTAGCCTTGGGTTGGTCTGTCTATTTCTTGCTCTACGAGTTGTTTCATCATTCTTTTCTCCCACAGTTTCTGATCTTTTTTGTGCAATCATCAGCTAATACAAGTATATGATCTTTACATCAAGGCCCTTTGCTCCTTGATAAAAAATGAAAAAGGATAGGGGAGGAAAAAAAGAAAAAGAAAAAGAAAAGAAAAGAAAAGAGGTAACAGAAACAGAAGACAATGTATGAATTGTGCAAACTATTATCTTTCAGTCAGGGCTCTCT
The DNA here is from genome assembly GCF_020520425.1 of Spinacia oleracea. NCBI lineage: Eukaryota > Viridiplantae > Streptophyta > Magnoliopsida > Caryophyllales > Amaranthaceae > Spinacia > Spinacia oleracea. Next base: position 124,810,360 of record NC_079487.1, on the reverse strand, counting down.
GTAAAGGAGTTAAATGTAAGAAGAGGTGAAGCTTTGTGAGCTACAAATTTCATGTCATACCACATAATGTTACTTTACATTAGTCAAGCTTGGAAATACGAAAACATGAAGTTTCACCTATTGAAGCTGCATTTTGAAACTGGTGTATAGATTATGGTTGGTGTAGAAAGAATGAAGGAATGAATTAGGTCAAACTTGTGTTTGGGGGCTCAGATCAAACTCCGATGCTACCGGCTGATCTGAGATTTAAAAAACCAGTTTGCTTACTGTCATGTCATTGATGAAATATTGCTAGTCAGCCGGTAATATTGGTTTGCAGAATAGATAGTGTTTGCTACATTTGGTACTACATAGTGTTCTGTAACTGTCCAGGGATATCCCCTTTGTAAGAATTAAATGTTGTGAAAGAAAATTAAGCTGATGAGTAACACAGTACATCATTGATCATATTCATTCTACTACATCCTACATCTGAAATTTGCCATTTAAATACGTTGTTGTTTAATCATATTGTCTCAGTCATTCATGCTTGAAAAACCATAAGTTTCAGATAAAATTTTCTTCTTATTCCTTAATCTTTAAGCTTTGGTTTTGGAAAATCTCATTGGTGGAACTTCCATGGCTCACTCCCAACTCCCAACGTGGTTTTGTAATTTGAGTAGACATTTTTTCTTGTGTGCTTGTTTGTTTTCGTGTTAGTATACGAATTAGATCAAAATGAGCTGTGTTTGAATTGATTTTGTGTTGTACTCCGTATCGTGTTGGTTTGTGTTGTGGCGGTTTCAGCCGTGCTGTATAAGACTCCGTTTGGTAGGGCGTAAAACGTTTTCATTGTAAAATGATTTTTCAAGGGAAAACACAATTCCAAACTATTTTTCCTTTGTTTGGTAACTTAAAGGAAAATTGGAGAAGATGGTGAAGATTGAGGGGAAGAAAGGAGAGGGAGGTAAGGAGGAAAGAAGGAAAAGTGGTTTCCCTCCCTTTCAAATGGAAAAAGGGTTTTCCAACTTTGAGGGAGTCATGGAAAATTATTTTCCATCCCTTACCCAACCAAACAACGTAAAATGATTGAAAAGAGAAAAATCGTTTTCCATGAAAACGTTTTACGCCCTACCAAACGGAGCCTAAGAGACTGCCTTCCTCCCGTCCGCAAAATTCCAGAATACCATTACATATGGCAAAAAGTACCAAAGAATAGCCCCAGGATTGGTCTAAAAAGCTTGATTCATGGAAGAAATTTAAGATTGCATTGCAAAGTGCCAAAGTCCTGCTAAATCTGTTTGTAATTCCATAGTAAATAAGTTGGATGGATTCAACCACCAGAAAGAAATGTATGGGATGTTTTAACTTACTCAAGGTAATTAATTACATGAGAAAGGTCTACTTAACACAAATTCTACCTTTCTCAGCTAAGGATTATGTTCCTGTTCCCCAAATGTGCCCTTAAGTCATACTTTTAAGTAGCTCTACGCGTTAGTTGTTCCATGGATGTGCTCTCGAATATCTTATCAGCATTCCCTACTTCAAACCCCTCACGTCGATGGAACTCCTTTACCTATAAAATTTCAATCAGGGGTTAAGCAAGATAAATAAACAAACTGTAATATGTCCTGCATCACTTTGAATGTACCACAATCAATACCTCTTCATCAGGTAAATCTTTGTACTGAGGAAGCACGAGCCTTTCAGCAAACTCTATGTATGAACATGGAACAGATTTTGTCATACCATCAGAGAATTCGAATGGTACTGAATCTGCTACAGTCGAACTTTGCAGCAGGAAACCATCGGGACTAACTGTTGCAGGAACAATGTTATTTCTCACAATTAGATTGTTGAAACTAAATGCATCTCAGATTCTTTGCCATGAGTTAAATGGAATTTTGTTTGCTTGAATTAGATGCAGCACCACATGCAATCAAAATATGCAGAAAAACAGAGAAACGACATAGCTGACTCTCAGCTTGAATAAGATGCAGCACCACATGCAACCACTTTTAGAGTTTTAGGTGACATAGTTCATCATCTTTTAAATGTTAGTAGATTTTCGAGTGGCCTATCATTATCAACTTCGTTGTGTTCTAACTGAAATGAGACTCTTTGAAGGACAAACCCCCAATATTTACAAGATGGAGAGTGTGCAGCCTGAAAGAGGTAATTTCCTAATTAGTGCTCTGTAATAGTCCGTATCTTTTATTTCTTCTTTTATTACAGCACATTATGCAATTTGAGGCCATATCGTACACTCAAGAATGCACAACGGTCCTTAGAGGACACTTAAAGATTTATGCGTTCTTTCAGTTGACATTCGATCAACCCTCTAGCAAATAATTGACAATGAAACATAAAAAGATCATTGATACAACGGCATCACAAGCTATTAAGTATTAAACACTCAATGCAATTTTAAATTTCTCTTTCTTGGTTAAGGAGTGAAAAACTAGGTTGTATGACCACACAATGAATTTATCATAACTCATATTAATGTGAATACAGCAGGGTTTTGAGTAAACTAAGAAAAAACTAACCTTTTAAAATCCCTCCATCTGAATTCAGCTTGAATCCATTGTCCTCAATGAACTGATTCAGTCGGTTGATGTTTTTCAAGTGAGAGTTCAGTTGGTGGGTAGAAATAGTGACATGATTCAAGGCATATCCATTAACTAGTGTCCATGCAGCATATTCACTTTCTCTGCATTTTTCAAAACCACACCACATGATTTTCGAATTACAGAATGTGCTTCAAGAAATAAACGACTTGAAGTTAATACGGACATTCTAGAATGACATTATAACAGTTATACACTCAGCATTGGCACGCAGTGATAAATCGGGTATAAACTCATCCATGTATGTATCCATTGAAGTTTGAACTCAAGAAGATACCCACTTAAATTTTACCTAGCTAATTGTTGAAATTCAGAATGCAAGGGTTTCTCCCATGTCAATGCCCCCTGTGCACTAGCAAGAGCTGCATATTTGCTCCCATTTCCTGACATTCCAGTGTACTTTCTGATTATTTCCTGTGATTGCAAATGACAAACCTTAAGAATAAAGTCTCAAATAGGACATCTTTAGCTGAGGAAAATAAAATCATAATTTCTGAACAAGAAATTTTGTTGAGATTAGATAAATAACGAATTAGAAATATAAAGAAAATCTATACACCTAAACAGAAACTAACTTTATCATACAATACAGTATGGATGTTTTTCATTCTAAACATGAGCTTCACATACACAAACACACACCAAGCCTAGAGAGTAGAGATTATACCTGAGCTTCTGAAGTCATCTGGTCTACAAGAAGCTCGGAAATAAACACTCTGGGTAAAGGTCCATTAACCCCACTGCCTTCTTCAAAGGACACAGCAGGAGGCGAGAACCAATACGCTTTCAATTTCTTTGCAGGGAACCTCAGCTCATCCTTCTGGATGTATCCAAAATCAAGAAACATTGCGGCCATTGAATCAATGCCGTGATTATTTACCTGTAATTGGAAGGTCCTTAATCAACTCAATAGGCAATTGAACTTATAGTAATTAGTTCTATAATATTGAAATTATGAAGAACATGAAGCTTTTCCCTATTGCTACAATTGAAGTGTTAAATATGGCATACCCCAAAAGTCCGAAAGGCGAAATGATCATAACAAATTCTATCATTTCCAGCTGAATGAACAAGATCCAAGACCCGTTTCGCAGTCGGGTTCCTATTCAAGTAGACAGTCTCCATATTTTGCAACACATTTCTGAAAAATGATTCTGATCCCTATACATATATACAAGAACCCAAAGTACCTCAGTTAAAACCTTGAATAAATACATACACATACAACACAACAACAAAAATCTAATTAATTGCTGCAATAACCTGAAAACAAAACTATAACAGTAACAGAAAACCCAAATGGGAGTGTTTGACTAAGAGCGTTTTGCCCCCACAATGAGCCGTTCGACCCAATATTAGTGGATAGACCAAATTAAACATCTAAATTGGGTGTTTGGTGACTACTACGGAGTACTAGCTAATTGGAAGAGATGATTTGTTTCGAACACGTAATTGTGAAAACGCTGGGGAAGACAGCGTTTTGGTTTAGCAGACTCACAAATTTATGCAAAGACTCCAGAAATTATAAGAATTCTATATTTCTGACCAAAATAAATTGGAGTATAACTTTGTGAAATTAAATTTAATTATAATCTAGCAAGAAATAAAGTACAAAAATTTTAAAACCGGAAATATTAATCCGAGATTAAGTACCTTCAGTATCTGATTCTTCATGGAAAAAAGCAAGGGAAGACGAAGGTGATGATGGGGTTTGGCCCGTTTGGTGGAAGATATAGTTATTACATGCAACCGAGAAAGAAGTGTAAAAATTTGATTTGGGGAAGATAGTTGGAGACTTGGAGTAGATCAGTAGAGGTCTTCAAAGGGTAACGGTAGGCTAGAAGTATTTATTTTTGTGCATTAGTACTTGTTCCTGTTTTAAGGTAAGGTGACACAATGCTGAGCTGGCTAATCAGGTGACATTATCCATGCCAACTTGCCAAGGCGAAATGCTAAACATCGTTAATTATTATTTATTCTTGTGTTGACGTGTAGAAATATGTAAATCAGGACATTAGAATTAGATATTCCTAACCAAAATAAGATACTCCCCATTAATTTTTAATCAATCTTGGTTATGAATCTTCAATCTCCTTATTTGCATAATGTTAATTTTTCTTTCTCTAAATAAAGTGAAAAAAGTAAAATTAACAGTTAACAAGTCTAAAGGAGGTTCTACCTAAAATTCATATGTTGGCCTTATTAAGTGATTAACTCTCTTCTCTTAATCAAATCAATGTGGGACTCTCACACATGATGTTTTATGGGTCAGATCTTAACACATACACTGCTGTGCGGTGCGCCCCATGAATTTACGGCCCTCTCACGTACCACTAAAAATAGTGGGTTTGAGAATTTATAAAAAAAAAAAATCGATCAGTTTGATATTCTTTTATTGGTGAAGAACCACACATCAGAACGACAGATTTTCCAAAATACTATTCAATCATCTTTCTTTCATTTTCTAATTGATGTACCATATTAACTTTTAACACTGTCTTTGGACCATATTATAGTTAGATACGAAAGATAGAGTACCTGAATAGAAGAAGAAACGTTCGACCCATTTGGTGAGGCGTTACTTACGGAGAAACCTCGTTTAGCCAACGACATGGGTTGATTTAAAGGAAGATTATGTTTGTTAAAAATGGAGTTTTTGGAATGAAGAAGAGGGGAGAAGGAGAGAGAATGAAGGGGGGATTTGATGATGGATGAAGACGACATTTTTTGTTGGAAATTGATCCTAATTTCAAACCACTTTTTATTATTATGAATTATGAATGAATGGATTGAGGTTACACATATACTCTTTGCTACAATTTGGTAAGTCGCGTTACGTGTTATAATTCTAATACGTTGTGTCAAGTTTATGACTTGTATCCAATGTGGATTAACTTATAAGGTGACACTTGGCAATAAAGATGACATTTTGGTATGGGTCCGAGGCTTGTCCTGGTCCAGCAAGAATAAAACACGGCACAACAAGCACACACAGTCTTAGGCTGTGCCTGTGGCCTATGGGATGTGGGGCTTGCTCGAGACCGCATTTTTCTTGAAAAAATAATGACAAGACACGATAAAATAAGTTAAATTGAGTGAAATTTAAGTACGTAAAAATTAGTCATGCCACAAGGGTATGTGGACTTGAGCCTCCCTTTAAAAATTTACAACAATATGACATGCAATTAGTGAGATTAATTTAAATTGTCTTGAATCTAAGACAGGTGGATTTGACACAAACATTGACCACAAGGACAACAACCATCTTACATCTCAAATGACAATTACTTAACATAATAGATTCCATTTTTTATGGTTGCACAAATATCAAATTCCGTTGACATCATCATAAACACGTTGGCATCAAACTACAAATCATTAGCAAAAGTAATGAAGAGAATTCGAAGTATATAGACAATATTTTCTATTTTAAGTATTAGATAATTTCTTAGTTTATTCACCTTGTTTTCACTTATTTCCGAAAAGTAAAAAGTTTATTCCCTATACTCCGTTTTTTAAGTTAAGTTCAGGTAAAATAATTTCAAGATAAATAAGAAATACTTCCCCAAGCTAGTTTATTTTACAACTAAAAATAAATTCGGTATTTTTTTTTGAGAAAATAAGTTTTCCACACAAGTAACAATCATGTAACTATGATTTAAATTGTAATCTTACAATTAATTAGATAGTAAGACCATGATAACAAATTAGGTCTTAATGGTAAAAATAAAAGTTCCTTTGATCAAATGGAATGTATATATGACTATCAATTACGTAGTAGAAACACAGGGGCTGTAGATCTTATATGACACCGACATACGCGTAATACAATTGATGTCAAAAATAAATACTTCGTATATAGTAGTAAGATGACAAAGGGTAACTATTTAATTTCTTCTAAAAAATTATTTTAACTATTTAATTAAAATACATAACTATTTGATTACAACGAGTAACTATTTGGTAAGAATATAACCTTGGTGTTACACATAATGTCGTTGTATATAAGTTTCTATTTTAAAAAAAATGGAGAGTACATGTATATAAACTTAATTATTGAGTAAAAAGCTCACATAACTAGGACAATATAATGGTGGCTTTAATTTGTTGTCCTTAATATGCTTTTCTTTTGCCGAATGAGCTATAAGGGCAAATATAAAATTAAGGGAGATTTAAATCTTGATCTATTGTATAATTCTAACCAAGCTCCCAGTCTTAATCATTAGGCTAAGTCGTCAAGACATAGTTAATTCAATTAACATTCGATAGGTGAGAAGCGAGATCCTTGAATATAACAAGTCCAAATTGCAGCAATTGATGAGGTTCTGGTGCATCTTCATTCATCTTCTCATACTCTAGACTAATTTTCACCACACAACATGAATTTCCCTTTGGGATTACACACAATGTGCTTGCAAATGTTTTGTATTGATTTTTCATTATATCTCCATCGATCGCTCTACGATGTATAATCTTGTTCTTCTCATCATTTATTTCAATCCTCTCTATCAGATATTGTGACTTTCCATCTGTTCAGTTGCAATCAATCATAATTAGATTTCAAATTAATTCAATTCGTACGACATAAGTTCAAATTAAGTGTTGGCATATGGTCTTTCATTTTTATATAGTGGTATTTTGGTGTGGAGTGGTCCATCTTAAACGGTTTAACTAAGGGGATAGACCAACAAATAACTAAACAATACAATAAGAGATAAACATAATTACACTCTAATTTTAAGGGAAGGAATTAAAAGCACACTATGAAATTTACCGTATTGGGTCAGGGCATAGAGAAGATCTGCCACCGTTGGAACATACTCCATCTGTTTCATAATGTTCCTCATAAAAACTTTGACCGTAATTAATAATATAATTAAGAGTAAAAATATTATCTTGTGGATATCATTGGATTCGTTTTAATATAAATTTTCTAAATATCATTTTTTTAATAATTTTTTCTAATGCGAAATTAAAACTATTAATGGTCTAAGTAGTGCACTGAAAACCGCGCATAATGGAAAAGTGAAGAACATTATGAAACAGAGAGGGAGTATGTTGTAAATATATTAAATATTCAATGAGTAAACATAATAAAAATTGAAAAAATACCAATGTTATAGTCCCATCTTCTGGTGCTACCAACCCTTTCCCAATCGCCTTGATGAGCTTCAACCCTACACATGTTAAAACATATGTTGGGAATGTTGGGTTGTTTAGCCATGTTCATCTTAAATAACTTTTCTGCTGAGCAATTCACCTCTACTTGTCCCTCCAATTTTCTTAATTGTGCCATTTTTATTTGCTTTTGATGACTATGCTTCTAATTATAATGGATAATATATAGATGGGCATGGATTGTGTAGAATAATATTTGACGATATGCTACTTTTTGTTCTCCACTCATTACTATGGAGTATCAAAGTTATTGCTTGCAATGGACGCAGTAATAGATTAATTATTCCCACTATTAATTCTTTACTTTATTTTAATTTGTACGGACTAGGATAATCTTTTTATTATGTCTATTATCTCCATAATTACTATGTACATATCTGTAATTATATTTACCTAATTTAATTAGCCATATATTTTTTTTCCGTAATTTGCATAAATACATTATCAAGACAATAATTCCCTGAAAAAAAATATCAATGTTATAAAACTCGTGTATTAGTCAATCACTGCCATTGATAGATATCTTGGTGTAGTCATGGGCGGATCTACTGTGTAAGTTGGGTAGACATTAAATGTCTACCCAACTTTTTAATTGAAAAATCATTTTAATAGGCTGAGTATTTTAAAAAAGAAAAAAAAACACAAATTTGTTAAACGTAGGTTTTAATCCCATGACCAAAGGGGACAGTAATATAACTAGATTTCCTCCCTAACCACTCCAACATCCTGTCTTTATGTTTCTTTGTAAGTATATAAAGTTTGTATTAGGTTGCCAAGTATTTAAAATTTCAATTTTTTTTTTCTTTTTTTTCTTTGATTTTTAATTTCTACTTCGTAAATTTTTTAAGTTTTGTTGTTATTTGATTATATAACACGGAGTACTCCATATACATTTTTCTTGTATAATCTTTAAAATTTTAGACTTTATAAAATAACGGTAAACGGTGAAATTGGTAAAATTTATGTAAACATTGTAATTAGTACTCCGCAAATTGTCATTTTCATTGTATCTTTTTTAGAAAAAATTGTAGTTTTTATTTCTTTTAAAAGTGTCTACCATGTTTTAAAATCCTGGATACGCCACTGGGTGTAGTGGTTAAAACTGAGAGAGTGAGAGCATATATACGATAAGTTAAATTTACGAATTTTTGCTCTTTTATTTGTAATTTGTACTCCATCCGTATTTATTTAAGAGATACACTTGGCCGGGCACGGGTATTAAGAAAAAGAATTGAATGAAATAAAGTAATGGGTTTTTTGTCGGAAAGGACCTTTTAAAATCAAAAAATTGTGATAAAGGACCTTTTAAAAAAAAAGTTGTGAAATACTCCCTCTGTATTTATTTAAGGGATACACTTGCCTTTTCCGGCCGTATTTATTTAAGAGATACACTTGCCATTTTTAGTAACTTATCAACCCCACCATCTAATTAAATAATCTATCTAGCATGTCTAGAGAGAGAGAGAGAGAGAGAGCCCATGAAGAATGGCAAACGGTTGCTCGCAAGAAAGCACCGCCCACACACCGCCGCCAACCACCCCTCCAACACATAGCCACAAGAACAACCTTCATCAAATTTCTTCCTATCCAGACTAACATTGTTGAGATAGAACGCATCTTCACCAAATATGGAACCATCCTCCAAACCACCATCCCAAAAAACGCCAGAGCAAACCAACGATTCCAATACGCCTTCGTCCACTTTGACTCCACTCGCTCCCTCCATCTTGCAATTTCCAGAGAGAATGGTCGCCTCATTCATCGGAAAAGGATCCTTGTTGAAGCTGCTAAATTCGACACCAAAATCACAAAACCCATACCACCCCGCAGCCGGAATGACACCACACAAAAGCACCCACAACAAACCTACAGGCCAATTGCATCAATCCGTGACTGCAGATCCTACAAAGATGCCGTCACTGCTACCACCCCTTCCCCACCCCCCAGTCTCTCCGCCAAACCCCATACCAAATCAACCCCAACCCGCCCAACCCCTATTCTCTCACATAACCCGATCCTAACCCAACAGACCTCCCCCACACAGGTGTATATAACTCTCCAGGAAATGGAACCCCAACCCGACTTCATTAACTCAGAAATGAGCAAAAAAAGGATCATGAGCTCCAGGGTTCTCGGTGAAGAAGTAGAGGAAACCAGACGATCCCTGGAAGTGGGTGATCTTGACAGTGAAGAGGCAGGCCTACTTAAAGTTAATAAATGCCCCCAGAATGTGGACTTCCTCCACAGAAGTTTGATTGGTGTTGCAATATCATCAGCCTCGTCATCCTATATCCTAGACCAAATACTTGCAGAAGGGGTAAACCTCCTAAAGATTGTCCCAATGGGTGGCCCTCTACACCTTATCACCTTTGACTCGATTGAGGACAAAACAGCAATGAGAGAGAGCCAATGGCTCTCTAAATGGTTCATAGAACTGAGAAATATCAATGACGAGTGCAGTGCGATATGGAGAGAAACCTGGATCTCGATATACGGTGTTCCTCTCGCAGCATGGTCCTACGAGAACTTCCTAAAAATAGGTTGTGTCTTTGGGAAAGTCCTCTCAATAAACCACATTTCATACGAATGCACCAAGATCCTTATCATGACGGACTGTCTTTTCAAAATCAACTGCAAGATGGGCGTTGATGTCGATGGAAAGAAGTCAAGATTGTTCATATGGGAGCAACCCCCCTCAGTGTCGCAACCAGCACTAGCCACCCTTGGCACCGGAATTTCCATAAACTCCAAAGAAACGGAGAATTCCGGTAATGAAATCCCCAATAGCGCGTGCAACTCACCCACGCGTGTCATCGGTTCGCCTTCCAACCTTTCTGGATCACCACCTAGGAATCACGAATGCCCTCGGGACTCTCAAAATATTGATTGCCTCTCTGACTCCCCCAAGTCCCAAGCTGGAAGCCCATCCCCCCAAATCAATCATCAAATTCCCACACCAGAAAACCTCGAGCCGACAACCCACATTCCTCCCCCCTTACAAATCCAAAGCCCAATAACAACCGCACCCTTTGAGCCCCCCCCCCCCCCCTCCATCGAAATATCCAATAGTTTTGGGGCTTTGACCCGTCAAACAAAGTCCACAAACTCATCATCCTCCCACTCTGGCCCGCTATACCCACCGGGTTTTGAAGACTGCATCCCATTCTCTATAAAGCAAGCCAATGAGAGAAAAAGGCTGCGGAAACTGAAAAAGAGAAAGGCTAAGGCTGCTCACCGCCAAAGAAGCCATACCCCGAGTAGTGAGCCCAATAACATGAATGCAGACAACATCATTGAACTAGCCCAATCCCTGGGCCTCACTTTCAATGGGCCACTTGACGAACTGAAAAAAAGAATTGACAACATTCTCGTTGGCCAATGGGCCAATTGGATCGCCAGCCAGAGGTAATGCTCAACCTCTATGAATCACTACCCCTATTTTTTGATGATTTGTCTATCGTGGAATATGAGAGGCCTGGGTGCTAGAATCAAAAGAAGTGCCCTCAGGAAGCTTATCAATGCCCATGAACCCATCTTCATCGCCATTCAAGAAACAAAACTCGAGTCTTTCTCGGATAAAATTATCCAATCCTTTTGGAAGAACAAAGATATTGATTGGATCGCTAGCCCATCAGTGGGCCTTTCTGGTGGCCTTATCTCCCTCTGGTCCAAAACTTTCTTCACAATGTCTGCCAACACAAGCACCAGAAACTGGATTGCAATTCATGGTACGCTCCTCACAGGGAATCACAAATGCTCCATTATCAACATTTATAACCCTTGTTCGATAGAAGGAAGGGCAGAAGTCTGGTGTGACTTGGCCGAATACTTGAAGAATCAAGCCTCACCTTATATTCTCATAGGGGATTTTAATGAAGTCCTCACTCTCACTGACCGCGGAAGCCTTACTGCATCTCAAACTGGAATGGCAGAGTTCCAATCTTTCATTCATGAATTACAGGTGATCGAGATTCAATCAAACAACAGATACACTTGGTTCCGGGGAAACTCCAAAAGCAAACTGGATAGAGTCTTTGTGAGCCCCGAATGACTCTCCTTCTTCCCGGGTCTGAAAACAACACTCCTCCACCGTGGACTTTCGGATCACTGCCCTCTACTCCTGCACTCCAATAACCGTAACTGGGGCCCCAAACCTTTCCGATTTCAGAACTGTTGGCTCTCCGACCCGAATTGCCTAAAACTCATCAAAAAAACCTGGACACAAGCCAAAGATCTAGCGGTCGAGGTTAAATTAAAAGCAGTTAAAAAAGCCCTCCTCCAATGGAATTCTAGCGAGTTCGGAAATATTGACTAGAACATCAAAAAATTCGAATCCCTGATACACCATTTTGACGGTATTGCCAATGAGCGAGGCCTGAACAGCGATGAACTCCAAAGAAAGAATGAGGCCCAAGCAGAGCTGTGGGAATGGGCAAAACGCAGAGAAATCTATTGGGCCCAAAACTCCAGAATACAGCGGCTCAAAGAGGGTGACCGAAACACAAAATTCTTTCACATCATGGCCACAAACAGGAAAAGAAGAAACACAATATCATCGGTTAAGGTTAATGGCGTCTATATTGATGATCCTAATTGTATTAAAAAAGAGGCCTCTAATTTCTTCAAGAACATTTTCAAAGAAGACTTTGATAACCGTCCCACCCTAGAAGGCCTTGTTTTCAGACGTCTGTCCCCTGCTCAGGCGGACGGGCTAATAGCCCCCTTCTCCACGGAGGAAATTGATGCAGCCATGGCGTCTTGTAACCCAGATAAGGCGCCTGGACCGGATGGCTTTAATTTCAAATTCATAAAAAATTCGTGGAGTATCATCAAAGAGGATATTTATGGCATAGTGAACGAGTTCTGGGCCACGGACCAAATCCCTCATGGATGCAATATGGCCTACATCACTCTAATACCAAAAATTGAATTCCCAGAAGGCTTCAAGGACTACCGTCCAATCAGCATGATCGGGTGTCTCTACAAGATCATTGCGAAACTGTTAACTGCCCGCCTCCAGGTAGTTATGAACGACATCGTTGGCCCTTTGCAGTCCTCTTTTATTGAAGGCTGCCGCATCCTCGACGGTGCCCTCATTGCTGGTGAACTAATTGATTCGTGCAAGCGAAAAAAGACTCCATCCACTCTCTTGAAAATTGATTTCCACAAGGCGTTCGATAGTTTTTCCTGGAATTTTTTACAATGGACCCTCGAGAAGATGAATTTCCCCCCCTTATGGCTGGCATGGATCGAATCATGTGTTATGTCGGCTGCCTCATCTATACTCATCAATGGTTCTCCATCACCTCCTTTTAACCTCCAGAGAGGCCTGCGACAGGGGGACCCCCTATCCCCCTTTTTGTTCGTTCTAGTGGTAGAAAGTCTAAACCTACTGATTCAAAAGGCTACCGCGGACGGTCATTGGGAAGGAGTAGAAATTCGGCCAGGAGGAACACAACTCACACATCTATAGTATGCTGATGATACCCTAATTTTTTGCCCTCCAGATATCAAATACCTCCAAAACATCAAAAAAGCCCTCATTGTTTTCCAGCTCGCATCGGGGCTCCAAGTGAATTTCCACAAAAGCTCCCTAATCGGTATAAATGTCCGAGACTCATGGCTACAAGAGGCTGCAAAAGCCATGTTATGTGAGGTTGGAACTCTCCCCTTCACTTACCTAGGTCTCCCGATTGGAGGGGACACTTCCCGTATCAAAAGTTGGAAGCCGATTATTTATGCAGCAAAGGCTCGAGTCATGGAAGGGTAAGCTCCTGTCAATTGGGGGACGGCTTACTTTGATCAAATCCACCCTTGCGAGCCTGCCTATCCATTACATGTCTATCTTTCCGATCCCAAAAGCAGTCATCGAATCTATGGTCTCGCTGCAACGAAGTTTCCTGTGGAATGGCAATTCAGACAAAAAATCAATACCCCTGGTAGCATGGAAAATAGTGGAACTACCCAAGAGCATGGGTGGCCTAAATACGGGCAATATCCTCCACCGTAACCTGTCTCTACTATTCAAATGGGTATGGAAATATTTCAATAACCCATCATCACTGTGGAGGCTCTTGATACAGGAGAAATACAACTATCCTCAACACCTGACAATAAAGGATCTCACAATACCTAGAACGGGGGGACCATGGAAGAACTTATGCTCCTCTATTCTTCGTCATCCTACTGCTAATCACCTCTTAATGAACAGCGTCCGAAAAAGCATTGGCAATGGCAATAATACCCTATTCTGGCACGATCTATGGATTGGAGGTTCACCTCTAAAAACATGTTTCCCTAGGCTCTTTCTTCTTGCTACTGCACCGAATGCAACAGTGGCGTCTCATGCAATATGGGATGGGATCAAGTGGGTCTGGGTATTCTCTTGGACACGTGCCTTGCGCTCGAGAGATACTGAGGCTAAGATGGAGCTTCTCCAACTCCTTCAACGTGCATGCCTTTCACTCTCCCGCAACGACTCTCTCACTTGGGTCCACGATAAAAGGGGTCGTTTCTCATCAAAATCCTTTTCTCCGGAGCTTGCAAAAGCAACCCCAAATATTCATTGTGACGCAATCAAAGGTGTATGGAAAGGACTTGTACCCCACCGGATCGAAATCTTCGTATGGACTGCTCTTTTAGGGAGAGTTAACACCAAGAGTAAACTAGTCAAAATGGGGGTAATTCCAGCCTCGGAAAACATTTGTGTTCTATGCTACAATGCCCCTGAAAACCACGATCACCTACTGTTGCATTGCAAATTTTCCAGCCAACTATGGTCCCTATTTCTAGATACATGGAGCGTCAAATGGTCCCTCCCTCTTCGGTTTAGAGATGCATATGAGCAATGGTTGGCCCCTAGCAAAAATCACTTCATCAAAAAGATATGGACTGCTACCTTTTTCATTATTACTTGGACTATATGGAAGGAGAGAAATGCTCGTATCTTCAGCAACGTGGCAAGCTCCATCGCCCACCTACACGACATGGTCCTTCTGCGGTTAGGTTGGTGGATCAATGGCTGGAATGACCCCTTCCCCTATTCACCTACTGATGTCCAAAGAAACCCTGCATGTTTACAATGGGATGGAAAGCCGACCCGTATCACCAAAATGCCATCCCCCATCATGTCGTGTGAATGGATCGCCCCGGAGACAGATTGCCTAAAATGGAATGTTGACGCCTCCATGGTAATGAATATGGCACGATCAGCAATAGGTGGTGTCCTCCGCAATCATACAGGGAATTTTATTTGCCTCTTCTCCTCACCCATCCCTTATATGGAGATCAACAGTGCTGAGGTTCTTGCGATCTATAGAGCAATCTCGATAACACAAGCAAGTTCACAGATGCGGCATGCTCATATAATCATTGAATCCGACTCGGCAAACGCGGTGACATGGTGTAATGAGAATATGGGAGGTCCGTGGAACCTGAACTTTCAACTAAACTACATAAGAAACATCTGTAAGGGAAGCCTAAAAGTCAAGATAACTCACAAGGGGAGAGCATCGAACATGGTTGCTGATACGATGGCAAAGCAAGGCCTTACCAGGCATGATGAATTTTTGGCATGGCTGTAATCTGTTTTGATTAAATGTGTACTGCCTCTTGGCAATTATAATTTTCGGATTAAGCCCGTTAATAAAACCAAAGCCCAAATTATCAAAAAAAATAAAATAAAATTAAATAATTTATCTATACCCCATCCCCACCCCGCATCCCCTAAAATGACATGGTCCCCACTTGTTTTACTTATTAAAATATCTACCCAACTCCACTTGTTTTATTACTTTATTTCATTCAATTCTTTTTCTTAATAACCGTGCCCGACCAAGTGTATCTCTTAAATAAATACGGAGGGAGTAGGACCTAAAATCGAATTTTTGTTGTGAATTGAGACCTTCACCCATCTTCCGGTGATTGACTCAATTTTTCCGGCGTTGATCCACGCGTGCGGGTCACGTGCCTAATATTTTTTTTTTGTTAGATTCCCTCCCATTCCCCCTTACCTGCCAAATTAACCTTTAAAAAAAACTTGGCTCAATTATGAATCGGCTCTTGTCTTGTCTTGTTATCCAGTGTTTCTGTGATAACCCTGAAAAGGAGCTTGAGTTTGCGACTGGTAAATACAGAGCAATCTGAAAAGGAGCATTTGATTGTTTCAATACACCCAATCTGGAATACCTCTCCGTAGATGATGACTCGTGTTCTCTTTATGTGGTGAAAGATCTATCGTGGATTCGTGGGTATTGGCTTTGGGCTTTGTCAATTATGAAGCCACATACCTTGATGATTTAGCTCCCAAGTACATATACCACCTCCTTGATTGATTTTTAAAGGGGATTGCCGCCCCTGAACTTCTTACATTGAGTTGGAGTACTGTATATCTAAGTTTTCGCTCTTTGTTTAAGTATAAAGTGGGTTACATTCCAATCTTGATATAGCGTGCAAAATAATTTTTTGGATAAACCCTAACACCCATAATAATCAAATTGTTTGAATTGAAGCAAATAAATTGGGGCTTTTGCCCTCACATTGTTCGAATAGCAACGAATTAAAAGGGACAAACAACGATTTTTTGTAAGCAATCGTTCACGAATTGATGAAGCTTGTTGAAGAAGATGAAGTGAACAGAGCAACGAGGAGAGAGAGCAGGTTTTTTTTAGGGTTAATCAGGTAGTTAAGGGGGTGGAATTGGAGGGGAATCTGAAAGGGATTTTTTTTTTATTATTTTTATTATTATTATTACGCACGTGACTCGCACGCGCTAGTCAACGCCGGAAAACTGGGTCAATCACCGGAAAATGGATGAAGGTCCCAATTTACAACAAAAAATCGATTTTAGGTCTTATCTTACAACTTTTTTTTAAAAGGTTCTTTATCACAATTTTTTGAATTTAAAAGGTCCTTTCTGACAAAAAATCCTAAAGTAATAAAACAAGTGGGGTTGAGTAGATATTTTAATAAGAAAAATAAGTGGGGACATGTCATTTTAGGGAGTGGGGGGTGAGGGTAAGGTGTAGATATATTATTTAATTAGATAGTGGAGTTGATAAGTTACTAAAAATGACAAGTGTATCTCTTAAATAAATACAGCCGAAAAAGACAAACGTATCCCTTAAATAAATACAGAGGAAGTATTATCCATGTGGCTCATTCGCGTAAAAAGAAATAGTGTTAATCAATCACTTGATATCTTTTAAAACCACGTACCATGACGACCATGCATCTTTTCTCCAACCCCTATTTTTTTTGTCCTCGTCATCTCATATGCTTTGTAATTCGGGTTCTCCAACCCAAAATATGTTGCTTTTAATGTTTGTTTTTGGGCACCAGTGATTTACAGTTCAACAATCGTGATAACTAATCACCAATCCAATTTCTCCATTTTATTTCTATATACTTCCAAATGAAACAAATAAATAAGTAATAATTTGCAGGTTCATCATCAGCGTCATTTTACAGGTTCATCATCAGCATCATTATGCACTACTCGACCGACTCATATATCTAAACATTCATTCAAACGATCATCAGATACTCGAATTTTCAAGACCAGACTTTCACTTCGTCCGTCCATTTTACGAGGGCGTATTAAGGATAATATATCAATGATATATTATCTTCTTAATTGTAGTCTTAAAAGATAGTACGTGCCACAATTTTCTTTCTTTGTATAGATATTATTATAGTGCACTCCATCTTATTTTAGAAATTGCTGACTTTGTAATATCCTTAGACTTGTATACATACTTCAACATTAACATTAATATGATTAAGTTTTTTCATAATTCTATTAGAAACCGCCACATGATGAAATATGTAGATAAAATATAAATACATACTTATTTGGTTGGTTAATTTTTTATTTTGTATCTTGGTTGTGTAATTAGGCATTGATGTTGTATTATGATTCTGAAGTGCAAGAATAACCTTTGATGGCTAACCCGTATAGGATCTGGAAACAATTTTTTGATGGCTAACCCGAATGGTAATTCTACGAGTAATGGGCCAGTGGGTATGCACGATATGGGCTTGATTAGCTAGCTTGTTCCACCAACTCCACTCGACATAGCACTATTATCTATTTATCTCTATCTCCTTACTTACCATAACAGAATGCCTATGATATTTTCAAAACAATATACTAGTACTAGTAGTATAAAAAGCAGCCATTTATTTATCTGGGGTTTTACAAAGCTTAATTAGACCCCTACATAATACATACCACCATTATCCATAAGTAGTAATTAACAGCCACATAAGTAGTGAACAAATTATGCGACAACTAAATCCAGATAAAAGTAGTACATTTTAAGTGATACATAGTGCACACTAGGCCGACCATAACATACGCCAATGATCCTATAAGACCGAGGAACGTACATCGCATACATATACATAATTAACTATATCAATCATATAATTTAACTTAATTAGTATTAGAGTTAAGTAGAGTGATTAACTTAAGTATTAATTAGTTTGAGAGGCGACACGCAACTTCCTTGAAGAGATGAAGTGCAAAGTGAAGCAGGTTGTGAGGTTCAGGTGCACATTCATTCATCTTCTCATATTCAAGACTGTATACAACCTTGCAAGTTCCATTCCTCTTTTGAATTACCTCTATTTTGTTTTCCAGACTCTTGTAATGCTTCATTATCTCTCCTTCAATCACTTTGCGACGTATTTTCTTGTTCTTCTCATCAATTGCCTCAATTCTCTCGATTAGGAATTGTGACTTTCCATCTGCATGTGTATATATTAATCATCAGAAATGTAATTGAAACAATTTCTCTTTACGTATATATATATATATCTTAGTATATATATACTTCATCTGTCCTAAATCAGTTGTAACATTTATGTTACTACGTAGTAATTTAGAACGAAAGGAGCATTAGAGTTTTTATACATGACTTGTTACTATATATCAAGATATTGTTCAACGAGGAGTACGTATAGTTATCTCCTTTTCATTTAACTTAAGAGGCTAATTAAGAATATTTACTAATGTACGTATAGTCGTATAGACGACAGTCATGTACTCATGTTCCTAAGAACGGGTACTAGCTAGAGAAAGTAGAGAGTATTGATAAACAAACAATCATTAGAATCAGCATGTCGTACAATCGGTTATACTTTATACATTTTTTTTTATTTTTACTGATTGTAACTTATACAAGGTACAAACGATTTTACATAAAAAATTGTTAGCGGTCATAAAGGAAGGATAGATAGGTTACTAGATGGTAGTGACGGTCTTATAATTACATATTTTTCCCGTTCTTTTTTTAGTTGCAATGTTTTGACTTTTATGTTAAACACATATATTTGCTCATTAGTATCTCTAAAACTTTTGAAAAAATTAAAATTTTAAAAATATAAATCGAGATAAAACTAACAAGATCTCTCGTGATTATGTTTTAGTTTATGTATAATTCATTAAAACCGATCAAAAAAATGAATAATATATATAGAAGTAAAAATATTGATAGTTACCGATGATGCAATCCCATCTCCTTGAACTACCAACAGTGATGCAATTATCTTGGTGGATCTGAATATTGCAAACCTTGTTGGAGAAGTGGTGAAAGTTGGGTTCTTTCGCCATCAACATTCCAAAGAGCTTGTTAGCGCAACACTGGAGCTCAACTTGCCCCTCTATCTTTTTGGTCTTTTGACATTTAGCCACCTTCGGACATTGAGCCACCTTTGGACATTGAGCCACCTTTTGACATTGAGCCATTTTTTTTGTTTCTTACCTTCTTTCTTTCTTATAAAAACAAAGATGGTTTATTATGGTAATTGCATTAGACTCAGGTCTTTATATAGACGAGCATTATTATTCGAGATCAAATCTATTTCATTTTTTATTGAACATTTCGAAAGAAGAACAATGCATAGCATAAATTCTTCCAAGATCTTTGTTTTGGTGAGTTGTGGAACAACGACGAACCTTTCTTTAAATAATACACCATCCGTCCCTTAATACTCGCACCGGTTTGACCGGTGCGTAGTTTAAGACATTTGAATTGACTTGTTAATTTAATGGTTGTTAGTTGATAATGAGATATTTTTTTAATATAGTTAGTGGGAAATGCGAAAGGGTTGGGTAGTGGTGAGTGGGGGGTATGGATTTTTAAATGATTTTTTGGAGGGAGTAGGGGTGTAGGTGGGGTAGTAGGTAAGTGTGAGAAATAATATAATATTGGTAAAGATTTCCATTTATAGAAGCGGTGCAAGTACTAAGGAACGACCTGAAAAGAAAAACGGTGCGAGTATTAAGGGACGGAGGAGTACTATCATATAGTATTCTTGAAAATCCAAGAACATATATATATATCTTCTCTTATAGGGAATGATCGTGGAAAACATGCAGAACATTTTTTGTAAATGATTCTCCAACCATATCGCGTCACGCATATTTTCTGAATCTTCTTTCGTTAATGTTTATGATTCACATGACTCACTAAACAAGCATCTGATAAATCATAAATCTATACTTCTTAGTGGTTAAGGTTGAAGGTATGCTTGCATTGGATTCGGTTCAACTTAGTTCAATTTGGATCAACTTCGGGTGAAGAATTAATCGGATAGAAACATGCTTCGTATCTCAATACACGCTAGGAACAAAAAAAACAGGAGTTTTGCGGGTGCAAAAACGCTAGGAACAAAAAAAACAGGAATTTCGCGGGTGCCTTTGCAGTTTGCACCCGCGAAACTCCCAAATTAACTTGAAACTGCCAGGGTAAGGCACTACAAAAAAAATCTCGTATAGCAACGGATATATAGCGACGGATTTATATCCGTTTCTAATTTAGAGACGGAATATTCAACATGCATCTCTAAATTTATTTAGGGACGGATATTGGAAATCCGTCGATACTTTTATCGAGGGATTTATAAATCCATCTCTAAGTTAGGGACGGATTTCAAATCCGTCTCTAAGTTAGGGACGGATTTCAAATCCGTCTCTAACTTAGGGACGGATTTTGATATCCATCTCTAACTTAGGGACGGATTCCAAAATCCGTCTCTAATGTGTTTTAGCAATTCCAAAACGTAAAGTCCACTAGCAATTTCTCATAGATTCTTCGTAGAAAGTTAGATCTAAATTAGAGACGGAATTTTAAAATCCCTCCCTAATGTGTTTTAGCAATTTCTCTAAATTAGAGACAGAATTTTAAATTCGTCCCTAATTTAGAGACGGAATGTTAAATCCGTCCCTAGTTTAGAGACGGATTTTCTAGATCCGTTTCTAATACTTCTTTTAATTTATTATCAATTTCACACATAGAAGTATACAAGTTGTATTTGGTGTAGTTGGTTAGAGTTTCTCCTCGTGACTTTGAGGTCACAAGTTCGATTCCCCTTATCCCTTCCCCTTGCAAAGCTGGACCGGGTTGACCTAAGCGAGATTTCGAATCGGTAATGGGACCGAGTTGAACCGAACATCTAACCATAGGTAGCAATTATTTTTACTTGCTAATTTTAGAGACGGATTTTTGAATCCGTCCCTAAATTTAGAGACGAATTTTTGAATCCGTTAGATACGGATTTTATGGAATCGGTCCCTAAATTGAATTAGCGACAAAGTTTTTAATAACGGAAGTATTCCGTCCCTAAATCCGTCCCTAATCACACATAGCGACGGATTTGACCAATTTAGAGACGGATTTGGTCCGTTGCTATATGAGCTTTTTTTTGTAGTGAGGGCAGCTAGGGACTCCGCATCCGTGTGCTTTGGAACGGCTCCTTACATTGCTTCCCCAAATTCTTCATTACGTGATCTCCGTTATGCCTTCTCTTGTTAGTTTCCCTTGCACCCCATCTCCACATACATACAAACCCCAACATATGAGTCATATCAATGACTTATGACTACACAAGCATTGATAAGTCATAAATCTATAAGAATGAGGTGTCGACTTAGTCGTAATTAAGGCTAAGTTAGGGTTTGTTTGATTCGGGCTTGGTTTAAGTAAGTTTAGTTTAGGTTATACGAAATAATAAATTTGTTATCGGATTCGGATTTTAATCGGGTTAACATTTTCGATACCGTTCGGGTTGAATATTATTGGATCAGACCGGGTTTAGGTTTTCAGCTCACGGGATATTAACAATTCGGATTCTTAATGATCGGATTAATTAATCCAACGACTTCAACAGTTCGGATTGAGAATGGACGGCTCTAGCTAAAATACAACGTTTGATAGTTTAGATGTCATTCGAAGGAAACCTCACTTTTTTGACTTATTATTAGACTAATTTAATCACACAATGTTGGCTCAAAAGTTGATTAAGACTTTAACTGGTCGACTCTCAATAATTAGTAGTCAACTTTTCCTTGTTGGTATTTTAGCATTGTTGTGAAAGAGGACTTAACAGTCGGTCTGTTCATTTTTACTGTTCATGATATCTACGTATCATTTTTTATCTAACTGTCATATACTACGTATTTCACACTCTATTTATTTAATACTAGTGTGTGGTCAGGGTGATGCTCCAATTACTACATTAAATAGTTAAACTTTTAAAATTTTAAAATTTTCTTGAACTCAATATTTGATAAAATACATGTATATTATAAAGTGAAAAGCATCCATCAAATTCGTCTACTACACAAACATACTATATCGTTTATCATGGGTAATAATTTTTCAATTATACCATCTTACAATTTGTATAATTTATTTTCTAGTGGAACTAAGTGATTTAAATTAATAAACACCAAATTAGATATATCCAGGCATGCAAGGCATTTCTGTAGTTGATGCTTATGAGACTTATAACATCATGTTTATTCATGGTTCTTCTCGTTATTTAATTATTATTTTTTTCCCAAAATAGTCAATAGAAAATAAAAAGTCACACACGGAGTAAAAATTTAGTTTTTTTTTTTTGACGGGAAATAATTGATTTTCATTCAAGTTAATTCTTTGTCCGCAAGGACAAGTTGAACAAGGTCGGGGGGCATTCATCCAACCACACCAAGACGTCCTCAAATAGAAGGGATGCCTTAGCCATGGCGTGTGCCACCTTATTACATTGTCTCTTTGCAAAATTAAACGAACAAGCTTCAAATAAATTAGCTAACTCAAGAATATCCTTAACCACCATTTGAGTTACTGATCTTTCCTTCTTTCTGCCATTGAGGAGCTCCACCAAATTGCTGCAATCTGTTTCGACTTCCACTTTCCTATACCCCGCATCGAAGGCGTACTGCAGGCCAAATAATGCAGCCCGTGCCTCTGCTTGTAATGCTGTTTGTGATCCCTCCCTAGCCCTCCCTCATGTCATCACCACATCCCCCACATGGTCCCTTACTAGTTTTTTAGGCTTTATGTTAACATTCATTTGTAAATTAATGTGAAGAGATAAACCACAATTGGTGGTTGATTAAAATGGTAATGAGAATTATCATCCACACTTGTGGTCTGAAGTTAAAAAAACGCTTTACCTATCACTAGCTCTTTAGTGAACATTTATGGGAAAAAAAAAAACACATTATTTTAGCATAAATTCTTCCAAAATCTATCAATTCTATCTTTATAACCAACTGGAATTGGCGCTAGGGGTGTGCAAAAATTGGTCCGAACCAAAATGATAGGCTGGACAGGACCGACCCTGACCGGACCGGACCGGACGGGACCGAAGGAAATCGGTCCGGTCTTTGGGTCGAGAAATATCGATTTTCGGTCTTCGGTCCGGTCCGGTCAAAAACCCGATTTTGGATCGGACCAATTTTTCTTTAATAAAATATAATATAAACTATTTAAAAATCTAATTATTTCCTTTAATTTGATGTAAATATTACTATATTGTGATATATTTTATTTTAGCTTCCAAAAAAGGTCTTAAACAATTGGGTTTTTAAACATATTTTTTCTTTTTCACAATAATTTTTAGAAAAAATAAAAAATATATAGAAATAGGTCTACAACCGGTCCAAACCTGTCCGGTCCGGGTTTTGGACCGATTTTTCCGGTCCGGTCCGAACTTAATCGGTCCGGTCTTCGGGTCTTGAATTATTAAATTTCGGTCTTCGGTCCGGTCTGGGTCGGTCCGATACCCCTTGGTGGCACGAGTGGTTAAGGGTCTCTTGCTCCTTAACCAAGGTCTCGGGTTCTACCATTGGGTATGAA
Source organism: Spinacia oleracea (assembly GCF_020520425.1). Taxonomy (NCBI): domain Eukaryota; kingdom Viridiplantae; phylum Streptophyta; class Magnoliopsida; order Caryophyllales; family Amaranthaceae; genus Spinacia; species Spinacia oleracea. Next base: position 124,786,425 of record NC_079487.1, on the reverse strand, counting down.
AAAAACCTCAGCTAAAAGAGATGTTGCCCATTAAAATACTCACGAAAACAGATTAGTCCACTTATCAGAGGCGGTGGAATCTCCTCGTAGTAGAACAAAAAAATCAATTCTATCTTTATTTCTTTATTTGTGAATTGTGGAAGAAAGAACCTTTCTTTAAATAGTAGTAGTTTTTCTTTATTGGTGAATTGTGGAAGAACGAACCTTTCTTTAAATAGTAATAGTTTTATCATAAATTCTTCAAAGTTCATGAGCATATAACTTTAGGGAAAATTTGTGGAAAACGGAACATATTTTTTAAAGCTAGATTCTCCAATCATATAGAGCCACACATATATTTAATTTCTAAATATTCTGTTGGTAATTATGTTTATGAGTCTTATTACCAGTAGGTCCCTCCATCCCCATCCCCATCCCCACCTAAAATTTTCATTTCCATCCCCGCCCCATCACCCATGGCGGGTACAAAATTCATCCCCATCCCTGCCCCAACGGGTGTAAGCTAAAATCTATCCCCGTCCCGCCACCTAACTGGGTATCCATCCCCGTCTTATCCCCGCTTCATACCCGCGCTAATACCCGCCTAATTTTTCTTATTTAGCAAACATTTTCCATATATACGGAGTAATCAAAGTTAACTATAGAAAAAAAATACCTAATGACTAAAGTAACCTATATAATCGAAAAAAATACTCGTCATAACAAAAAAAATCCAAACAAAAAACATAAAAATCTCACCTAAATTTATATTATCACCTAAAGATGAATAAATCCAAACTCACCCCATCACTCATGGCGGGTATGAAGCGGGGCGAGTGGGGATGAGGCAGGGCGAGTGGGGATGGGATGGGGCGGGGCGGGCTCAACACAAAATCCACACCCGCCCCATCACCCATGGCGGGTACGATTTTTATACCCATCCCCGCCCCATCACCCGCCAAACCTACCTCCATCCCCGCCTACTTGGGGCGGATGTGGGGCGAGTCTCCCGCAAAACCCCCCACTGACATCCCTAATTACCATAGTCTACCGTACGAATTCAAAGAAATTTTTGATGTAACATTTAGAGACGTTTTCTGAATTATTAGCTTTATACTTCGTATATTACAATTTACAAGTAGTACACACTATAGTACTCTTTAAAAAGGATTACTCTTTAGTTTGTTTCAAGGTAAAGGAAAACATAATTAATAGAAGTTTAACTATAAATTCTTGTAAAAGATTGTTTGAAAATTAGTAAATTATTGGGTAACAACTCACATATGACCCCACCCACCTCGTACATAACCATAACTAATTTAGCTACGAGCTTGACATACTAAGTATATATGAATATGGTTTCACAGTTAGCTAGGCAAGTGTTAGATAATCTGATCGGAGATCGACTAGCTGATAAAAATGCGTATTGAATTAAAATTCATTTTTATTCTTTTGTCTAAAGTTAGTATTCGGACAATGATGTTATCAATACCCATGCCCCTAGCAACGACCCTTGGAGTTGCATGATTTGTTTAAAAAATTCACTCTAATCCGACCCTATCATTCATATAGCTAGTCACATGTCATACTAAACTCCTCATTATTGTCTATCATGTTGTGAAAATTATGCATGCATGGGAATATGGTATCGGAAAACTTGCTAATTAAAAATTCTTTTGCTTGTCGTGCAAAAGGTTATGCTATGAGTATATATGCTTGGCTAGTTCAATTCGAGGGTTATTTATTTGGGACAACAAGTGGATGCGGGATAGAGCAATTAACAGGGAACATCCCAATGCATTAAAGTTGATTTGATTGGATGAATAGCACAAATATTATTCCCTTGTAAATTAATTAAGTTAGTGATAGAGATAGGGGATTGTTCGATCTCCTTGTTATGAGCTTATTCCACACTACACTCGGTGGCGGATTTAGGGTTACAAGGGGTACCGTTGCCCCCCATTCCCTAGATCCGCGAAAAAATATATAATAGTAATAGGTTTTTTGTATATAGTTAAATAAAATTCCCTATTATGTATCATATAAATTAGTTTGTCTCAATTGGTTGAGTGTTTAGTTTCATTATGTTGGAGGAAAGAGATGCAAGGTTTGAGTCCTTGTCACCCTTATTTTTCACAATTTTTTTACCCCATTTATTTAGCTCCATAATGTTTTTTACTTTCTCATTGTTTAGCACTTAATAGTTTTTCCACCGTTTAACTATTTATTGATTTTAGTCTTCCCTTTTTTCATCTCTTTAATGATTTTAGCTATATCATTTGAGAGTTTCTTTTTCACTCGTTTAATTTCAATTACATACATATATCATTTTTTTGTGAATTTCACTTTTGTATCTTGCTAAAACTAGTTGCATGGGTTATATATTTTTAAAAAATGAAATTTGTAAACACAATGTTAGATGTCATATACATATATAATACATAGTGTAGAATAATATTTTCAATTCTATTGAAATTTAATATGATTTCAATTTCATTAATGGTTTTTATATACACAATTCACTACTCCCTTTATTTTTCTAATTGTTCTATTGTTTATCGAATATACTGAAAGACTAGTAAATCGTTGATAATATAAATGAAGTGAGCGGTGGGTTTAGATTTTAATTATTTAGACTAAAATATTACAATGAATGTAATTTTGACCCCTTTTTTTAATACCGAACCCTTTTTTGGGATCATTTTTATAGCGGAATTGGACCCGATTTTTTTTTTTCCCGTTGATAGATTATAAGAATTTTTATTCGTACCCCCATATCTCAAATCCTGGATCTGCCACTGACTACACTTGGTATTGATGATTCAATACTTGTATCTTAGGTCTGGAAAAATTCTTCTTTGTAAGAGAGTTTGTATTCTTTCTCCGTCCTTTTTTGTAGAGTTACTTGATAACAATTGCTACGTATCTCCTTACAGCATAATACGGAGTAACATAACTTTCATATACAAAAATAGTATAAAACACAATTTGATAAAGATTATGAAACATACCAAAACAGAAAACGTAAATATCATTATAAAACGGTGGCAGTAGTACATAAAGAAACCATTTATTTATATGGGGTTTTACAAAGTGTGCTTAGACCCCCTACGTGATATTTACTACCATATATATATCATCCGTAAGTAGTAATACTCACATAAATAGTAAACTAATAATGTGACGAGTAAATCCGGATGAAGGTAGTACACATCTTTAGTGGTTAATTCATACTTAGAACGCACATTAGTTGGTGAAGTGACACGCAATTTCCTTGAAGAAACCAGCTGAAAATTGAAGAACGTTGTGAGGTTCAGGTGCATCTTCATTGATCTTTTCATATTCAAGAGAAAATACAACCTTACAAGTTGCATCCCCCGTTTCAATGATCTCAATTGTGTTGTACAGAGTTTTGTAATGCTTCATTAACTCCCCTTCAATCACTTTGCGATTCACCTTCCTGTTCTTCTCATCAATTTCCTCAATTCTCTCTATCAAGAATTGTGACTTCCCATCTGCACGCATATTAGGTCGCCAATCAAGGTTAATTTAATTAACCGGTTGTACATAGAAAATTACTGACATGTATATACGAAAGTGAAGATCGATAGATTAAATCGAAAATAATGACATTCTTAAATTATTAATCACGTACTGCCTTCATTATCATTAAGTTTTTTACGCTTTGGAAAAATGGGTCAAAAAGTCAAAAACTTTGAAAATAAAATCTCACTATTATATATGTGTATCAAAATATTATTATGTGAGAAATTGTTAGATTCGTCTCAAAATGTATTTTCTAATTATCGATTTTTTAATATCTTTTTAGTCATGCGGAATTGGATATATTAACGGTTAAATATTGCATTGAAATCCGTGCAAATAGTAAGTGTAAAGAACTTAATGAAAATGAGGTAGTATTACATAATAAAAACAATGAATATTAATTACGTACCCATGACGAAGTCCCATTTCCTTGAGCTACCAACAGTGATGCAATTATCCTGTAGGACCTTACAAGTGTGAACCTGGCTGGAGAGGTTGTGGATGTCTGGCTGTTTTGCCATTAGCATTCCAAAGAGCTTGTCTGCACAACAATTGAGCTCCACTTGCACCTCCAACTTCTGCAATTGAGCCATGTTTTTTTCCCTTTAAAGTTATAGAATAGTGTTACTGTGTTAGAGTTACAATGAATAGGGGCCGCGCGGGCTCTTTATAGACGAGCATGCGAGCTAAAGTTAATACTTTCTCCATTTTTCTTTTAAATTTAATTTATTCCATAGATTTTTTTTGACGGGGAAGTACACTATTATTAATAATAAGCCATAAAATGTATACAATGATAAAATAGATTTGCGTACCACATATTTAGAGAAAATACAGTTACAATCGCAACAGTTACAATTCTGAATCTCCTACAGGATAGCTCGTACTGCACCGCTTCTAACTTGTTGCGAGCAGTGATTTTCGATATTTTCGCATCTTTTCAAATAGAGCCATTTGTAATCTACGCTCGAATTGTTCCGATCAATGAGATGATGATACACCTTAAATCCATGTGAATATAGATCACTTTCCCAGTTATTGAAACCCTCAAAAATAAAATTCTCATCCATAGATGAGAATCAAGAACCTTGGTAAATAAACCAAAGATAAATTGTTAACATACCAATGGAAAACAAACAAACCAACGGAAAAGAAACAAACATAAAAAAAAGACAGAACATGAAGAAAAAAAATGAAAAACAAGAAGAAGAGCCGGAGGAAATTAGACTATTTTCGTCCCGAACGGTCAAGAAAACACAAACCCTAGAAGAAGAGAGGGAAAGCATTACACTATTCACATATTCTCTTTTTAGTTGTAACCATATTTTGTGATTTAGGCATAAAAAATATAATTACGTGAAATCTCGTTAGATTCATCTCGATATATATATTTATTTATTTTTTAAATGTCGGCCGTTTATATTTTTCCTTAAATATAATAAAAAAATATGAGTGGTCACAGTAGTGCATTGTAAAACATAAATATTTAATTGTGAAATTTTATTTTATTTTTTTAAAAAAGAAGGAAGTATCTCTTTATGAACATCATTTATAGAAAAAGGCAACGCATTATTATTTTTAGCAGAAATTCTTCCAAGATCAAGTGATATTTATTGGCAAGTTGTGGAGGAAAGAACCTTTCTTTATCGCCTATGTCCAAAAATAAAAATATAAGAACCTTTCTTTATGTAGTATGATCATATATTCTTCAAGGTTCAAATACATATATTTTTATCTTTGTTTAGAAAAATCGTGGCAAACATATCATTGTTTTTTAAGATACTTCAATCACATTGCGCCACGCGTATTGGAAACACCAAACATTTTTCTAAAAAGAGATTCTTCAAGTGCCAAATTGGCAATCATGTTGCACCACACATATAATTTCTACCAATTTAACTCAAATTTTTTTTGATACATTTATGTGTTAAGATTATAGTTTTGGATCCTCTGGATTTCTAAAATAACTCTACAAGGTAGAGTTTGAGCAATATCAACCATTGAATGAAAAATCAATGGCTCATATATTATCTTTCCAAATTCCCCCTATTTTTTTTCTTCAATATCCACCCCCTGATTTTTCCTTCCCACTAATATGAGCCATTGATTTTAAAATGTGTGGTGTAGACACAACTTATCTTGTAGAGTTTTATTAAAACTCTAGAGGATCCGGACTCTAAGATTATTGTCCTGTTTTTCTAAGATTAATATAGCTGAATTGAACTGAATGAATAGTAAATAATAAATAATAAATGATAAATAATAAATAATAAATAATAAGTACTCCCTAGTCCCTTTTGGAATCTTGACACTATTCGAGAATCTTCTAATTTCTTTTCAATAGGTACTTCAAAATATATTCATGTAACATACGCATTTGGAGATATTTACGTTTAAAGATTGAGTTGAAACGAGTTAAAGCTAGAGTTTTAGTACAATAATTAACTAGTGAAGCTCACTTATTAAACTAAGTAACCTTGCTGTAATTGATTCGTCCTCGCACTAATCCATCTCGTTGTCCTTCTTCAGTACCTAAAACCAAAAGCAACATCATGAGCCGAGGCTCAGTAACAACTACCCTAACAATGTAAATTCATTTCAATTCATTTTATTTGCAAATAGAAGGAGAGTAGAATATCGTAAAAACCTTTTTGCAAATCATTTCACAAAATCCTTTGCAATTCAAGATAAACAAATAAAAATAACATAATAGTTTTCCATTATATTATTAAAACATTCATTCATGGTTACTGGCAAGTATGAACAGAATGTAGGACGTCTCCCACCAGTTGCACCATCAAAATAAGACAGAAATAGACGTTACCCATCATGGGGTAGCGGGGTCCGAGGGTACGTGCACGACCATAATCAGAATCAGAATCAAAACAAAATAGATCAAATACTGCCAGAACATTGTCTTTCACTTTTCATTATCATGTTTCGTTTATTATTTATGTGTTGACATAATAACATTTCACATTCATAAATCATGCTTCGCAAAGCTCATTGAAATCATTCATACTTTCATAAAATCATTATTGAAATCAAAAGGCATCCCACAATCCAATCAAGAATTTTATCATAAACATGGTTGTAAATCATAAAGCAGTTCTTAAATTCATAAATCATTTCCATAAACGGATTTGTGAAAGGGATTGTGTGTTAGAAATAGATGTTACACTACTACAAAATGGCCTCTTTGAAGACGCTTGTGCCTCGACGCCAAGGAAGTGGCGTTGGGGGGGCAAAAATATTTCCATGTTTTCAAGACGACTTTTGGCGCCGAGAAATTTGGCGACGCCTTATTGACGACGTCTTTGGTCGTCGAAATATTTGGCTACGCATTTTGGTGTCGAGAAAACATGTTCCTTGCACGTGTTTACAATAAACGACATTCAGACCTGCGCGCTTCAAAAATTGGTGAAAATTAAACTTTACCGCCTCTAAATAATTTTTTTTTGCTATAACGCTAAAACTAAAAACTGTTAACACGTCTTTTACGCACTAGCTCTATCTCTCTCTAACCCTAATTAGCTAAAACACCAAACACAACCGCGTCGTATCTTCTCTTCAAATTCAAAACCGTTAACTCTTTGCCATTGATATTCATCAAGGTTTGTCTTTAATTTTATACTTCCTTCTGTTTTGTGTCTTCTTAATTCTTCTTCTTTATCTGAATTTTCGATTCTCTTCTTCTTCTTATCATAATTCAACGAGTCACAGTGGTGGAAACTCGCAAGAGGTGCTGAATTTTCGAAGGGATTTACGGCTCAATAGTGTGCTGAAATTTCTGAGGTATTTATTGGATGTGTTATGTTTTCTCAATCGAATCCATTGATATTCTGTTTTCTGAGGGATTTACGGTTCATTGCTATTTTCAGTTGATCCAACAAACAGATCCTCTCCCTACCTTTGAGAATGCTCGAATCGCCTACTTGGTGAAGAAGAAAGTCGTTCCCATGACACTAGTGGTTCAAACACCATTTTTTTGGCTCAACCACCACAGCTGGCGGCGGCCCAGCCCAACCTTCTTGCAACCCAGGCGGTGGCGGCAGGGGTGGATGTGGGAGGGGTCGTGGCCGCGACAGAGGGAGAGGTAGAGGGCGCGAGAGGGGGCACAACAACAACACATGCCCATCACCGAACTCTTCCGCTACCCAGAATTTGCATGAGTAGAGTTGGGCCAATCCACATCCACATGCATGTCCTGTTCAGCAACAATGGGCATCAACCCCATTGCCTTATCCTCAACATAATGGCCAATCACTGCAACAAACTTATGGCCCAATTCAGACGGCCCAGCCAACCTATAGGCCACAACAGCAGGCCACAATCCTTACCCAACTTCGCACCCAGTGTACTACGCCCAGCAGCTGGGCCCTCCGCCACCGCACTAAACATATTTTTCCGAGCCCATGTCCCAAACGGAATTGGCTAGCTCCTTTGCAACTATGTCTCTCCCATAAGACCAAGCATGGTACATGAATTCCGGTGCTTCATCTCATATGACCAATTATTGAGGTACGCTCATGCCCCTTTTTAATTTAAGCATTAATAATCATATTTTAGTTGGTATTGGTCATCGCATTCCGGTTACAGGTTATGGTCATACAATTCTACCCCACCCCAAACCACCCTTAAATCTTCGTGATGTCCTTCTTGCACCTCAAATAATTAAAATTTTAATTTTCGTACGTAAATTCACCACTGATAATAAAGTATCAATTGAATTTGACCCTAATGGTTTTTCTATGAATTGAGGGATATTCGTACGGGGAATATAATCACGAGATATAATACTTCGGGGGACCTATAACCTATCACCACCAACACTCCATCCACATGTCTTGCAACCGCACTCATAGCCACGTCACCAACCACCTGGCATCATAGACTTGGACATCCAAGACTGCATATTTTAAGCTTTTTTAGGAATAAACATATTATTTCTTGTAAGGGTCATGATTCTAATTTTTGCAATTCTTCTCAATTAGGAAAACATTCTCGTTTTCCGTTTCATAATTCCATAAGCACTACATCATTTGCCTTTGATATAATTAATGTTGACTTATGGACTTCTCCTATTCGTTGTAATAAGGTCATATATATTATTTAGTACTTTTAGATGATTTTACCTAGAGGTGATCAAATGGCGGGCCGGGCTTGAGCGTAAAAAATCAGCCCGCTATGTCGGGCCGGGCCGGGCCAAGATTCGGGCCAAATTTTTGTGCCCAAGCCCGTTATTTTCGTGCCGGGCCTACCGGGATTTTCGGGCCATTTTCGGGCCGGGCCAAATTTATAACTAAAAAGTGTATTTTTGTGTTTCCCAAACCCGCCCAAAAAAATAAAAATTTCGGGCCGGGGCCGGGCCCGGAAACCGGGCCGGAAAATTCTGCCCAAATCCGCAAAAAATTCGGGCGGGCCGGGCTCATCTTGATCAGGTCTAATTTTACCCATTTTGTGTGGACGATACCTCCTTCAATACAAATCACAAGCGTTTCAGTCTTTTCTGAATTTCCGCCAATATGTCCTTACTCAATTTGAATGACTTGTTAAATCCTTTAACCGTGACCACGGAGGGAACTTGTCAATACCTGTTTAAATTGTTTAGTGTCCAAAATGGTATGGTTTTTAGATTTTCGTGTCCTCACACCTCTTCACAGAATTGTAAAGCATAACACATGATTAAAACTTTAAATAACATGTCCCGCACTCTCCTTTTTCATGCTTCCATTCCCCCCTTCCTATTGGGTAGACTCCCTAGAAAAGGCCACATATTTAATTAATATTCTTCCCACAAAGACACTCGCTAACACTTCCCTTGCAGAAGTCTTGTTTTGCAGAATCCCCTCTTATGAGCATATTAGAAATTTTTGGTGTCTATGTTTTTCTAATATTTCTGCTACAACATCATATAAGCTAGCTCTGTAGTCCACACCATGTGTATTTTTAGGGTACCAAACCAACCTTAGGGGTTATAAATGATTAGATATTTCTTCCATGAAAATATTAATTTCTCGGCATGCATGTCACATTTGATGAAAATACCTTCCATTCAGAAACTTGGGCCAATTTAAAGATTCAGACTATTCCTTCCTTGAATCCATAGAGCCCAGCCCACTTCTCTCCCCTATTTGGTTGCACCATGTCCAAAACAGCACTACTGGGCCACAAAGGGCCAGCCCAGTTTTGAACCCTCCAAGGTTCACTGAGTAGCCTCCTTCGCGTTTCAGTCGTGGGCTTGAGCAATCCTCCACGCCCAACCCGCGGCAAACAGGAGCCCACAATGTTGTCCCCCTTTCCCAAACTCACACGCCCAACCAAACTCCCTCCCCTGCCCAGGCCCAGATGATGTCATCTCATTTTCCAGCGGCCCAGCGCGCCTCCCTTCCCCTTGTCCGGCCAATTCCGTCTGGACTAATGCACCCCCTCCCTTGTCCATCACCCAGTGGACCACCATACCCCTTGTTCGGCCCAGCTCTGTTACACCTTGTCTCCCCTTCGCTGCGTACGCCCCATCCAGCCCACCAGACCAACCCTACCATCACCTGCATCACTAAGAGTCAACATGGCAATTTAAAACCAAATCATAAGTATAGTCTCACTATACAACCACTTGGACCAATCTTACATCGCTCACCTATTCTAAAAAATCATAAACAAGCCTTGACGAACCATAATTGGAATGCGGCGATGCAAGATAAATATGGTGCTTTAGTTAATACTGGGACATGGTAGTTGGTGCCTAAACCAACGAGAGTGAATACTGTAAATTGCACGTGGATTTATTATCATAAAGAAAATGAAAAAGGTGACCTTTTAAGGCACAAAGTTAGGCTCGTTTGTGATGGCAGGTTACAGGTATAAGGTGTTGATTATGATGAAAATTGCCAGCCCAGTTGTCAAGCCAACTACCATGCGCATTGTTCTGGGTTTAGCTATGCCTAAAAATAGTCTATTCATCAACTTGACGTGAACAATTATTTTTTACATGGTGATATTCAGGAGACTATTTATAGGTCAACCTCCATGATTTGTTGACAGACGAGCTCCCAATTATGTATGCTTTCTCCGTAAGGCACTGTATGGCCTAAAACAGGCTCACCGTGCATGGTACCAAAGGTTTGTCACTTATTATATATGGGTTTTTTCATTGCAAAGAGTGACACATCTTTGTTTACTTTAAGAATAGTGATGATATGGTTTATGTATTACTTTATGTTGATGATATTATTTTGTGCACATCATCTGATGCTTTGCGTGATCGATTGATCTCCCATATGAAAATAGAATTCCCGATGTCTGATTTGGGGCATCGGAATCACTTTTTGAAATTTCTATCTCTTGTACTCCTTATATGCTTCTCTCTCTGCAAAAGTATGCACAGAAAATTTTGGAACGTTTAGGCATGATGACTTGTAAGTCTGCTGCCACTCATGTTGACACTAATGCAAAGCTTAGTGCAGATTCTGGTCCTCCTGTGGTGGACCCAACTCAGTACCGCAGTCTGGCATGTTCTGTACAATACCTTACATTTACTCGCCCTGGCATTGCCTATGCGGTGCAACATGTGTGTTTTTTTATGCATGATCCACGGGAGCCTCATTTGTATGCATTAAAGCGCATCCTACGTTATATTCGGGGCACCATTAATCACGGATTACACTTATATCCTACATTTACTTTGCGCTTCGCCATTCAACTTCAGGATATTGTTGTTTCTTAGTTGACAATCTTATTTCTTGGTCTTCTAAGCGTCAGCCTACTATACTCTTTCTAGATCAAGTCCAGATGCAGAGTATTGAGGCGTCGCAAACGTCGTTGCAGAGGCGTATTGGCTACATAACCTTCTTCTCGAGTTACATCGCCCTCTACGCCAGACCACCATTGGTTATTGTGATAATGTCAAACCTCGTCCAACACCAGCGCATCAAACATGTGGAGATGGACATCCATTTTGTTCGCGAGAAAGTGGCATTGGGTCAGGTACGGGTGTTGCATGTTCCTTCGTGATAGAAGTTTGCAGACATTTTCACTAAAGGCCTTTCTCGACAATTATTTTTTGATTTCAGATCCATTCTTAGCATACAACCTCATCCCACTAAGACTGCGGGGTGTGATAGAGATAGAAATATAATAGGATTTAATCTCTTATGATATTTGATGTATATTAGACTTCTAGTCATATTAGTGTTTCTAATTCTATTAGGACTCATATTGTAATCCATATATATTTGATCAATGGAAATACACTATTCAAGGAGTTTCTCATAAAATAACATCTACCACTAATATGTTAAGTATATTTACATAATCACTAATAATATAAAGGATATATATCCTTCCTATTATGATATTATCTCAATAATTACATGTATATAATATTACTAACATATTTGATGCAATGAATTAATTCATGTGCGATATGATTTGCGTAAATAATTATAATTGTTATTGTAATTAACCTAGCTTTTTCCTTGTAAAGTCACCGATGCAAAAAAACCAATTGTTGCATTGAGCTAAATTTCACGACTCCTAATCTAGCTAGTTACTATGAGCTAAATTTTGAATTAGTTTTAATGTACTTTTCAACATAATTTAAAAGATTGAGCTCGATCACTTGGTATAATATGATTAAAATCAAAGCTGTAAAAAATAATTTCAATGAGGAGTGGAAAGGGAAAACGAGACTTAATATTATAACTAGTTTGTGGCCCGGGCGTTGCTCCGGGTTTTACTTTAGTGGGATTAACTTATTTTAAATATGTGCGTATGTGGTGCTATTATCTGATTTCCATGCAAGATCAGTGGTCGATCAACAAACTTCCTTCCCACATCCGAAAATCAAAACAAAGTCGAGTTCTCTTCTTCATGATTAGTTGATTATTATACTCTTGTCAATGTTTCCCTCTTCCACACTCATAATTACACTCCATTACCCTAAGTTTTTTGTTTTTTAAGCTTAAGTTAAGAAGAGAAGAATTGTACATTTATAAGTTAAGTAATTAATTCCCTTTTGTTTGTTTTTTCCGTTAATTCATTATTGTTCATTTTAAAAAGGTTGTATTTGTTATTTAAATAGAAAGCTATAACATCATTGTGGCTAGCTAAGATGGTAAAAATGGTAACTTTTAATTCAAGAGGTCTAGTGTTCAATCCTTGCTATATGCTTTTTGGTTATCAACTACATGTCATGATACTTAGTAGTGGTGATGTGGCGTAATAAGGAGGGATCTACATGGCACATATACGTTCTTATAAACGCCTTTTAATATATTAGTATAGATAGATAGGCCCATACATAACGGAAATTAGGAAAAGTAACGTGGAATAGAATATTCATTCAAGTTTATGATTACAATCACTCTTGAGAGGCCACACTCACTCGTAGTTTATATATAAACTAATATGGCTTATTGGAGAATACACATAATAACTTGTTCATTCATACATCCGTATATGGCCTCACGTTGCTTTCTTTGGTGGGAATTCCTGTATTTGGCATACAAAAAAAAACATTAGCATATTAAATCTGGATAAAGTTTAAGTATTACTCCCTCCGTCCCATAATATAGTGCCTGTTTTCCTAAAATGGTGTCCCTAAATGATGTGCCTATTTCTATTTTAAACCATTAATTTTTACTTTGAAAATTGTATTTTTTGACTTTTATTCAACCCATGTGCTTGATTTTTGTCTTTTTTAGGCCTATTTATTATGTACACACCTTTAATCTCTAATTTCTCTCTCCATAAAAGCCAACTAACATGTACTTTATCTTGAAAGAACAAATAATTATTGTTTTTATTATCAATGTTATACTTTACCTTAATAACCGTGATTTTGGTCAAACGGGCACTATATTATGGGACGGAGGGAGTATTTGGTAATTGTCTTACCTTTCGGATCATGACTCCTGTAGACTCAAGATACATGCCATTCCTTCCGAGAAATCCAACAATAGGGCCATCAGTTGTGGTTGGTGATGAATATTTCTCAACATTTTCGACATCTATACCTTTTCCAAATGGTCCATATCCATTTGGATTCAAATTGGTGTGTATGGTCATTGTAGCAATCAACACACCATTATCAGGGAGGTATTTAGGTGAGTTACCAAAGGTTCCACTAATCCTTGTTAAGTATTCACCATCCTTGAGTACCACCTTTATATGTACATTGTAAGAAATAAGAACGAGGAAATAATTAAATGTTGACGAAAAACAATGATATTTTAAACATATATATACACGTTAGTCGTCTAACCTTGCCTTCATAGAAGCCGGGACCACCAAATTGGTAAGTGGTGGTAGTCCCATCTCGCTTAGCTACCACGAGTCCGAGTGAGTCCACTATGGACCCATACCTTACTATAACTTCTTTGAAACGTTCTCCATCTTGAAGTTGCATGCGGTAGTTTTCTGATAGCTGAGAACCATAAGGCCCGTAGATTTCAATCACTTGCTGCTACGAAAAAAGACAAAATAATATGTGATGATTAGTACGACACATTTAAGATGTATACTACTCCGTAATAAAATGTTACTACGTATATACGTATAAATTACTTCAGATTTTATACTACTGGTCATGTCAGATTACTTTTCATGTTTTTTCAATTTCACATGTCAAAATTCAAGTTAATTTTTGTATATGTATAATAACTATAATAACTTGTTCATTCATATTCCCTCCGTTCCATAATTTTCCTCACTTTTCCATTATCCGCGGTCTCCAATGCATTACTTTGACCGTTAATAATTTTAATTTCGTATTAGTAAATATTATAAAAAATTGGTATTTAGAAATTTATATTGAAACGAAACCAATGACATCCCACAAATTAACATTTATACTCTTAATCAGTTAATCATACTATTAATTACGATCAAAGTTTTTAAACTTTAACCTTATGAATAGTAAACATGAGGAACATTATGGAACATATGGAGTACATCCTTACATGGCCTCACATTGCATTCTTTGGTGGGAATTCCTTTATTTGGCATACAGAAAAAACATTAGCATATTAAACCTTGATTAAAGTTGAGTACTCCCTCCGTCCCTTAATACTCGCACCGCTTTTTTTTTCGGGTCGTCCCTTAATACTTGCACCGCTTCTATAAATGGAAATTTTTAACAATATTATATTATTTCTTACACTTACCTACTACCCTACCTACACCCCTATTCTTTACAAAAAATTATTTAAAAATTCACATCCTCCACTCACCACTCCCGACCTCTTACACATTTGCCACTAACAATATTAAAAAAAAAATACCTCACTATCAAATAACACTATTAAATTAATAAGTCAATTCAAATGTATTAAACTCCGCACCGGTCAAACCGATGCGAGTATTAAGGGACGAAGGGAGTATTATTTGGTAATTATCTTACCTTTCGGATCATGACTCCTGCAGACTCAAGATACATGCCATTCCTTCCAAGAAATCCAACAATAGGGCCATCAGTTGTGGTTGGTGATGAATATTTCTCAACATTTTCGACATCTATACCTTTTCCAAATGGTCCATATCCATTTGGATTCAAATTGGTGTGTATGGTCATTGTAGCAATCAACACACCATTATCAGGGAGGTATTTAGGTGAGTTACCAAAGGTTCCACTAATCCTTGTTAAGTATTCACCATCCTTGAGTACCACCTTTATATGTACATTGTAAGAAATAAGAACGAGGAAATAATTACACGTTTAAGGAAAAAAAATGATGTTTTAAACATATATATACACGTTAGTCATCTAACCTTGCCTTCATAGAAGCCGGGACCACCAAATTGGTAAGTGGCGGTAGTCCCATCTCGCTTAGCTACCACGAACCCAATTGAGTCCACTATGGACCCAGATGTTACTATAACTTCTTTGAAACGTTCCCCGTCTTCTAGTTGCAGGCTATAATTTTGTGGCAATTTAGAACCATAAGGCCCATAGTATTCAACCGCTTGCTTCTATGATATATATTGAAACATAACAAAAATATTAATTACTACGACTCAATTAATTAATAAATATTAATAGACAATTATATAACATAATCAGATCAATCATAAACGGTGATAGTATAAGCAAAAACAATAAAGGCACACCTTGACAATTGCTTGAGCCATTTCTTATGCAGAAAATAAGGTGCAATGTTTATGCAAGCAAGTACTAGGTAGGTTGTGTGTTGGTTGTTGTGTGTTTTGGTAGAATTGCATGCTCGAGATATCTATTTAAATACTAAGTACATACGAGTACGTGGAATTCATGATTTTGCATTTTCACCCATATGGACCTACAAGAACTTATTTTGCTTGTTCACCATACACTTATTTGTGTGGAATTCATGATTTTACATTTTCACCCATATGGACCTACAAGAACTTATTCTGCTTGTTCACCATACACTTATTTACGTGGAATTCATGATTTTACATTTTCACCCATATGGACCTACAAGAACTTATTCTGCTTGTTCACCGTACACTTATTTACGTGAAATTCATGATTTTACATTTTCACCCATATAGACCTACAAGAACTTATTCTACTTGTTCACCATACACTTATTTAATTTATGTATGTGTTGGAATAAATATAGTGGACCTCATTTTATTATTTGAAAATAATTTATATTCTCTTACACAATTGATAGTTGATGAAATTTTGAAATGTGCGTCTAAAGAACGCATAATGTTACGTTGAAATAATTCTGAATAATTCATCTTTTATTTTAGCGTATATTCTACCTAACTTGGGAGTATTTCTATTATATAAGTGAAGAGGTGAAGTTATTTTAGTAAATCTACCTTTGGTATCCCCTTGTATTACTAAAATATCCTCACTTATATAATAGAGAATACAATGACAATATATCCAATAGGAAAAATCCAAAGAAGCATTTTAATCAATCTAGTCCAGTAAATAAATTCTTACCATTTTAATCAATTAATGCGTTCGGTTCTATCTAACTTATATGTTTCTTATATTCGCACGCATCGCATTTATATTATATTTTTTACATGTTATTTCAGGTTTATAGTAATAACACAAATTTATTTTTTTATATTCGCACGCATATCGTGCATATAAGACTAGTATTTATATATGAGAAGAAAAAAAATCCCTAATTAATTACATCCTAAAAAATGGGTATCAATTTCATCTTGTTACTCACAATATAGAAAGCAAAATTGAACAACTAATGGTTGGATCCTTGGGGATACTAAGTTGATTACAGGTTGCGCAGTGCCATCTTTGAGGGATTATATTCTAGAGGGTCCGAGCCTCGTGGCGAAGGCCGCGCGCCCTTGCGGTTTTAAAAACTCGGAATGTAAAAATTAAACACGTACGTAGGAGGGTAATTTTGCTTTCTATATTAATTAGTCTTGTAAGGAGCCTGCAATATTATTTTAAACAAGGTCTTTGTTGTCCATTTATTAGTTATACTTATTTTAAAAATAATTTATATTCTTTTGGATAGACGGAGTTAGACCCGATCAAGATGAGCCCCGCCCGCCCGAAATTTTTGCGGGTTGGGGCAGAATTTTCCGGCCCGATTTCCGGGCCCGGCCCGACCCGGTCCGTTTTTTTTTTGGCGGGTTTGGGGAACAAAAAAAAACACTTTTTTAGTTATGAATTTGGCCCGGCCCCAAAAGGCCCGAAAAGCTCGGTAGGCCCGGCCCGAAAATAATGGGTTTGTGCACAAAATTTTGGCCCGACTCTTGGCCCGGTCCGGCCCGACATAGCGGGCTGATTTAATTACGCTCAAGCCGGCCCGAATCCGGCCCGGCCCGCCATTTGATCAGGTCTAGACGGAGTGATAGATTGTTAAAATTTTATAATGCGTAACGCTATCAACTGGGGTTGGCGTGAGTGATTAAGGGTCTTTTGCTCTTTTATCAATGTCTCAGGTTCGAGCCTTGGATATGGAAAAAACATCAACTGCGATGGACTTGTCGATCAAGATACTTATGCAAACTCCCGCGTGAGATTAGTTTACTCGTCGAAGCAGTGGAAAGTCTTCGTAGTAGAACCAAAAAAATAAACATAACGCTACATTGAATTAATTCGATCTAGATATCCCATCTTTTATTTAATCGTGCATCCTACATGTTTGTGAGCATGTGGGCAAAGCAATTATTCTTACTTGTATCCTACGTAGTACAAGGTACATCGATTATACATTGAAAATCCTCTTGCGATTCGATCGTAATCAAGTAGAATGAACGAAGATGAGGACCTCTATATATCCTACGTACACGGTACACTCCTCGTGTCTTACATAATACTACTTACGAGTTTTAGGGTTTTCAATACTCAAGTTCATACAAGCGGTTAAATATTTTTCATTCGAGTTCAGAAACTCTCTCACCCCCTATTTACCCAAAAAATCATTTTGTAGCACCTTGCAATCTTTATCGCCGCCCATAAATAAAAATAGTACATCAACAAAAATCCAAATTCATAATACTTGATAAAATGAGAAAATTCAGTCAAAAGGTATTAAAATCATAATTACATTGACAAAAATGATAAAAGTGTGAAAGGAAAGAAGCGTGAATCGCCAAATTATTTCACCTACCTTAGATTTATGTTGCATGTTCAATCAATTGATCCCAAAGATAAATATTAATTTATCAAGAGAGAAATTTTAATTGAAAAAAAATGAGCGACAATAAACTTTTTCAAAGAAATGATAAGATGAGGATGGAGAAGAGTAAAAAATGGAAACATTGAAAATGATGAGTAATCGAATAGGTTTTAGATCCTCTAGAGTTCTAAAATAACTCTATAAGGTAGAGTTTGAGCAATATCAACATCAATGGCTCATCTATTATCTTTCTGAAATTTTCCCAATTTTTTGTCATTAATATCCACACCCTAATTTTCTCTTCCCAATAATATGAGCCCTTGATTTAAAAATGTATGGTTTAAATACAACTTTATCTACTTTGTAGAGTTTTATTAAAACCGTAGACGATTCTGACTCAATCGAATAGGAAGGGGCTGGAGCCATGAGGATGTGGGTTCCTTTTTATTTTGCATTAATTAGTATTAAATTTATGTTTTAAAATGGAAAGTAGTAATTGTAGACTTGTATTTGGGTTTTTACTTTTTGCTGATTTCTTGAAGAGCTAATTCCTAATAAAATTACCATGCTTTCTCTGTTTCGGAAATATCGTATCATGGTTGACTTTTACTCCTCTAACCATTAGTTTGACTCTTAATATCTCAAATCGTGTGCAAGTAAAAATAATAAAAAAAAAATTTAGAAAATATATATCTGATACGAATCTAACATGACCTCACATGACTAAAATTTCCTTACGTACAAATCACAAAAAATTTCCAAAGTCGTAGTGTGAATAGTGTAAAAAACAAATGGTGCGATATTTTCGGAACGGAGGAAGTATAATAATTGCATTGATTTCCTTTTTAGTAATGTTACACGGTCAAACAACTAACAATTATTGACTTATTGGTTGTTTACCAACCTTTTATACTTCCAGTTAATACAAAAAGCTAGTCAAATCAATTAATACAAACTGCTAGTCAAATCCGTTAAAACAAACCATTATAGCTAACAACTAACCTCTAATTGCCAAACAGGGCTTAAGTAAAACCAAATGGGGGTATGAGGCCAAATTTGAAATTGTGATATTAAAAAAATATCCAAAAATTGTAACATTGCCACTAAAAGGAAATTATCATTTTAAAAAGGTGTTAGCAACTATTATATATGAAACGGAAGAACCGAAGAAGTAATAATTATAGATGAAAATGATTTGTAATAGACTTTTATTTTCTTACAAGGAAGTCGTGACAACGTATACTTTCAACTTACTATGATAAATGGATAAAGTAAATTGTAAAATAATCTATGTCAAAGTTGGCTAACAGATTGTAATACACACTATATAGTTATTTTGGGTGAAAGATATGTTAAACCAACTGTACTTGTACATAAATAGGAACCATCCTAACTTATATAAGAAAGAAATTCTGAAAATATCAATAAATTATTAATCAGTATACTTAGTCTTCCGTATATATTACTCAAAATGGAGGAAATTTTTGTTTTTTACAAATCCACAAAGAAAGCAGTAACCATTATTTTTATCCTAACTCTACGTAAGTCATTACTCTATTATATTTATATTGATTATTAGTCCCTTTTTTGTTTATGATAATTTGATTGTTTAATAAACTCAAAAATGAATCCATTAAATTAAAGTAATTAATAAAGGTTATTTTGTTGTATTTGAAATTTTAACAGTGCAAAACATGGCTGGTAAAGCCTTCGGCGATGATATTTGTAGTACAGATGGATATTGGTGCCATCCTAATCCCCAGACACGCTGTTGTGATGGACTTGTATGCGACGAAGCTAAAAATTTATGTTACACTGGTTAGTGTCTAAACTTTGACATTATTTTGTATTGATAGACAATTAACTAAATTAAGATATCTAACCTTCTATCTAGGAAGGTAAACCCAGAATTTTAATTCATATCTAACCTTGATTGAACAAATCTTTTTCCATACCAACTCCCATTAGCAGGAGCACTAAAACGCTCCAAGTACTTTATAGTATAAGTGTGGATAAAGATTATTTGTAGAAATAGCAATATTTTGAGTTTTGCCACTATTCATTCACCAACTTTAATCATATATTTTTATTAATTTATTAAAAGTGAATATTATCAAGTAAATGTCATTGAATTGATTTCATTATATACTTTCACAGTATGAAATATTAAATTTTAAGATTTTTTAGAAAAAATATTAGAGATAACTATGGTCAAAGTTGTATATATCTTGGCAAACGTGCTAGTCAAAGTGTTGGATTTTTTTTTTGAAACAGAGGAGTTATATTTTATTTCCCTTAATATATTGTCTTATATAATTACAACTTTTTTGTAGTACCCCCTGGGGTGTCCATCTGGTGCGCAGACGTCGGACACCATTGTAGTCTTCTTGGTAAATCGTGTTGTGCAGGACACGAATGTACAGGCGTTTTTAAAGGCATTTGTAAATAGCCGTCATACCTATCACAAGTTCATAACACACATCTTATGTGGCCGGAGATTTACTTCAATTCTTTTGAGCTTGTTTGGTTAACTACTTTAACGCATGGTTTATCTTAACTCGACTTCGTTTGATTTAATTTGTTTTGTATTTATTTTATAGATGTTGTATAATATTTTATTAATAATTAATTTTGCTATAAAAAAGAGAAATAATCTATATCTATTTCGATGTTAGTATTTTATAACATGCATTTTTTGTACCATATGTCCAAACTCTAATCTTCCGGTCTTTCATTTTATAAAAAACGATAACCCTTTTTTACTTTTTTCAAGGTCCATTCACTCGTTTGATCGATATCTCTTAACCTTCCAAGAGTTCCAACTCTCTATTGTGCGACCCTTCTTGAAGACTACTTTTACTACCTTCATTTCATAGTAATCGATATGATTAATATTTTTTTTAAAAAAAAAAGAGCGTGTAAAAGGTAAAGGAATATAATAAAATATGCACAATAAGAAATTGTACCATTAACGACGGGAAATTCCGTCGCCAAAGGCCAGGATAACTTGGAAATCGCGAACATGTTACTCGCTCGTGGCTTGTGCGATGTTGTTATAGCCGAAAAAAGAAAGCATATGAACATCCAATAATCGTTGATTAATGATGGGATTTCTTGTCGCGAATCCGCCATAAAAGGGCCGTCGTTAATGTAAAAACCCCTCGTTAATCCGTCGTAAAAGACATTTTGCGAGGGTTGTTCCCGTCTTTGTTTGGTTGTTAGCTCTGTCGCAAAAGACTTTTGCGACGGAATTTTTCACCCATCATAATTAGGTTGTCATTAAAGATACAATTTCTTGTAGTCATGGAGTATAAAATAAGAGATAAGAGTGTCTAAAAGGTGGGTGATTGTATCAAATAACAACCTGAATATGTGTAAACATATCAAATATCAAATAAGTATGTTGTTCAATTTTTTATTTTTTTTTAACAATATCATATTTTATCCATTTAAAATGGGCGATTCCGTGATTGTATAAAATAACGACGACATGAAAAGAGATGTCAGATAAAATGAATTTATGATCGTGTTATTTTTGGGGGTTTATTCGACGTCCTATTTCGTTAAAAAGGCCCTCATTTTAATGGTCAAAATACGTTACTATCCTTATAAAAATTAACTCCCTCCCTCTCCTTCCCCTCTCACCTCAGTCCTTCACCCTTCACCCTTCACCCTCACCCTCCCTCTCCTGCCGTCAACCACCATTCACGTCCACCTCCACCGCACACACCGCACTACACACCTCAAACACCATAAATTGTGTTTTGAACTTATTACAACGTAGTTAATAACTTATTTTTTAACTCGACGATAAGAACAAATATGTGTTTTGAACTTATTTACTTCTATATCATTTGATAACATTAAATAAACAAATACATGCTTAAAAATTAAAAATATTTCATAAAGGCATTATATAGAAAAAATTATAAAGGCATTTTTTTTATAATCGACATTAATAAATAATAAAAAATATTATAACAATTTTATTTTTTTAATTATCTTAAAATTCCGAAAATAGAAACAAATACAAAAGAAAAATTCAAAATTTTTTTGGGCCGTTGAGAGATGGCGGCCCAAACCATGTACGGGCCGCCCAAAGATGGCGGTCGGAACCATGTCACGACAGCCATCTCTAGTCGGCCCATACATGCATGGTTCGGTCCGCTCAGAGATGACGGCCCAAACCATGTATGGGCCGCCCAGAGATGGCGGCTGTGACATGGTTCCGGCCGCCATCTCTGGGCGGCCCAAAAATCAAAAAAAAAAAAAATCAAACCTCCTGCGACGTTGCGTCCATCATGTCCGGCGACTACGACGTTGAAGGGGTGAAGTCGTCCATGATGCAGGTGAGGTGGTGGTGGTCAGCTCAAGCCGATGAGGTGGTGGTGGTCATCTCAAGCAGGTGAGGTGGTGGTGGACAGTAGGGAGCTCGAGCTAAGTGGTGGTCAGCAGGGTTCAGGTGGTGGTGGTCAGCAAGGAGCTCTTACGTAGTGCCCCCAGATACTCGCCGGAAAATTGGAGTGGGGTTGTCGGAATTTTTGAGGGGGTTGCCGGAAAATTGAGAGTGAAAACTTGAAGTAAAAAGTGAAAGAAGTGGGGTTCTCTTTTATAAGGGTAACATCGTACTTTCACATTAAATTTTGCGGGCAATTTTAGCGTATGCGGACGTCGAATAGCGATACACTATTTTTTTTGGTAAGAAAATCTTATTTTATCCAATTTGATACGGAGTACATATACATCGTACTTGTTAGCTTTGACTAATATTTTACGTATGAATTAGATGATGGAAATTCTATATGTTTAAAGAAGTACACAAGTGAGAATGGAAAAAAAAAAGTAATATTTTCCTCCCACATGGAAAAAATATCTAGTGTTTTCTTACTTGATATAGTGTTATAGTAGCAGTTAAAAATAGTTGTGTGCCGGGCCGGGTCAGGCTTCAGGATGAGCCCACGTGCCGTGGGCCTAAGCGGGTCGGGCCCGAGCTAGGCCTACTTGACTTTGTGTCGGATCAGGTTGAAAAGTTCAAAACAGGGGTCAGGCCCAAGGACTTTCGTGTTCGGTCGGGCCGTCGTGCCTAAGCCTAATTTTACTAAATTAGTGTGCTTTGTCATGTTTGGTCGAGTCGTACTGTGCCCTGTCGTGCTTTTCCCAAAAAAATCGGCCCAGGCCCGACCCACGTTTCGTGCTCGTGTCGGACCGGGCATTTTTTGTGTCGGGTCGGTTTGGGCCTCGGGCCGACCTGTGTAGGGGTTTATAGTTAAATACATAACATGATAGCGGAATAACCCCAAAACCAGGAAACATGTATAAAGCACAAATTAAGCAATACATACGTTTGTAGCGTGTTTTCAACTTATGTCAACGAACACGAACAAGAACTCTAATCGTAGTTCCTCTACTTGGTTCACCGAAACAGTGCAAATCCGCCTTGTTTGTTGATATTTTAGATCTTGATCAAGTTTTGAAGCTTTTGGGAAATACTCAATAATGGAGGTAAAAGAGAAATTAGGGTTTTCTCTTTTCCTAAGGTTGTGTGTAATCTGAATTGTGTGTTGGAAAACATGTATATAAGTTATTAAAATAACCTAGTAACATTAGCAAGCTAACCAACAAAGGCCTAAGGCCATTGGCCGGCCAACAAGCCCATGAGGGGCGCATGCACGCACAACAGCGAGCTGGGTCGTGGGTAGTGGTTGTTGCTTGTTGTCTTGATACCCGTAATTGCTATACCCGTGTACAACCAACTTGGCTGTACCCTCCGTCAAAAATGACGCCGCTAGCTGGAATTTATTTAAAAAATAAAAAAAGCTATATCACGTGCTCTCTTTTTAACAAAAAAATTGCATATAAATTTTTCAAACATCAAAGAGCTGTCATTTTTGTTTTCTCTCTCCCCAAAAGTTTCTCTCTCCTCATTTTTGTTTTCTCTCTCCCCAAAAGTTTTTCTCTCCTCCTTTGTATGAGATTTTTTTTTCTAATCTCGAGTAACAATGTCAATCGGGGAATCCGCTTGCGTTTGCGCCGCCCTTATCCTTCACGAGAATAATGTCGTTGCCACTATCTGTAAACTTCTTCTCTCTTTTCTCATTTTTTTGCTTTTAATGTTGATTAGAAGAATGTCTTTGATAACTTAGTAGAATTTTCCTTTTATGTTCTACGTTTGTGCGCACATCAATTTTTATGTGATTTAGAAATTTTCTGGTTGAATCTCCATTTTCTCTCTCCATTTTTATGTGATTTAGAGTGTCTGTATTGTTTGTTATTTCTTTTTGTATTGTTTGTTCTTTCTCGTTGTACTGTTTGTTTTTTCATGTTGCTTTTTTAAATTCATCATAAAATTGTTCATAATTGTTTTCCTGTTTGTTCTTTCTTCTGGAATTTTATGCTCTTTTTTTATGTTGTTTGTTCTTTTTTGTTGAATTGTTTGTTCTTTCTTATTTATTTGTTTGTTCATAATAATCATCTGGTTAATGTTCATAATGAAATTAAGCTCTTCATTGATCTTTTATGTTTTTACAAGCGCATATATTGTTTGTTCTTTCTTTTAGTATTGTTTGTCATGTTCTTTCTCGTTGTACTGTTTGTTCTTTCATGTTGCCTTTTTAAATTCATCATAAAAGTGTTCATAATTGTTTTACTGTTTGTTATTTCTTCTAAAATTTTATGTTCTTTTTTATATTGTTTGTTCTTTTTTGTTGAATTGTTTGTTCTTTCTTATTTATTTGTTTGTTCATAATAATCATCTGGTTAATGTTCATAATGAAATTAAGCTCTTCATTGATCTTTTATGTTTTTACAAGCGCCTATATTGTTTGGTTTTCATTTTGTATTGTTTGTTCTTTCACAGCTCATTGCACTGTTTGTTATTTCATGTTGCTTTTTGAATTCATCATAAAAGCGTTCATAATCGTTTTACTGCTTGTTCTTTCTTCTGGAATTTTATGATCTTTTTAATATTGTTTGTTCTTTTTTGTTGAATTGTTTGTTCATAATAATCATCTGATTATTGTACATACTTTTTGTTTTATTTGTCATACCTTTTGTATTCTTTGTTCTTTCTTGTTCTATTACTGAGCATCTTTTAAACCTTTGTTCTTTTTTTTAACCTATTTTTTTCTTAGCATGATCATCATTTTCAAATCAGTAAATGTTCATTTTTAAATTAGTTGTGATCATCCCATCAAATTACTTACCATTTTCATTTTTAGCCTGCAACAGGGAGGAATTTGAAATCGTGAAAGTCAAATATTGTGTTCAAATCACACTTCATACACACATTCAAAAGTATAAGAACCAGGGACTACATCAAAAGCAAGATTCAAGATTGAAGATATAGAAAAATAAGTGAATGATTTCTACCAATATCTTGTAATTCAAGTACAATTTTACATAGGCAATGCCTAAAATGTTCAATTTTTTTGTAAATTATGTTATTTGACATGTTTTAATTCAATATGTGTAAATATATTTTCAAAGTAATAACATAATAATGCAATAACTATGTTCATTTTAAAATTAGTAAATATTTGTTTCATAATCAGTAGATAAATGTTCATTTCTAAATTGGTTGAATAAATGAGGATTGCCAAATAATTAGATAAACGTTCATATTCGAATGAGTAGATAAATGTTTATTTCCAAATAAATAAATAAATGTTCATTCCAAATAAATAAATAAATGTTCATTAGAAATAGTAAATGTTCATTTTCATACCAGTATATTAATGTTCATTTTAAACAACACAAAACGACATCGTGAGCTGGTTGTACCCGGGTACAGCTAAAAATTTGAGGTTGTCTTGTGCTTTGTTCCGCGCGCACTACACAACCAAGGCCTTTGGGCCAGTGTTGCATTGTCATGCGCGTTGCACCATTGGACCTTGCGTTTGTGCGCTTCGGCTCGTGGGTTGCTTTCGTGTTGCGATTAAATTATCCTTCGACAATTTATTTATCGTTTCGTAATTGACGATCCAATGTCGTACGATACGATTATTCGTTTCGCCTAGCTTACGAATATACGCAATACGATATATGTTTAATTGCGCTAGTTAATGAATTTTAAATGTTTTGGTTTGGGCCGTAACGATTCTAATTTGTATGGAGGCCATTAACTGTTATTATGTTTTGAAAGTTAGTTAAATTCCGCTGCGTAGTTCTGGTAATAGCCTTAGCCGTTATCACAGTGACCGGTGGCTGTAATATCTTAGTAATTTCTTTCTTTTAAGTTGGAAAATAGTTTTATAAAAGAAAGGAATTATTAAGATGTTACAACACTAGGTGAGGAAATCATCAAAAACTTAGCTTTTGGTAAAGAGGAAAATGAGAACAATCTAATTTCTTAAAATGAGAAAAGTGTTTCTTTTACAACGGATGCAGAGTACTACTGCTGGCAATAACTCCATAAGTCCATAACCCCATACGATTACTCATGCATAAGACAAAAATTCTAAAAAGCAATTACAAAATAGTTATAACTTAAGTTGTGATGTCACCTTATGACAATTAGGTTCCAGCCTTCCAGGTGGAATTCACTCACTAACATGATTCAATTCCCACTTGGATACTCCCTCCGTTTTTTTTTTTTGTTACGTTTGGATTTTTACACGTTTATTAATATATAATAAAGATTTTTTTCTTTTTTATTAAAAAAATAAATCCAAGTAAAACCTCAATCCACTAATCATTATAACAACCAATAAGATTGTTTTATTTATCAAAATTAACCAATAATGAAAAAGCACACAAATTGCTAACTTAACATATTTGGGAAATTGTAAAGAATTTAATGAGTTGAAAGAATTGGACCAATTAAAATTAAAAGTTAACCCAAAAAATGACAGTTAATAAATTTATAAAAGGAAAGATTCTCTCATGTAACAAACATTGTAAAACAACTTAAAAAGGGGGGCGAGTACAGTCTCTTGATCCTCTATCCCTGCCCGAAATACGTAACAAACAAAAAGAAACGGAAGAAGTAGCAGATAAGCAAAACTAAATGGGGGTATGAAGCCAAAATTGAAATTGTAATATTAAAAATATTATCCAAAAATAATACCATTGCAAATAAAAGGAAATGAGCAATTTAGAAAAGTGATACAACTATTATAAGATGGAGGAAGTACTCAGTGATAATTATAGATAAAAATGATTTGTATAGACTTTTATTTTCTTACAAGGAAGTTGTGACAATGTACTTTCAACTTACTTTGATAAATAGATAAAGTAAATTATAGAATAATCTCTGTCAAAGCTGGCTAACAGATTGTAGTACACATTATATAGCTATTTTGGGTGGATGATATGCTAAGCCAGCTACACTTGCATATAAATAGGAACCATCCTAACTTATATAAGAAATAAATTTCGAAAATACCAATAGATTATTAATCAGTATACTAAGTCTTCCCTATATATTACTCAAAATGGAGGAAGTTGTGGTTTTTTACAAATTCACAAAGAAAGTAGTATCCATTATTTTCATCCTAACTCTGCGTAAGTAAAGTCATTACTCTATTATATTTATATTTATATTGATTATTAATCCCTTTTTTTGTTTATTATAATTTGATTGTTATTTGTTTAATAAACTAAAAAATGAATCCATTAAAGTAATTAATAAAGGTTATTTTGTTGTATTTGAAATTTTTAACAGTGCAAAACATGGCTGGTAAAGCCTTCGGCGGTGATTATTGTAGTACAGATGGAATGTTCTGCTATCCTAATCCCGGCTCACGCTGTTGTGATGGACTTGCATGCGACGAAGATAAAACTTTATGTTACACTTGTTAGTGTCTAAACTTTGATATTATTTTGTATTGTAGACAATTAACTAAATTAAGATATCTAACCTTCTAGCTAGAAGGTAAACCCATAATTTTAATTCATTAGGCTAATGCCTGACCCATATCATGCTCGGTTTTTTAAATTAATATGATAAACAATTCAAAACTTAGTCAACACAAGTTGGTCATAAATTGTTAGTATTTTTTAAAAATATAACTTCATCTTATGAAATACTCTACAAATTATATAATATGCTTTAGTGTTTTTGCGAAAATAAGTATTTTATCATTGAGGAGATAGTAAAAGGAAGAAAAAAAATTAAAATGAATTTATATTTTCTACTCATATGATATTGTTGACATAATTTTTTTAGTGAAATGTTAAAATCATTTTACTATTTCCAAGATAAATTTAAGAAAGAAACAATGTGGGTTTCAAAGAGAAAATTCCCTCTAATTTTCTTCTTTTTTGGGCAAATTTGCTAAAAAGGACCTTTTATAACCCAAATTTGCTAAAAATGACCTTACATAATTTTTTTTTGTGAAATCATACCTTAATGTAATTTTTTTTGGCAAGAAAGGACCTTATATAATTATTATATTTGTGAAATCACAGCTTAATGTAATTTTTTTTTGTTAAAGACAACCAAAGGTAAGTTTCCGACATTAACTGGGTTTTTCCGGCCATTAACTTGCTCTTGAGAATCATGTGTTGCTTTATTTTACTAACTACACTCAATATAGCACGTGTTGATACATGGAAGATGACATGGGACACACCTGCTAATCACAGACTTCATTCTTAAACAATTTGTCTGTTGCTTTTCAGCTTGGTATAAACATTTTAACCAACTGATAAATCTATGTTTTGGCGCTGCTAAATGCACCATATAATATTACCCCAAGGGACTTTGTGTTGGGCACTTGGGCTACATGGTGCCATCTTTTCATAAACGACCTTAACAGAGTACTACGACATATAACTGAACTCAATATATAGTACCATTCCATAATTTTACTATTTTATTAAAAACGAATTTTATCAAATAAATTTCATTGAATTGATTTCATTATATACTTTTATAATATGAAATATTTAAATTTTAAGATTTTTTAGAAAAAATAATTAGAGATAACTATGGTCAAAGTTGTATATATCCTGACAACATATGCTAGTCAAAATATTGTATTTTTTTTAATTTTTTTTTGAAATAGAGGAATTATATTTTATTTCCCTTAATATATTGCCTTATATAAATACAACTTTTTTGTAGTACCCCCTGGGGTGTCCGACTGGTGCGCAGACGTCGGACACCATTGTAGTCTTCTTGCTAAAACGTGTTGCGGAGGACACAAATGTTCAAGCGTGATTAGAGGGATTTGTAAATAGTCGTCATATCACAACACACATCTTATGTGGCCGGAGATTTACTTCAATTCTTTTGAGCTTGTTTGATTAACTACTTCGACCTGTGGTTATTCTTAACTGGACTTCGTTTGATTTAATTTGTTATGTATTTCTCTTGTAGATATAGTATAATATTTTATTAATTAATTATTTTTTAATATAAAAAGAGAAATAATGTATATCTATTTCGATGTTAGTATTTTGTAACGTAATTTTTTGTATTCTCATGGGTTTGTTTGTAACGATATGTTTAAAGAAGTACACAAGGGAGAGTGGAAACAAAAATGAAATATTTTCCTCCCACGTGCAGCCCCGGCCCAAACTATACGGGGGCCCTGTGCTAATATTAAAAATGAGGCCCAATTTTTTTCCTTCAACTTAAACGTATGAAATACTCGGTTAGGCCTCTAATGTTTGGTACTTTGGTCCCACAACTTAAAAATAGCTATAAACATTTCTAGTCCCAGTGAAATTTTCAAAAAAAAAAGCACAAAAATTAAAAAGCACAAAAATTTAGGCAAAATAAAAGGTTAATGGAGGTAAAGTCAGAAAGTACTACTAGTTGCAAGTTGGAATACAGTGAATTTGTAGTAGAAAGGGTACAGACATGGGCCCATTTGATTTTGCTGTCACGGTTTTAACAAATTCATCTTTATATGGCTTTTTTTTTGGGCTTTTAGATAGTTTCTCTAACTTTGGTGGCCCTTTTAGACATGGGGCCCTGTTCCGTGTCCCACTTTGGGCTGGTTCAGGGCCGGGCCCTGCCCACGTGGGAAGAATATTAAGTGTTTCCTTGTTTTATACGGAGTATAGTGTTGGAGTTGGTAGTACTACCTATTTGAGAAAGTAGTAGGGAGGCTCGGTAGACACACTCACATGCGCACGTGGGAACTGGGAAATAATATACCATATAGGCAAATAAATTATGGGAGGAGGTTAACAAAATTAAGAAAATAAAAATATGTCTCACTAGGTGAGGAAAACATTACTACTTCTCCGCTTTATTTATAAAACCGTCCCTTAATATATACTCGTTTCATTTCTATAAATGACAAACTAGTATTGTTTAGACATTTAGTAATTGATATACTCCGTATATACTCTCTATATAGACTAACTTATAACTTATTTATTCTCTACCTTTTATAAAAATTCACATATTAAACAATTGAATTACACATAAGATATGGTTAATTAGTACAAAAAAAGTAATTCTTTCATAAAAAGCAACCAACACTTAGGGGTCGTTTGGTTCGACCATTTGAAATGATTTGAAATGGAGTTAGAATCCATTCCATCCATTTTATTGTTTGGTTGGTCTTTTTTGAAATGGAGTTTCATTCCAAGGGGTTTCTATCTCCTTGTCATACCCCAGGAATCTCATACCTACCTCTCCCCTAAAGATTCAAAATTCATTCCACCCAAGTTTTTAACCTTAACTTACAAAAGAGGGGAAAATGAGGAGGGTGAGCCGCCCACCATTACCGGCAACCTACGATCAGTTGACCATCGATCCGACGACCATCACCGGCCGGTGACCGTCACATCATGTCCGGTGGGTTAAAAGCAGACCAGTTTTTTTTTTTTCTTTAATTCTCGTCATCTATAATCCTCCCCAATTGGTTAATTAATTTTGGATTGAACTCTTGTTTTCGCTATCCCCTGAATGGTTTTCATCTGATACAGATAGAAAAATTGATGCAAAAGCTATGGCATTGTTATTCACTTATGCACCTGCTTTTCATTTCTAGAACTATTGTTGGAGTATATGTGTGTCAGATTCTGCTTGCTCAACATCAATCATTGTTGTTGGTTTTTGAAAAGTGTACTTATTGATTAGATATTAGATTATGCCGCAAATGATTATGTACTGGGATACCAAAATTTATTCTTACTGGCATTTACTTATTAATTAGACATTAGCTTACCATTGCAATTTACAAATTCTAGAAACTCAATCTATAATTAACTTAATCTTCACTTTTTTAATTGAATACAGAATCCATTCTAATAATGAACCAAACAACATGAATGAGAGATCATATCCATTACAAGATCAAATCAAAAAATTTCAGATTGGTATGGAAAATAGAATTCGTACTCCACGTCCCCACTGGTATGAGACTTCATTCCAACCCAATTTCAGTTTAACGAACCAAACGACCCCTTAATCCTTCCTACCACCCTATTTTAAACTAGCTAAGTACGTTGAAATGAAATACATAGTAATGTCACTTACCAGTGGCTATAAAATACATAACTCTGACATGTATATGTACCAAGGGAGGACCTACTTGACGCCTGAGAGGTCCTTTGGACCCCCATTATTTTCCAAATTTTTTTGTTAAACTGATATTGAGTTAATTAATTGTACTTAAAATAGTTAACATATATATAATTAACCTACAATAATGACAATGAAATATTTTAGCTTGATGGTTGCTTGATTAATGTTCATAGGCAATCTAGGTTCAAATCCTTATAAGAGGACATTAATTACGACATTTTTATATCTTTTATTTGTCATTCATTGATCCTCTAAATTCTTCATTTCTTTTGTTTTTCCCTTTGTAAGTCGTTTTTTTCTCCATCGCTTTTTATTGTTTTTATAAAAACACAAAAAATAAATGTATGTAATACTTCACTTTTATAGACTTATAGTGGTCTAACTCGTATAGGACCCGTGCGATGCACGGTTTACAAATTTTAACTTTAAGTGCGAAGTTAAATTAGTTTACAAAAAAAAGAAGTGGATTTTTCATTCTCATTTACACCCGTCACCCATAATTTCATGTTAGGTATAAAATCAATTAACATCCTATACTCTCTTTTTTTTTTTATCGTGTTACCCATACCCATTTGGTTACATGCCTCATTAGTCTTTATTAAAGATGGACAGTGAGTCGGGTCTGACCTAGTCCATCCTGACACAACCCATAGTGGGTTAGGTGGGTCGGACTCCCTTATGACCCATGACACAATGTGTCATGGTCGAGTTTTTTCAACACAACCCATTTCGACCGACCCCATCGAACTCGACACAACCCACCACGGCACACCCGGCCCATCCAACCCAACGCCCGAACCCAACCCACCCAATACACGAACTCAACCCACCGAACCATTTCTAATTTAAACTATTTTGTATGTTTAAAATGCTAAAAAAAAATCTAATTTTATTGTTTAAATATACATTAACCACATTTAAGTGAGTATGTGAATAACATATAGTAATTCATTTAAATTCATATAAAATTTGTAACTTTTTAACGCTTAAAAAATCGTCTAAATCCACCTAACCCACATCAGTTCCTAAAACTCGTCTAAACCCACCAGACCCATCTAATACATCTGACCCATCGGAGTCACATTTGGCCTAAACCTGTCGTAACCTACAAAACCCATCGGACCCACTCGACACGCACAACCCACCACGGCCCGTATAACCCACGACCCATCATGTACTTTGTCCATTTTTTCCGACACAACTCACGACTCAACCCACCCCGATTTAACTACGGAGGTTTGTGTGTTAATTATCTCCGCCCCATGACCCACAAAACTCACTCATGAGACATCCAACACGCCACGTTGGTCATCTTTAGTTATTATCCCACTACAAATGCATCTTATCCGAAATTTCTTTTACCTAACATAGTAACTTTAAAATTTAAATATGAATCTATATAAAATGTGCAGTATGTCTACTCAATTTTGAGAATGTTGAACTTATTTTATTAACTATAAAAATTATGGAAATATTCAGAACAAATGATTATAACTTAATTATATTACATACTTCCTCCGTCTTTTAATACTCGCAACGTTTGGACTTTTGCCACTATTCATATAATCTACTTTGACTATTCGTAGTGTTTTTTATATAAGATAAAACATAGTCATGTGGGATCTTGTTAGATTCGTCTCAATTTGTATTTTCAAAATATCAACTTTTTATAATTTTTGCATAAAGAGAATTTAAGATATAAATGATCAAAGTTGTGCATCGGCATGCGTGAAACTAACAAACGTTGCGAGTATTAAAAGACGGAGGAAGTATGTGTTTTCTTCACCCTTGAAAAAAAAGTTATATGTTCAGATATTATGTCTTTTTCTTTTATTGTGTTACCCGTATCATTTTGTTGTTGCCCACCTCATTTTGTTACTTGCTCTATTTCAAGTTTACTCTTTTGAAATCAGTTATGATCAAATCCAATAAGGTTCATTAGGTCTATTAGATTTAATCAATTCCAAATCCAATAAGTTTAGATAAATTTAAATTCATTTTAAATAAGATGAAAAGAATGCACCCTACCTCCATTTTTCTTTATTCCATTTGTTTTTTATGTGATCAAAACAAAATTTAAAAAATTGGTTGTACTTTGTGGATTGTATTTATGAAGAAAGAAACTATATTTGCTAAAACTCAAAACTAAACCACCACGTCATCATGGAGAATATTATTTTATCTGTATAAATGTTCATCACTTATCAAACCACTACTTATTCACGTCTAAACAGTGCGGGGATAGATGAATGTCCAATAAATCTGTTCCACCGATTTTTTTTATTTTAATTATGATTTATAATGCTTCACGAGTGTATTTGTGTGCTATTTGTTCAATGACAATTATTGTAATAAAGTAAATCTCTTCCAAAGTATGAAAAACTCGTTTTTTTTCTTTTTAAATTGAAATCGCGCAGATTTATTGTTGTAATTTGGACTAGGTGTTGAGTTTTATTGTTATGAAAACCTAAAATTAAAGTTCTTAAATTCTGCACATATTTTATTACGACGTTTATAATATTTCGACTATTTACCTTTCAACTTTGACCCACTAAAAGAAAAGAAATCACAATTTTTTTGGACCCCTATATATAAATTCTTGGATCCGCTCCTGATATGTACTAACGTTATAATTTCTAACACCATTAAAAAAAGAAACGTTATCATCATGTAAAATTATAAATTCTTGATTTGTTAATTTCTTAACTACTCCCTATTTATATATTATTATTCTAATTATGTAGAGTAATTATTTTTATATAATCTAATAATGCACTATTTTATTAGTTTTCTAATTTTACAGAATGCATTAGCACGACAAATACTATTTCACATTATATAAAATAATTTTGGGCCCGTCAAAAAAAAAAAAAAAAAAGTAATTTTGGGTGGAAGAGCGTTAACCAACTAAACTTGTACATAAATAGGGACAATCGTAACATATATAAGAAAGACTTTATGAAATATAACAATATATTACTCAAAATGGAGGGACAATTAGTTTTTACCAAATCCACCAAAAAAATAGTAGCCATTTTTTTCATTCTAACTCTAGGTACGTAACTTTTTTTTTCTTTAATAAGCTAAGCAATTACTCTATTAAACTGTATTTATATGTGTGTTGATTGTTAGCCTAATATTTTTGGTTATTTGATTGTTTAAAAAACTCTAAAATTAATTCATTTACTACGTAAGTAATAAAGGTTGTTTTGTTATACTTGAATTTTAATAGTGCAAATCATGGCTGGTAAAGCGGTCGGTGATTCTTGTTCTAAAGACAAAGAAAGTTGCGATCCGACTCTCGGCACATCAAAATGTTGTGCTGGATTTGCCTGCGACAAATCCGTACTTACGTGTTACACTTGTTAGTTTCTAAACTTTGACATTATTTTATATTGGTACACAATTAACTGAGATGAGGATATCCACTACACTATTTTTAAATTCTGTTGTTTTTCTTCTTTGAGTTACTTTCATTTCAATTAAAAAAAAACTAAATTAAGGTATATAACCTCGTAGCTAATGCTTGACTATCTATTTTTGAATATATATATATATATTCAAAAATATGTTTTCTTTCCCTTTATATATTGTCTTATATAATTACAATGTACACTAAATTTCAACTTTGTTTGTAGTACCCCCTGGAGTGTCCTCCTGGTGCGCAGCTGTCGGACACCATTGTAGTTTGTTTGGTAAAGTGTGTTGTCCCGGACACAAATGCACAAATCCTTTAAGAGGGCATTGTGATGTACTTTAATGCATAGGGGTTTTTGTTAATTTGTTATGCATTTGATAAATTCAGATTTCCTTTGTAGATATTGTAAGAATTTACTATAAAAATAATAATACTCCGTAATATATATCTTTATCTATGTTGGTATTTTATAACACACGTAGTACATTCTTGTACCATGCATGTTCGAACTTTAACATTTATCTTGTTTGAACTTATCTTACAACGAGGAAGTATAAATCAATATCAGATATTTCACAAATACATATCACCCACTAAACGACATAATAGGGATAAGACAAACACTAAAGAACAAAATCAATTTTTTTTGAAAATGACATCTGTTTTTGGAAAATGGCATTGGTTTTTGAAAAATGGCTTCCAAAATGACATTTGTTCTTTGAAAAATAGCAACTGCTTTCATTTTTGTCTAATCTCTATTTTGTCGTTTAGTGGGGTGATATGTATCTCAAGATACATATATTGGCCTCTCCGCCCTCGTTATATGACATCTAATTGATTAATTTTAATTCTTAAAAACTAACTAAACAACCAGAAGTGGTTTAAGTACTTCCTCACGAAAATCCCTCAAAGATTGGCACAACAAACCTGTATTGCGCGTCGGCTCTTAATTACATTGCACCACAACGAACAGAAGCATGCACTAAAACTGAAAAAACTATACATACACTAGATTTGATGTCTTTACAAGAATGCAATCAGATAATTATCTAAGGAAGATTATTCGGTAAAAAAAATTAAACGATTTACAAGTGCACAATATCACAAGTGTTCTCCTAGAAAAATAATTCTCTGTTATATACAGTATAGGATATTAGAATGTTGTCATCAGCAGAACATAAGTATGTGTTGAACGATGGCGTGGGAACTATAATGCAGTTGGTGATATAAAGGCTTTAGCTTTAGAAATCAGATGAGCAGATGCAGGGTAAAAGGACTTGATTCCGAAGAACAGAACCAAAACCAGAACCAAAACCAGGAAAATAGAGGATGAAGAAACAGGACGAGAACTCAAGAGGATATGACTATGTACAAACCCGTCTTCCATCCTTATCCATGACTTGAGAGTGAAAGGTTGATCAGCAATCTCCAGAATTCTAGCTCCTCTTGCCCAATTCCCGTAACCACCATAACCGGTGTGTCTAGCATAGCACAGCCATAGTTTCTTGTAAGGACAGCACCAGTCATTGCCGTGGTCATGCCCTACAAACACAGCCTGCCACAAACATAGAGAATGTCTCAGTATAAACTTCAGGAAACTTCCAGACACGTAAACATGAGATTGATTACCTGGACTGAAGGCCGATCTTGTAATACTTTCATGATCCCCGCCTCAGATTCTTGAGTACATACCCGTTCCTTATTTATTGACCCGACACAAGGCTGAGGAACAAAAAACAACCAAGGTGCAGCCTTCTGATATGCTTTACTAGGTATGTGCCAAAAGAAAATTTCAGGTACCCTGCGAAGTTTTAAAAAAACTCCTTTTATTTTCATCTAATGAAAGAATAACTATATTTAATAGTTTAATGAACCTTTCATTTAGTGCATTATAATCCAAAGACAATGAACCATTGATGTTTTAGTATCATTCAAAATCGGTTTAACAAAAGAACCTTATACTATAAATTTATTGGTGAAAAGGTAAGCATAAAATTGCATCATGTAGACTTTCAGAAATGTAAGAAAGGCAGAGTTTTGACTTCTTAGTACCTAAAATCGGGGTTGATTTCGTTAGATATGCCTTTAAGCCACTGTGCTTGGGCACTTGAAATCACTTCTGGATAGGAACCTCCTCCCGAATCAAGAAAATACATAAATGCCACAGGCGACTCTGGATTTTCTGATGATGAGATTTGCAGGACGTAGTTAGATACACTTGGCCAAAGGTTTTTGGGTCCATGCTGAGAGAATGAAAGTGTGCCATTTCCAAGTTCATAATTCATCAAATCCAATCGTGTTGTGCCCATGAAGCTGCAATTTCCATCCCCTGATATAAATTATATAATGCAACAATTACAGATGGAAGTGAATACGAACTTATACTGTATTTTGAGGGTGTAAATCTCCTAAGAAAAGTTCTTTTCTCATTTTGTCAAATAAGTATTGGTAGACATAAGTTTAAATGAAAGTTTCTTAAACTTGCCACTTTGAGAAGATAGAGGATCTTTACCAATGAGCGTTGAATTAGACGGAGAACAACGCAACGGGGGAATCCCCTGTTTGGAAAACCATTCCTTAGGCCACACAAAATGGGCATCATCATGATTACCAAACACACTGGCCCAAGGTATGCCTCGATCTCTGGTGGGTGAAGTAGCTTGATCCCAGTACAGGCTTGCGTTTGCTATAGGAATATTATTGGCTGTGACGACATCTCCTAGGTACACAACGAAATCTGTAATGCATTTTACAATCGATCAGATTATAACAAGAACAAACTCAGGAAGTACGTCAAAATGTTTCCTTAAACTGAAAGCAATAAATCAGATAGGGGCAGGAATGCTGAATCCTGACTTTGCACTTTTGCAGCAATGTAACTGTTAGCATAATTGTATTATTCGGAAAAAACAAAAAAAAAAAACAATATTGCATCTAAAATCATGTTGCAAGTCTTAACAACCCAACAAGAGGTAGCCTAAAAGTCTGATTACTGAATTTAATAACAAGTTTATCATCAGAAGTTTTTGCAGAGAGATCTACTGTCTGTGAGTTTGTGATAATGAATTAGTGAGTGATATACTATAACAGTATATAACACCCTCATAATATTTAGCAATATCATGTAATTGAATATAATGCTCATCAGTAAAACTCCATACATTCAGTTATGACTTACGGCCTATCTTTAAGCTCAAATGCATCATCACAGTACACAAGGCACTGAACTAATTGTCGGATCAAAAACAGCAGCTCTGTTCCAATGACAAAAAAATAACCT
The DNA here is from genome assembly GCF_020520425.1 of Spinacia oleracea. NCBI lineage: Eukaryota > Viridiplantae > Streptophyta > Magnoliopsida > Caryophyllales > Amaranthaceae > Spinacia > Spinacia oleracea. Next base: position 124,748,122 of record NC_079487.1, on the reverse strand, counting down.
TGATTATTGAAGTTGACATCTATACTATCAATGGTACAAAATTTATCATTCATCTCAAAATTAGAAAATCTAATATGAAGATAAAGTTTACATGATTAAAACACTTCTTGGTGTTTCTAGGATTAGCAAAATACAAAGAAATTGAGCAAAAGTAAGCGCATAATTGCATATAAGCAACCTTATCACCCAATCTCCTTTAAGATATTATGCTAACTAAAGAAGGAAACATACAGAAATCAGTTGAAGTGCATAAACTAAGTAAGCATTAAGCACCATCCTAAATCTTCTTTCACCATACCGAGCAATTCTAATAGATGCACACACGCAAACACGCACCTCGTGTTAATTGGCTTAACATCACTCCAAATTATCTTCCATGTCTCTAAGCTAAAACTCTACCAATTAGTTCATCTACATTCAATTCTACAATAGTACAATACCCATGTTTGTTACTGTAACTAAATCCAGCTAGGAATTTTATGTTACTTGAACTTTTCTTTTCACCTCTTTTTCAAAAGATAGAGTCCGACACTTGGGCACGTACCACACGAATAACTGAGTCCTAGTAACATAGACTGATAGACCGCATCATCCATAAAATCTTTACACAGCCGAGTACAGAAGATATTAATCAATCAGAGGGCAATGTTTGAAATCAATTCTAAACCTATATTCGAACATCAAATTAATCAACAACTTATTCCTTCTACTATTAAATCAACTAATCACCACCGTTAACCAATTCAAAAGTTCCCATTAATCATTACAGTTAATTCAATACAAATTAACAAACCCACATATATTTACAAAGATTCAATCAAAACCCAAAACCCCAACTTTAAAAAAAAAAAAAAAATTAAAAATCAAAAATTTCCACAGCCAATAAAAGAAATTAAAGAAAAAAGACCTGGGTTTTCGTGATGAAGAATAGAGGACATGGATTTGACGGAGTTGACATCTTGCTTAGGTCCCCAATTACTCCAAGAATTCTCCCCAAAATGCAAGTCTGCAAAAATTGCAATTTTAAACGATGACTTTGTCTTGTTTAATTGCAGAACTTTCAACCCAAAAGTTGAGTGAAAGTGGATGCTCAACAATACTCCTAAAAGAACAAAAATCTGAGGGGGTTTGAAGAACAGGAAAAAAAAAGATGATTTTTTTCTTTGATTACATAATAGACCCATTAAAACCAGAGAACAAAAATTGAGATGAAATTAGTGGAATTGGATTTAGAGTGGAGATTTTGGTGTAAATTGAGTTAGTAAAGAAATTGATAGAAATTAGTTCAGTCTTCATAGGCACGCTTGAGAAGTCAAAAATGGTTAGCTTCTTTTTTTTTTTTTTTTTTTTATTTATTTATTATTATTTGCTGCTTTCAGGTGAGAAGATGGTTACTAATTTTTGGTCAAAATGGAGTTTGACTATATTACGTAGTATTCCAATAATTCATCATTTGCTCAAGAGTCAAGAGTACTCCCTTGTATAGTTGTATGCCCCATGCACAGGAATGTGTAAAATGGAGAAGAGATAGAAGTAGTGGGTCAAATATATTTGATGTGAGAGTAAAGTGATGGTCTCCTTAATTTTTATGGTAATAGGATAATCTTTTAACGACGACCTAAAATGAAAAATGGGACAAATAAAAAGAGACAGATGTAGTACTCCTTCCGTCCTATATTTATAGTCTCGTTTGACAAAAAACACGGGTTTTAAGAAAAATGGAATACAGTACATGGAAAAGTATAATAAAATACTAATTGTCTATTGGTTCAGTGGTGATTGAGCCTGAACTTGGTAGAGAGAATTCGTGTTTGATCCCTCGCAATAACAATTGGGACGGGACTAGAACCTACCCACCCAAAACTCGCCACAAATCCGGATTAGCCCTAAGGGAGAACCGGGTGCTAACACCAAAAAAAAAGTAGAATAAAGTACAAATAATGATTGAGTTGGATGAAAAAGTGGAATAAAGTACAAGGAAAAGAGAATATAGTACATAGAAAAGTGGAATATAGTACATGAGTGGGGTTTTCAATGCAGTTTTGATTAATATAGTAAATGAGAAAGTGGGGCCTTATTGCCTTAATAGCCAAAATTAGAAACAAGACTATAATTTTGAGACGTCCGATTTAAAAAACAAGACTATAATTTTGAGACGGAGTGAGTAATATTTAGCGGCGAATCAGTAGAATAGTACTCCATTCTTTCTCGATCTTTTAATTGCAATGTTAAACTAGGGTGAGGAAAACATTACTATTATTTACACATTTACTCAATGATATATATATATATATATATATATATATATATATATATATATATATATATATATATATATATATATATATATATATACTCCCAAAATAGATAGAATATCATAAATACATAGTCGCCTAGTCGGTAGTATAAACAAAGAAAATGTGGAAATTCGTTCAATAAAAGTTATCTGTTTTTTAGTGATTATTTTTTTTCATTTTAATAAAAATTATTTCTTCGAAATCACTAATACTCCGTAATGTATAAAATTAATCATTTAACCCTTTAAAATGTTTATATATCATTTTCTATAATATACTCCGTACTACGTAAAAGTTAGTCAAAACGTATTAAAAGTTACAAAAAAAACAGGTAAAAGTTACAAAAAAAAATGGCTAAAAATTATCTTAATGTAAAATAAATTTATTGTACAACTTGTGCACGCAAAACCTTTGAACTTATTTATTTCTCTACTTAATATATCATAATTATAAATTTTCACATCTTAAACAATTAAATGACACATAAAATACGATTAATTAGCACCAATTCTTTTGTAAAAAGCAACCAACACTTAATCATTCCTACCACCATATTTTAAACTAGCTAAATACGTTGAATGAAATACATAGTAATGTCACTCACCAACGGCTATAAAATACATTACATAGTATTTTACTAAAAATTGACATGTCTAAGCTAACACCATTAGAAAAAACGTTATTTATCATATAAAAGTATAAAATTCTTGATTTATTAATTCCATAATTACTTCCTATTTATATATTTTTACTCTAATTATATAGAGTAATTATTTTTATATAATCTAATAATGCACTATTTTATTAGTTTTCTAATTTTATAAATCTCATGCATTAACACGACATATACTACTACACATTATATATAGTTATTTTGGGTGGAAGAACGATAAACCAGATAAACTTGTACATAAATAGAGACAATCTTAACTTATATAAGAAACACATTATGAAATATATCAATATACTTAGTTTTTCAAATATATTACTCAAAATGGAGGGACAATTAGATTTTTACAAATCCACCAAGAAAGTAGTAGCCATTCTTTTCATCCTAACTCTAGGTAAGTAAATTCTTTTTTCTTTTTTTTTTTTTTTGTAATAAGGTAAGTAATTACTCTATTATATTTATATGTGAATTGATTGTTAGCCTAATATTTTTAGTTATTTGATTGTTTAAAAAACTTTAAAATTAATTCATTTACTAAGTAAGTAATAAAGGTTATATTTGAATTTGAATAGTGCAAACCATGGCTGGTAAAGCGGTCGGTGGTACTTGTTCTAGAGACGGGGAAAACTGTCATCCTACTCCCGGCACAAACTGTTGTCCTGGATTTGCCTGCGACGAATCTCGACTTATTTGTTACACTTGTTAGTTTCTAAACTTTGACATTATTTTGTATTGGTACACAATTAACTAAATTAAGATATATAACCTCGTAGCTTATTATGATAGACTACCTGAGCCATGTTTGGTTTTAAAATCAATACTATGTAAATAATTTGAAACTTAATCTACAGAGTAATATGTTTTTTTAAAAAAAATCATCATATGAAATACATACTCCGTACCATTCTGTAGACTGACAGTCTGACAGACTGTAGTTCGTATACTACAGTATGCTTTCCGGAAAATAATTAAATATTTCGTACTCCCTCCGTTCCTAAATAAGTGTCACATTTCCATTTTTGGCGTTCCCTTATAAGTGTCACATTTCTATTTTTGAACATGTACTTTTCCCACTTTTCTATACGATTTTCACACTTTTTCATACACTTTTCCCACTTTTCTATAAATCATAATTACTTTTACTTACACATTCTACACTTTTCTACTTTTCAATCCCCACATACACTTTTATTTGTACTTTATTCAATTAAACAATTATCTACTTTATCATTTCCCCAAAAAAAACATTCTCAATCATTAACTCTTACACACTTTACAATTTTATTAATTACCGTGCCCGAACCCAAATGTGACACTTATTTAGGAACGGAGGGAGTATTTTTTATTCATAGGATATATTGTTGTCATAAAAGATTTTTGATCATTTTACTATTTCCATGATAAACTCAACGGGCTTAGAAGGGAAAATATCCTCAGACTCCACTTCAGTATATCGGTATAGACTATAGGGAGAAATTATTTTGGCACACCAAAAAGTTAATTTTAGCACAATCACTGCAAGACAAAGTTTTTTGTGCTTTACTCACAAGAAAATGTGCCAAAATCAACATAAGATGTGCCATAATCAGTTCTCCCGTATATGTATAATATTTATAGACTTATAGTTACTCCATAGCTATATACTAATATTACAATATACGTAGTCAAAATTATGTTTTCTTTCCCTTTATATATCGTCTTATATAATTACAATGTTCATTAATTTTCAACTTTTATTGTAGTACCCCCTGGGGTGTCCTCTTGGTGCGCAGCAGTCGGACACCATTGTAGTCTGTTTGGTAAGGTGTGTTGTCCCGGACACCACTGTACAAATTTTATAAGAGGACATTGTGATGTACTTTAATGCATAGGAGTTTTTCTTAATTTGTTATGCATTTGATAAATTCAGATTTCCTTTGTAGAAATTGTATGATTTTACTATAAAAATAATAATACTCCGTAATATACTACGTACCTTCGTTCCTTAATGTTCTTTACGCTTACTATTTGCACGGATCCAATGCAATATTTAACCACTAATATATTCAATTCTGTATGTGAAAGAATTATAAAAAGTTTCTGCAAAATACATATTGAAACCAATCTAACAAGATCTTACATTATAACTTTTTGTTATATATAATAGTGAGAATTTACGGTCAAAGTTTTCATACTTTAGACACATATTCTAAGACGTAAAGAACTTTCAGGAACTGAGGTAGTTATCTTTATCTATGTTGGTATTTTATAACATAAATTTTTGTACCATGTTCGAACTTTAACCTTTTCGTCTCTCTTTTATTAAACTAGAATCCTTTATTTTTTATATAGTTCATATCTCGTTTGTGTTCAAATTCCTTAACTTTTCCAAATGACCCTATATATTGGAAGTTTTTTCAATGGCTATAATAAAAATGTAGCTACTATAACTGTTTTTAATCTGGACCCTTTAATATGTTTAGGATCAATCGTGTCCATTCATCTGTTTGACTTAATAAAAAAAGTCATTGAATGCATTTTTATAAAGCGCAAAAGTTATTTTAATTTAAAAATTATTTTCCCTCAAAAAAACAAAATTTATCTTATTATCTGCCAAAAACAAAAACTGCTTGTCTGCAATCAATATGCGGTTTCTACTATCAATTACTTGTTGGTTCAATGATGATTGGGGCAGAACTTGCTAGAAATAACTCGTGTTCGATCCCCGTAACAACAATTGGGAGGGGACTGGAACCTATCCACCCAGCACTACAAGATTTTTGCATCTTTAACGACAACCTAAATACGACGGGTCAAAAATCCCGTCGTAAAAGCCTCTTGCGACGGGGCTAACAACCAAACAATAACGGGAATAACCGTCGCAAATGTCTTTTACGACGGGTTTACAACGGATTTACGACGGGATTTTCTATTAACGACGGCCCTCTTTTATGACGGGTTCGCGACAGGAAATCCCGTCGCTCATCAACGATTATTGGCCTTTCGCGACGGAATTTCCCGTCGTTAATAGTACAATTTCTTGTAGTGCAGAACTCGCCCCGAATCCGAATTAGCTCTAAAGGTGAACCGGGCTAACACACACAAAAAAAAAAAAAAATTGCGGGTTTCTACTTCCAATTGAATCAATAACCATAGAAGTAACATTCTTTGGTTCTTCGATCAAATTAAATTACAGAGTATTGTACATATATTTCAGGATAAAATATTGAACAATTATCGGCATCGTTCCCATTAAAAATAAAAAGGAGAAGAATAAAGTATTATCGTCTTCTACTCCGCATCTTCCACCTAATTTTCTTTGAATTTGAAGAGATAAAATGGTGAGAGCTACCATGAACTATGAAGGACATTATATGAGAAACTGATAATTAATGAACATCAGTGGAAGGATGGCCTGATGGGTTGAGGAAGAAATCTAGATCACATTGAGTAACTAACTCCTTTTTTTAAAAAGATATTACTGATTTAATTTTTTCAATTTAAAATTGTTATTTAAATTTTATTTTATATTTTACATTTTGTCAACTAAATGAACAGCCTTGATTCAATTCTAAACATCAATGGTCATGATTCAAAAGATTATACTCCAATGACTACAAAATTGTTGGATCCATTGTAAAATCATCCTTGTTTATAAGATTATCTTCCGATGAAATGGAATATATGAAGATGAGGACCTCTAGCTATCCTACACGGCTACACTCCTCATAGCGGACCTGACCTAAGCTTATTTTTTTGACCAACGGGTCTAGATAGGAAAAACCAAACCTTTTTTGCGGGCTTGACTTTTTGTCCGTATCCGCCTATTAAATAGTCCAATCTTGACTTCTTACCCATACCCGCCTATTATAAGTTATAATATACTTCATACGTAGTAGTAAAAAGAAATCCATAGGCTTCTGCACTAATCTATACCTGGTATTTAAAAAGGAAAACCACATTTGATTAGATGACATGTGTCAACACATTTGATTAGATGAATGTGTCATCCATTCTTTCCTCCATCAATTTGGTTTTTTATTTTTTTTCTTTGTTGTTTGATATATTATACAACTCAAATCGCCTCTTTCATTCCATCTTCCTCATACAACATCAATTCACCAATCTATTCATTCAACATTTTTCACTCCATCTTCTCGATTAACACTCAATATTAATACACTATTTAATTTATGTATTATTTCAACTTTCAAAATTACCTCTAAAATCAAAAGCTCAATAAAATTAGAACTTAAAAAAATAACCAATATATAACCAACGCGCGGATGGTGCAGGGGCCTGCACGTAGATCTACGTGCACCTGCACCAAAACGCAAAAACATTAAAAGAAAACGAAAAAGAACATAACAAACTAAACAGAAAGAACATAATAAAGTAAACGAAAAGAACATTAACTAAAACCTGAAAAGAACACTAATGCTAAAAAACTAAAGAAAATATACAAAAATGAAAATAACATATTCTCTCTCCTGATAAACTATAAAAAGAACAATTATTTTTCAAAAAGAACATCGTGTGAAAAATACAACAGAAAAACAAAAAAAAAAATATTATCGATAATGTTATTAAATATTAAAAAACATAAATAAGTTAAAAAGAACACAAAATAATTAAAAAAAGAACAACAACTTTTTTACAAAACAGAAGAAAAAAGAACAAAACACATGGAAAAGAACAACATTTTCTTTTTCCTTATCAAACAAAAGAACAGAATGAAAGGGACGAAAAGAACAACAAATCTATGTTCTTTTATTAGTTGTATTTGTTCTTTTCAAACCACTTAGTGTTCTAATTAAAAAGACGAAAACGACGATATTTTGATGCACTTAAAACTAGATCTATATTTTTATTTAAATGTATTTTTGTTCTTATCCCACGCATCAGAACTATGTTCTTTTATTAAGTGTTATTTGTTCTATTCAAACGATTTTATGTTCTAATTAAAAAGACGAAACGAAGATTTTTTGATGCACTTAAAACTAAATCTATATTTTTTTTAAAAGTATTTTTTGTTCTTTTACCACAAATCGGACTATGTTCTTTTTTAAGTGTTATTTGTTCTTTTCAAACCATTATATGTTCTTTTTTAACAATCTATGTACGTTGATATAAAAGAACAAACTATGTTGATTTAAAAGAACAAACTATGTTGATGACACAGTAAAAGTAAAGTTGTGAAAAGAACATAACAACTTGAAAAAGAACATTAGAGGAAAGAACAAGGAAACGTACCTTAATCACTTGATCAACATGTATCAGGAACATCAATATCTTTTAATAAATCTTAAAAAACTGATCTCAATCCTCGGAAAATATCACGCTCTCCAAAGATTCTCTTGCTTCGAAAACTAACCAAATTGAACTAGTGTTTTTTCTTAATTCACTCATTTTCAACAAACAAGAAACATTCAGAAGGAATTTTAGAGAGAGAATAAGGAGAAAATGTTTTTTTTACTCTATCACTCACCATCTAACTCTTTCTCTTTCAAAAAATCTCTCTTATGTTGAGAGAATATAAATCATCTTCTCTTTCTCTCTCTAAAATGTATTTATAAAATGACTAATGGTTATGACTCATAAGTACAATTATTATATATATAGTTGCTGAAAAATAGAAAATGAACAAATAGGAAGTAGAATCAAATAATTGAAGAACAAAGAAGGAGAAAGGAAAAATTGTTAAAGAGTGCATAATGAGAACTGTGCACGTGTTTTTATTTTGTTATTTTAACAGAGTATTATAAAAAGAACAAATGAAAAGACTAAAAGAACAAATATAGAGACTAAAAGGAACAAGTCAAGTACTTTGTCCCACAATAACATATGATTCGGAATCATCATTTTCATCATTCTGTTATGAATTATCAAGCACATTATTCTTAATATCTGAAAAAAATAATAGGTTAACATGTATAAAAACAAGAAAAAGAACACAATCAAAGAAACAAAGGATAAATAAAAAGTAACAAGAAAAATAACACAATAAAATAAAAAGAACAAGTTATGAAACGCAAATAAAATTGAAAATAATAAAAAAGAAGAACACAGTAAAATAAAAGAACAAATTATGAAACGCAAATGGTCTATTTTTCTACTATAATGAAACTGTTCTTTTAATACGAGCATAATGAAACTGTTCTTTTAATACGAACATATGTTCCTTTAATAGGTAAAAATGTTCTTTTCTGGGAAAAAAATCGTAATTACGTAATCAAAATCTTCAAAATCAACGATTTCAACAAAATCAGCGTGTTATTACATAATTTGATTCATTAAAATCATCAAATTCATCAAAACACGATTATTACACAATCAAAATCATCAACATAGTCAAAATCATCAAAAACACAATTATTACAAAATCAAAATCATCAAAACATACCATTTATTATTACAAAATTGAAAAATTACCTCCCAAAATCAGATTACCAGCTGCATAATTCAGGTTTGAAGAAGAAAAATCAATTTAATTTGATGTTGAAGCAGAAAAATCAACGAATTTTTGGGGATTTTCATTACTTTCTCTCTCTAAAACCCATTTAAGAAAACCTAGTTCACACTTTCTCTCTCTTCTTCATAGTTTGAATTCAAAATATAAAACCCAGAAGAATATATATTGCAAAAATAACAACGAATCAAATAAAAACGCGATAAACATAGCTGAAAAGAACAGAGCCTTTAATGTTCTTTTGTTTAGGGGAATTGTTCTTTTGTTCAAGGGCATTGTTCTTTTTTCTGGGAATTTAATAAAAACGCGCGTTTTATGTTTAATGTTGGTCGTTTTGATCCCGGTGCACCTAGAGCTACGTGCACACGCCTGTACCATCCAATTTGCGATATATAACCGCCCGTTCTTTGAACGGGCTCAAAAGCTAGTTGTTGATTAAACAACCGCTCCTTCCAATGACAAAAATTAACCTTGATTATTGAAGTTGACGTCTATACTATCAATTATTAAAAACTTATCATTCATCTCAAAATTATAAAATCTAATACTTCCTGTATTCCGGAAATATCACATCATGGTTGACTTTTACTCTTTTAACCATTACTTTCACTCTTAATATCTCAAATCGTGTGCAAGTAAAAATTATAAAAAGTTACTATTTAGAAAATATATATCGATACGAATCTAACATGACCCTACATGACTAAAATTTTATTACGTACGAATCACAAAAAATGGTCGAAGTCGTAGTGTGAATAGTGTAAAAAACAAATGATGCTACATTTCCGGAATGGATGAAGTATGAAGATAAGGTTTACATAATTAAAACACTTGTTAGGGTTTATAGGAATAGCAAAATACAAAGAAATTGAGCAGAAGTAGGCACAAAATTGCATATAAGCAACCTAGCTTATCGCCCAATCTCCATTAAGATATTATGCTAACTAAATTAAGAAGGAAACATACAGGAATCAGTTGAAGTGCATAAACTAGTAAAGCATTAAGCAGTATCCTAAATCTTCAATTCGTTTATCACCATACCGAGCAATTCTAATAGATGCACGTGCGCGCGCGCACACACCTCGTGCTAATTGGCTTAACATCACGTACTCCAAATTATCTTCCATGTCTTTAAGTTCACATTTTACCAATTAGTTCATCTACATTCAATTCTACGATACCCATGTTTGTTACTGTAACTAAATCCAGCTAGGAATTCTTGTGCTTCGTGAATATACCATAATTGTCTTGAGGTTGATTACACCTGACTTGATTTTGATTGAGCTGTTGGATGAATCATATTAATTGATGTTTAAAATTTTAAATTGTTGCATTGCATGAGCCATGAGGTGATATGGTATAGTCATATGATATCTTTACCCTGCGGCTGAAGCTTAGTTGATTAAGGTAATGAAACTGTTAAAGGGTTGATTATCCCTTGCTTTAAACATTTTAAAGCTTGGTTTTGGAAAAAGTTGCAAACTTTGAAACTGTATGCTTCAAGACTTGAAGTATTTGAGTTTACGTACTATTGGTCGGTTTTTAATTGGTAAGATGAAGTAGCGCGATTTTTTGAAGCAATGACTCAACTTGATTGAAAACAATGGAAGAATTAGAATTTGATTGCGGCTGTCTCTAAATTGTTTAACAATAACAAGAAAATTGACCAGAAATAATCACAAAAGTCGGTGTTGATGTATTTATCATAGAAATATGCAGCGGTTTTTTTTTTATCATGTAAACATGTGTTATCCCACTTTTTATACTAACGACGTAACTACTTTGTCGTTTGATCATGTCGTGTCGACAGGTACCGTCGTGTCCACATGTTAAGACGTGTCGGATGAACATGTCACAAGCAATTTCAGGCGTCAGACGACATCGTGACAACCGGGAGTTAGGTTAAGATTATGGGCTAATGCCTTAAGCGCGCCCAGTGTTAGAAATTGTGACAGACGACAGACATCGTGTAGACAACCAGGAGATGTTGACTATAAATTTCTAACGTTATAATTTCTAACACCATTAAAAAACACGTTACTTATCATATAAAAATATAAATTCTTGATTTATTAATTTCTTAAGTATTCCCTATTTATATATTATTACTCTAATTATATAGAGTAATTATTTTTATATAATCTAATAATGCACTATTTTATTAGTTTTCTAATTTTATAAATCTCATGCATTAGCACGACATATATTACTACACATTATATATAGTTATTTTGGGTGGAAGAACGATAAACCAGCTAAACTTGTACATAAATAGAGACAATCTTAACTTATATAAGAAAGAGATTATGAAATATATCAATATACTTAGTTTTCCAAATTTATTACTCAAAATGGAAGGACAATTAGTTTTTTACAAATCCACAAAGAAAGTAGTAGCCATTTTTTTCATCCTAACTCTAGGTAAGTAACTTTTTTTTTTGGAAAATTTGGCAAATACAACCTACTCTATGCTTGTCAATTGCAACCTCTAACTTCTAATTTTGTTAATTACAACCTTAAACTTATACATCCAATTTAAATTACAACCCGAAGTCATTTTTCGGCAAAAAATCACCAGAAGACGATGTCATAATGTTATTAAAAAACAATTGCATAATTTCTATAAAAAAAATTAAATCGTAAAATAAGAATTAAAAAAAAAATAAGAATTTAAATATTTTGTATAGATATCATGTAATTTTTTTAGTAACATTATTACATCATATTCCGGTGATTTTCAGAAAATGACTTCGAGTTGTAATTTAAAATGGATGTATAAGTTTAAGGTTGTACGTAGTAACTGGCAAAATTAAAAATTTTGAGGTTGTAATTGACAAATAAAGAACTTATTTAGGTTGTATTTGTCAAATTTACCTTTTTTTTTAATAACGTAAGTGATTACTATATTATATTTATATCTGAGTTGATTGTTAGCCTGATATTTTTGGTTATTTGATTGTTTAAAAAAACTCTGAAATTAATTCATTTACTACGTAAGTAATAAAGTTTATTTTGTTATATTTGATAGCCATGGCTGGTAAAGCGGTCGGTAATTCTTGTACTAAGGACGGAGAAAATTGCCATCCTACTCAAGGCACAAATTGTTGTCCTGGATTTGCTTGCGACGAATCTCAACTTACTTGTTACACTTGTTAGTTTTCTAAACTTTGACATTATTTTGTAGTGGTACACAATTAACTAAATGAAGATATATAACCTCGTAGCTAAAGCTTGGTTACCTGAGCCATGTTTTGTTTTAAAATCAATATGTAAATAATTTGAAACCTTAGTCAACAACCTGTGATATCTTAGCTCAGTGGTAAAGATTGAGGATCTGTGTACCGTGTACGATAAGTCTCATATTCGAATTTTCTCCCCTATTTGTAATTTATTATTGCCCTTGTGGCTAATTTGCACCAAAAGAAAGAAACTTAGTCAACAACAATGAGTCATTAATTGCTGCGGAGTAATATTTTTTTTTTAAATAAAAGTATTTGTATTTTTTATTCACAAATTCTTATTTACAAAGGGTGTACAATATTTATTGTACACCGTAATAAAAGTTAACCCTTAAAAGTTAAGCTTATATAGGTAAAAGTTATCTATTTTTTGGTGATAATTTTTTTCATTTTAGTAAAACTTATTTCTTCAAAATCAATAATAATGTATAAAATTAATCATTTACCCTTTAAAATATTTATCTATCAACTTTTTTTTACTAATATAAAAGTTAATCAAAATTAGGTTAAAGTTATAAAAAAAATGGGTAAAAGTTATCTTGATGTACAATAAATTTATTGTACATCTTGTGCGCGCAAGACCTTTTGTTTTTTATTCATAGCATATATTGTTGTCATAAAATATTTTTAATCATTTTACTATTTCCACGATAAACTAAGTGGGTTTAGAAGGGAAAATATCCTCCAAAAAAGACTCCACTTCAGTATGACGGTATAGAGGGAAATTATTTTGGCACGCCAAAAATTTGATTTAGGCACACCCATTGTGAGACACATTTGTCTATGCTCTACTCACATAAAAATGTGCAAAAATCAACATAAAATGTGCCAAAATCAGTTTTCCGTATAGGTATATATATAGTTATACTTACTCCATAGTTATATTACAATGTACGTAGTCAAAAATACGTTTTCTTTCCCTTAATATATTGTCTTATATATTCATTAATTTTCAACTTTGTTTGTAGTACCCCCTGGGGTGTCCTCCTGGTGCGCAGCAGCCGGACACCATTGTAGTATGTTTGGTAAAGTGTGTTGTCCCGGACACCAATGTACAAGCTCTTTTAGAGGGCATTGTGATATAGTTAATGCATAGGGGTTTTTCTTAATTTGTTATGCATTATAAATTTAGATTTCCTTTGTAGATATTGTATGATTTTACTATAAAAATAATAATACCCCGTAATATATATTTATCTATGTTGGTATTTTATAACATACATTTTTGTACCATGTTCGAAGTTTAACATTTTCGTCTCTCTTTTTATTAAACGGGAATCCTTTATTTTTATATAGTTCATTACTCATTTGTGTTCGAATTTCTTAACCTTCTCAAATGACCCTATTTATTGGAAGGTTCTTCAATGGCTATAATAAAAATGTAGCCACTCCTGGGGTGCCTTCCTAGAAGGGATGCCATTGGAGTTTTTTTTTGGTTGTTTAGCCTTGTAATCAATATTTGGTTTAATATATTTCTTTCATTTACCAAAAAAAATAAAAATATTAGCCACTATAAATGTTTTTACTATGGACCCTTCAAGAGCAAGATCAAAGGGGTCTTGTTTTAAGATTTTCTTCAATTGTCATGTCAGCATTTCATTAATATTAAATGATTAAATTATTGTTAGGTTAAATTGTTTTTTACTACCTACAAAAATTGATAAATTGTTTTTTACCACCTAAAAAAATAAAAATTGTTTTTTACCATCTAAAAATGAAATAAAAATTGTCTTTTACCACCTCGATCTTAACTACAAAATGGATGAAAACGTTATGTGAAGTAATGGGAAGTAAGGGAAAATTGTAGCTTATATACATGAAAATCGTGGGATAAGATAAGGAAATAAAAAATATAGTCGTTGAAATGATATCGCATAACGTTTTCGTCCACATTTTCGGTTAAGAGGTGGTAAAAAATAATTTTTATTTTATTTTTAGGTGGTAAAAGACAATTTTTATTTTTTTAGGTGGTAAAAAATAATTTATCAATTCTTTTAGGTGGTAAAAATCAATTTACCCTTATTGTTAAGACTCTTTAAGATTCAATCAAATTTAGCTCTTCACCCATTGAATCATTTAAGACATGTAAATTTATGTACAATGCCATTTTATTATTTAATTTAACTCACATACCAAGTCTTAAGTCGAGTCTTAGTTTTTCAAGACTCAATTTAAGACTTTGATAAGACTCGATTACTTCAATGCTACAATTTCTATGTGTCTGATCTTAGAGCAAGATTAGCGCTAGTATAAGCTAAGACTTCCACGTAATTTTTCATTAATTTTTATTTATTTTCAATAATCAGATTCTTGTTCAGACTTACTTAATTTTTCCACTTTACCCCTCGTACTCATTCAAGACTCCTCAAACTTATGAAAATAATAAAATGAAAAAGAATAAATAATAATAGTTAAGATTGAATGTACTGTTTAAACGTCTTAAATAGAGTCTTGGAATTCCAAGACTCTTGCTCAGACTTTTGTCATACTCTTCCACTTAAATGGGAGGTCTTAAGTTAATACTTAATAAGACTATTGCTCAAACTATTGTTCAGACTACCGTTAATCTTGCTCTTAAAACTGATAAGTCATATGCCATGTGAGCACAACTCAAGTCTTAAGACTTGGAGTTGATCATGCTCTAATATGTTTAGGATCAATCGTGTCCATTCATCTGTTTGACTTAATATAAAAAAAGTCATTGAATGCATCTTTAAAAGGCGCAAAAGTTATTTTCCCTCAAAAAAACAGTTTTTCTCTTTTTTCTATTAATCTGTCAAAAAAAAAATGCTTGTCTGCAATCAATATGCGGTTTCTACTTCCAATTAAATCAATAAGCAAAAATTCACGATTGCTATACGCAACCTTCAATTACTTTGGCGCACCCCTGTAAAAAACCAGAAATACCCTTTTTAATTCTTTGGTTTCTGTATGAAATAGTTAACTATATTTTGTTCAATCTGTATGAAATAGTAACTCTATTTTGTTCAATCTGTACGAAATAGTTAGTTCCACTATGTTCAATCTATACGAAATAGCTAATTCTGTTTTGTTCAATCTGTACAAAATGGAAGTGTATATTTCATATAAGTTACATGAAGTGACTCGAAAAAAATAGAAAAAAACGGATATTATCTCAATTCCAAGGTCTTCCAATTCAAAAAAAATAGTCCATGTCAATCTAAATACGTATTCTAATTTTATCACGTACACGTTACACTAAAAAAATTCAAGTTTACGTGAACAAAAATAATAGGGGAAAAGGTTGAGAGAAAACAATAAAAGTGGGGTTTAGAGGTTTTTTTTTTCCAGAATGAAACAAATGAAAGAAAAATGGGTTAGGTCAAGTAAAACCATGCTGCATTTAGCACCCCAAAAAATTCTTTGGTTCTTCGATGAAATTAAATTACGGAGTATTGAACATATATTTCAGGGGAAATTATTGAACAATTATCGCCATCATTCCCATTAAAAATAAAAGAAGAAGAAGAATAAAGTATTATCGTCTTCTACTCCGCATCTTCCCCCTAATTTTCTTTGAATTTGAAGAGATAAAATGGTGAGAGCTACCATGAATTCATGAAGGACGTTATATGACAAACTGAGGCCCTGTTTAGTTCACCTTATTTCAGGACCTTATTACTTATTTCAGATTTAATCAGATCAGACCAGATCAGATCAGATCAGATCGGAAAAAATAAGTTCAGATCATAACAGATCAGAAAAAATAAGTTCAGATCAGATCAGATCAGATCAGATCAGATCAGACCGGATTATTATGATGATGATTATTATTATATATTTATACCATTGTTATTATATTTAATATTTATTACTATTATTGCTTTTATAAAAAAGAATGTTGTTGTCGGTGCAATTAAAATCTACTACCTCCGTTTCAAAAAGATCTTTACACTTACTATTTGCACGGACTACGGTGCAATATATGACCGTTAATATATCAAATTTTATATGGTAAAAAATTATAAAAATTTGACATTTATAAAATACATTTTGAGACGAATCTAACAAGATATCTCATGATAAATTTTGATACGTATAATAGTGAGAATTTATGGTCAAAGTTTTAATTTTTGGACACATTTTTCAAAGCGTAAAAAACTTTATGAAACGGAGGTAGTATTACGTACTAAAGGCATAAAAAAACATTAACAAAACATTCAAATTCATCATGTCCAAATTAAAACCATTAAGTCCAGATCAGAAACGATATGACCAGGTCATGTCCATATCAAAACTGATTTTTATAGATCAAAATCATCATATATATCTAGACCAGAACTGATAAGATCAGATAATATCCAAATAATAACTGATCTGTACAGATCATGTCCAGATCATGTTCAAATCTGCAAAGATCTTGTCTACATCAGAACCGATCCTTACATAACCAATATGTTCAGATCAAAACCGATTTGTACAGATCATGTCCAGATCATAATCGATATGTCTAGATTATAACTAGTCTAGATATCGACTCTGTACACATTATGTTCTGACACCTAATATGAAGATAAGGTTTACATGATTATTGAAGTTGACACCTAATATGAAGATAAGGTTTACATGATTAAAACACTTCTTAGGGTTTCTAGGAGTAGAAAAATACAAAGAAATTGAGCAAAGTAGGCACTCTTGAAGAATTGGGAGAAGAATATGCTTGTAATTGAGGAATCATGGTCCGTTTCATGTGGGGCTGTGGGTATCCTTGCTGATATCTATCTAGAGACTCATTCAGTTTTTGTAAAATATATATAGGTTGGTAGAATTTTATTTACTTAAAAGCAAGTAAGCAACCTATATGTAATCAAATAATGGTATATTGGTATTTGGATCAATACCTTGGATGATAAAACTTGCAACCAAAGGTATTCCACTATTCTCATACCATTTCATTCCAATTTTTTGTACCAAAAGTTGCCCAAGCTATATGTCTTGATTATGTAACTACTTGGTAATATTCATAGTAGGTATGCTCTTCAAATCAAAATTGTAATGCATAATATTCTGCTAAGTTGCCTCTTACTGCAGTTTCAAGTAGAATTTGGACTATTCTTCCATCTATTTTGTAATATTCCTAACAGATATACGATTGTAGAATTTTGATATTTTCTATGTTGTCATTAGAGTATTTTGACCACCTATAGTAGAGTATTTGGTCGTATTTTGTTGTATTGATTTTTGATACTTTTTAGTACTATAGTGGAGTACGTACCTACTTTTTTCAAGCGAAGATTGAAGATTTTAGGGACTTGAGGGTTACCTATGTGTACGAGCCTTAAGAAATGGTGAGGAACCTGAAGATGACATGGATTATGAAGATGATGATATGTAGTTGAATTATTACTATCATTTTAATTTTAGAGCTTTATATTAAGTTGGACGAAACATTAAACACTTTTTGAAACATTACATTTTTTTTACTTCGTAAATTTTATTTCAGATGAATGAAGATTGGACTATTTGAATTCGTTTTATAAGTATGATTTTTCCATTTGTGTACGTAAAAAAGAAATATCGTTGTTTTCCAGGTGGCAACTAGAAATATGTGATGAAATTTAGGGTATAGTTTGGCCAAAATAGTAGTATAAAAAACCAGTTAGGTGAAAAAGAGAGTATTCTTAGGTATATTAATTATTCATACCCCGAAACATAGAGTTAAGCTAAAGGTTGGGGTCTAACCTTTTAGTGTTTTCACCGTTTAGGACCTGCAACTTTATTTTTCACCTTTTGTGACCTCATTCTCATTTTCCGATCATTTAACTCATCTTTAACTCACCAGTGGTTAATCCAAAATCGAGGCCCTTTAAATATATTTTGTATTTATTCTACAATAACCATAACAGAAAAAAAAACAGAAAAAAAATTCAAACAGAAAAAAAAATTCAAACAGAAAAAATTTAAAAAGAAAAAAAAAATACTATGACGCATCGTTCTTAATCAAAATCCATGATTTGAAGATTTTTCATAACATCAAATCCGTGAGTTGTTGTTTTTAATCAAAGTAACTAAAGAACAAAACAAAATAATCCACCAAGCAAAATTAATTACTCCGTACTTCGTATAAATTTACAAAAAAGATTAAAAGAGTCCCAATTTTTTGTTAGATAAATGAGATGTACATACAAGTATACAACAGAGGAGGAAGTATACAGTTTGTACATTGAAATCATTAAGCATGAAAGAAGAAAACCAAAACCCTTGTGTACAGCTTCGAAGATCTCAACGGCTAACTTATTCAAATTATCATTGATCTTTCCAGAAAACAAAATACCATTGAAATTTCCGAACTCGAATGAATTGAAGTGAGAATTTCAAATATACTTTTATGATGTCCTTACTCCAAATTTAGTATATCTTGTAGCAAATTTGGTACTTTTTTCTCCTAGTTCTTCAATCTTCAATCTTCAACTCAGCATTTCATCTTCTATGTTAATGTAACCGTGGAGTACAAGTGTTGAGGAACGAGGATGATAAATTTTCCTTCTTGTTTATTTGTTACGAGCCATTGATTTATGTGACGACATTCATGAGTTCATGGTGATTGTAGATTAATTAAGGAAGAAGAAGGGGGCTTGAGGACCAGAATGAGAAAGAAGAACAGAGCAATTACTTATGTCCATTCCTTTTTAAAAAAATCGATTTAAATTTCCTTTACAAAAAATAATAATTAATTATCCTTTAGTCAATTCAGCACACTTCAAAAACCATACAGAGTACAAATTATTGTATTCATACTCTGTATCAAGTAGATTTTAACTCCCATAAAGTAAAAATAAATAAACAATAAAAATGTAAATTTTAACTCAAGTACCTAAAATTTTAACTCAAGGGACTAACCTTTTTCATATTTTGATTAAATTTGGCCGGAAAATGAATAGTAGGTCCTAAAAGGTGAAAAAAAAAAGATGCAAGTCTCAAACGGTGAAAAATGTAAAAGGTTGGACCCTAACTTTATACTTAACTCCTATCCTTGCAAAGGAAACAGTTAAATGACAAAATATAGAGAATATGATTACAAATATTAAAATTTTCAGGTATTAAAGAAATAAGTTTTTACCAAACAATCAATGCACAAAAGTACTTATCAGTTTCAATCCCTTATTGATTTCAAGTGGTACCTTATCTTTTCAGTTACCTTATAAGTTTCAGCTCAGTTTCAGGCAGTGTTACTAAAAAGAGCCTAAGCCAATTGCAGAAGAATCCCAAGTTTTTCTTTTTCATTTATAAACATTTGGTCCAATTGTAGTAAATTATCCTTTTCATACTTTAATTTGTGGTTATATTTAGAATCTCTTCCAACTCATCTTTGCGTCAGATTCTACTACCTGAGAAGAACTTATTGATTTATTGGTAAGTTTCATAGAGATACTAAATAATAGCTTTCGCATGTGATTTCACATGATCGATTACATGGCCCTCTCCATGAATTATATTCTTGTTTAAATTAGGAAAACCAAAACAAAATTACTAAATTTCAATTCGAGGTTCGGTGGAAGATCATCCCCTAATCACACGTATAGGCCGAGGAGCATGATAGACCAAACCTTACACGTACTTATCTCAAAGCTATATGATCATCATATATGCTCTCGCAAAGAAAATAATGTGATCAATGTTGATAAAACACAAAGTATCTATAAGGACAAATAAGTAAATTTAATGAAAATATAAAAAGTCTTGCACGCACTAGATGTACAATAAATTTATTATACATTTATGTAATTTTTACTCAGTTTTTATTAACGTTTAATATGTCCTGATTAACTTCTATAGTATATATTTTTGTTGATGGATAAACATTTTAAAGGGTCACATAGTTACGTTAAACATTATTAGTGATTTTGAAGGAATAATTTTTAGTAGATAACTTTTACATTAATACTGAGATAACTTTTAAACATTTTTACTTAATTTTTACCATAATATACAATATTTATTGTACACCACATTTAAATAAGAATTTATTACGACAATAATGACACTGTCCAATAATCAGGTGGCGTGGTTGTTGTGCTTTTATCTATATTTACTTAAAATGTTGCAGTTTCATAATTGCAGTTTACATAATTAGGTGGCCGGAATAAATAAAAATTATTTGTATTCGACTTATTTTGTCTGAAACTATAATCAAGGATTGGTTGTAATTGTGAAATTGTGGTTTTGATATATATGGTATTTGTGGTGTAAAACGGTTTGATAAAATTCCAAATTAACAGCGGTTTGAGATCTAAACCATACTAAACCGGACCGTGAATAGATTATAGAGGGCAAATATGTAAATTGGAACACTTGGGGATTTTTCGACTCAAAAAAAAAGGAAAAGAAAATCAATACATTTGCCCTTATATACTCTAACAAGTGTCTCTTCTCTTTTCAAGTTGTTGGTGATTTTCTTGGTTGCTTTATTCTCTGGTAAATTTCCTACTAAACACATTCTTATGCTTGTTGTTTTCCCTTTATAGTATAATTTTTTGTTGTTAAGGTTTTTCACTAGCAAAGAGTTTCACATTCGAATTCGAGCACCAATCCTTATTTGTTATTTCTACGTGGTACTTAATTTCTTAATTTCTTTTGAGACATATATATGTGCAAAATGTGATCGAATTAATTATTTTTTTGTGGATTAGTAACAACAAGTACACGTAACGTAGTACTCCATACATATGATAATAACCTTTTGTTAATTGTTTGTGTATTAAAGTTGGGTTATTAAGGAGTGGACGATCGATGGGGCAGTCATATGGATGCTTTCAAGTAGACCAATCAACCATAGCAATCAAAGAGAAATGGGGAAGATACGACGACGTTCTGGAACCTGGATGTCACTGTGTGCCTTGGTTTCTTGGTAGCAAAATCAAAGGCCTCATATCCTTACGTGTGCGCAAACTTGATGTTCGTTGTGAGACCAAAACTAAGGTTACATTACATTACGTACCAATTCAATTAAATATCTCAAATCGACTCCAGTACTTAATTAGACAACCATATAATATATTGCATACAATAATTAATTATGTTAATTTTTATGATCATATCATACGGCCACGGGCCAGGATAATGTGTTTGTGACAGTGGTTGCATCAATTCAATATCGGGCCATGAAAGAGAACGCGGTAGATGCTTTCTATAAACTCAGCAACGCCACGGCTCAGATCCAAGCCTACGTCTTTGATGGTAACTAGCTTTATCTACCTTAATTTAGCTGCAAGGATAAGGGAGGCAACAAAAGACAAGGCAGAAGCAGAGAAAATCCTACAAATCAAGAAAGCAGAAGGAGAAGCCGAGTCCAAGTACTTAGCAGGGATTGGCAGTGCCGGGGCTATAATCAAGCTATAACAATGGGTCCGGACCCTGTGCAATTTCTCAAAACTCTCTCTAATCTCTAATCGGTAGGTAGGTTTATATATATGTTAAGATCTTGACTTTTTTTTATGTTCGTCGTAATAGTTTTAAGTTTTAAAAGGAACGAAAATTCTACAATAATCATACAAAAGATAAGCTTTCCTTGAAGAGACCAAATGCAAAATGGGTAAGTTGAGGTTCTATTGCAACTTCTTTGAAATTGTAATAGACCAAGGCTCAAAGCCTCAGTTGGATCGTGTTGTAAGTCAAGCAAACTAACAAGAGTGAGTGCCACATTTAAATTTGTTCGTGGGAGACATTTCAAGTATAATGATATAGATTTGTTGCACTTGGTAATTAATGCACCAATGCTATCTCCTTGCGGCAAAAACGTCATTAGACATCAAAAGGTTGTAGCTTCAACAATACCACTTCCGTAATTTTCTTAGGATAGGATAAATCATCCATTGAGAGGCCGGTTATTATATTATTTTTCAGTAACTTAATAATACGATAATATTTAAGGGGGGAAAATATAAATTATGGTTAATAATACACTTGGGTCAAAGCTGTGAAGAAAGTTTTAGTATCTTTGCCGAATAATTATGATAATATATTGTCACTATAATTTAAGACAAAAGATTTATACAAAAAAATTATGTTGTAATATGAACAAAAGAAGAAATCCTCATATCCATGGAAAAATTTGTTGAATCTACCCAAGCAGCAAAATTAAAAAATATATGTACAAGAACAAGGTCGAGATGAAGCCTAGCATAAAGTGTTAGTTGAATTAAATTAAGGAAATTTGGTGAAACACTACTTTAAAGTTTTGTGGTTTTGTGAATTGGTACATTTTAAAAAGAAAATTATATTTTACTACCTTATAAGTTTGGTTTGTTTGACTAGCACTTCCATTTGACGGTTTTCGTTAATGCTTTCCGTCTTTAAGCTCCACTACAACGGTTATTTAATATGTCAAATAAACAAAACGGCAAATAAACATAGATATTTAAAATAATAGAAGAAATACACGACGGAAAACATTAACAAAAAACGTCAAATAAACATAGATATTTAAAATAATAGAAGAAATACACGACAGAAAACATTAACAAAAAACGTCAAATAAACATAGATATTTAAAATAATAGAAGAAATACACGACGGAAAACATTAACAAAAAACGTCAAATAGTAGTGTTGGACAAACAAACCAAACTGATAAGGTAGTTAAATTAAAAAAGTTTTCATAAGATAGCAATTCACAAAACCACCAAACTTAAAGATAGTGTTTCACAAAATTTCCTTAATTAAAGTACTCTGTTGTATCATCATGTTTTATTTGTCCCAATGGTTAAGCAACTTAGGTTGTTATTAAAAATTCAAAAAAAAATACTTTCAGCTTGGGGTTAATTCGGGCCAGTCACATTTGGGTTTCGGGATTACAAATGCTTGTTCAACATCCAGAACTTTTAACTCAACGGGTTGAGATATTTTAAAATGAGTATTATATTTTCATTAATTTGTGTAATAAATATACGTAGTACAACTTATGCACAAATTAACAAATTTCCATAAACAAGTTTATATTTAGTCAAATTCAACTATGAAATGGGGTATAATTCAATTCGAAATCATGTTACACCTACTAATACTAACAACAATGTGCAGTGTTTATTGTACGTGATTAAAATCTCTTATAGTCTCATTTATTACTATAAATACACGATTTTCAATTGGTCGGGTGAAAACGGATTCGATCGATTTTGACTCATTATTTTTCGGTTATCCGGATTCGGATAAATCGGGTTATGGATCATAAAAATCCAGTTAAATACCCAGTATTTTCGGATCGATTTCGGATAACGTCGATTTTTGACAGGTCTACTTATGAGTTTATGACCCGTTTACACCAAAATAATAAATAGTATGGCGTGCAACCGATTGTAGGTAGAAAACGTAGACAAAATTCAACACCATATATGTTCATCAACTATTCATTTAATTAGTTTTGGGTGTGGGTGAGAGTTAATATTTTCATTAATTTGTCTAATAAATATACAAATTATGCGCACAAATTAATAATTTTTCACAGACAAGTTTATATTTAGTCAAATTCAATTATGAAATGGCTTATAATTCAATTGAAGTCATATTACACCCAATAATAGTAACAACAACGCGTTTATTGTACGTGGTTAAATTTCCTATAATCTCATTTATTACTATAATTACACGATTTTCAATCGATCGGGCCGAAGACGGATTCAACCGGTTTTGGCTCTTTATTTTTTGGGTTATTTAGGTTATGATAAATCGGGTTACGGATTACAAAAAACTTGAAAATTATTAGGTACACTCGGGTGTATCGTGCATCCAAGGATACATATTTTTACGCCCATTGGTGGTCCCTATTACATGAGTCCTATTATATTTTTTCTCACAATTTCACATGTAAGGAGAAAATGTGAGAGGGGGTGCACCGTACACCCGGGTACATGTAATATGTTTTACGAAAATCTTATTCAATACCTAATATTTTCAGATCGGTTTCGGATCAGGTCATTTTTTACGGGTCTAAGTTTATGACCCATTTACCCGACGGTTACACCAAAACAAAATATCGTATGGAGTGCAACCAATTGTAGGTGGAAAATTGTCTAACAGTAACGTAGACGAAATTTAACACCATAAATGTTCATCAACCTTTTTTTGATAAGTTATGTTCATCAACTTATTGTCCAAAAACTATTCATTTAATTAGTTTTGGGTCTGGGACTCTGGGTGCGTTTTAACTCAAGTCAATATCTAGCCATTGAATTTCAAACACGGTTCATACACACTTAAACAATTTAGATCGGGTCTGCTAGATCGCGGAGGTCAATGTTCTATTTAACTTATTTTGACTGAACTTATATTATCTAAAGAAATTAATTAAACTTATCTGAACTTAACTGAATACAAGAATATATTTTATCTGAAATAAGTCAAAATAAGTCAAAATAAGTCGAACAAAATAGGTCACTTGGACTTTAAATATGCAATAATATCTCAAATAGACAGCTAACCAAAATCACATAGGACAGCCCATATAATCTTCCAAAAACAGAAATATACTCCATTGCTGTCTCTTTCTGGCTATTTATTTTTCTGACCTCACTGCAATTTCCCCTTTTCGTTGTTCTTAGGTTTCTCTCTTTCATTTCGTCTTTTCAAGGTACTCAATTTCGTATCTCAATCTTCTCTCTTAATCTCTGATTACTGCTTTAATTTCTTGCACTGTTCTATTTAATTGTATTCAAATTCCTTTTATTTTCGCTGCAATTTTACTGAAATTTAGGGGTTTTCACTGACTGAATCTGTGATTTATTCGTATTTTCGGAATATTCTATGAATTTCTGTTAAAATTATCGAACTTTAGCTGATGATAATTAAAATATCTCTTAATTGAAGACTCTAAATGGTTGAATTGTTGAATTTTTCACTTTCGCAAACATCTGTAAGTGCTCTGAATAATGCGTGTTTTGACTAATCAACTATTACGACAGAATTGTTGTTGCTTGCTGGAAGACGTGGTAATCTTTCCTTTGAATTGGGGTTTTTTTTAATGGTTGCATTAAACCTTATCATTAAAATTTTTGACTTAATAATAGTTGAATTTTCTCAATGAGTTGTCAGTGGTCCTAATCTCAATCTCCCCATGACGTCGTTACTTTCCTAGGAATTTCTAAGGTAGCTGGCATCATGTAAATAACAATTGTATACTTCTTGAGGATTGTGTTTTTTTTCGTTAAAGAACCGTCTATCTGTTTGAGTATTGTGCGTTCATTTCTTTTGCGGAAGGGACCATCTATCTGTTTGAGTATTGTACGTTAGTTTCGTTTTGTCCGAAGGAACCATCTATCTGTTTGAGTATTGTGTTCGGTTCGTTTTGCAGAAGGAACCATCTACCTGTGTGAGTATTGTGTTCATTTCATTGTGCAATAGTTGCTTCTTTGGCTTTGGCTTTGGCTTTGGCTTTTGCTTTTGCTTTTGCTTTGGCTGTTGTTGATTTTGGTATTAGGAATGTCCTTTACTTTGATTTGGCCTTTCTGATTCTTTTTGTTCATGGGTTGCGAATTTTTGTTTTCTACTAAATCAACATCGTGTTAAGTTTTGTTGATTATTGTTATTGTGCACGCAAACTTTTTAGGAGGTCCATAATGATTCAGATGTTAGGTCAGACATACCACAGGATAGTATGATTTGGATATCCACTGGAAGGGCCGACAACCAGACTCGGGATGGGCTAAGAGATTAGACTAATGTGAAATTGATAATAATCTTGTCTATGTCAGTCCTTTTTGCAGGTCTTATACTCTTATGGGATGGAGAGGGGAATTCAGGTTGTCAGTCTGTGAATAGTTACTGTTTGGGGATGTCAAAAGGCTAAAGAAAGAGGACATATATGGCTATTGTTCTAGTTTATTGGTAACCAAGTTATTCATGCAACCTATCAAAAAAAGTTATTTATACACGGACTGTTGGAATGATCAAGAACCAAACCAAGTATAAAAAGAGTTGGCTCTGCTGCCTATAGGTCCACTAACACTCCCGTTAAGTAGGTCATAAGCAACTTCTGCTTAAGTCTGCTTTTAGTGTGTGTCAACGGAAGTTAATGGACCCCTGAAAGTTTTGTAATCTTCTGGGAAGACTGTGAAACAAATTTGACATTGTGCTGAATGATTCTTTTGGTTATTGTATGCATTACCTGAGAAGTATGATATTCTTCTTGTATACTTACCTTCTTAGGATTTTTTCTATCTCTGTTTTTCTTTCTTGTCTGAATTGTCTGAAATAGTTGAAGTTTATGCACTTCTCTATATCTAACACTCTAAGAGCTGCTTTCGCGTTATCTATTTACTTCTGAGACGTGTAGAGTTGCAAAGGACTCTCATAAATCTTGATGTTTACATATTGTGCACAGAACTTAACTATGGGACAAGTTTTGGGATGCATTCAAGTGGGTCAATCAACTGTGGCTATTAGCGAAAGATTTGGAAAGTTTGAAGAAGTGCTTGATCCTGGATGTCACTGTGTTCCATGGTTCCTTGGGAGCCAGATAGCTGGTCAACTCACCTTGCGTGTGCAGCAACTTGATGTTCGTTGTGAAACCAAAACTAAGGTTCGAGATATTTTTTGTTTCGGTGCAATCAGCGTCATTGATACTTTATACTATTTTGATATTTTCTGAATTGTGATATGATTAGGAACTTTTATGTCTCTTGTGTGAAAATAAAATGTTGTTTTATGATTATCTGACATTGAAGTGGCATGCCAATAACACGTTTTCATGGAAAAAGTTTTCATACCTTCTGCAATTTGTGGTGATTTACTCTTGGATCTCTACCGTCTCCTCTGCTTTCTTATCGCTATCTGCTTATAATTTGGCATCTGTTATTTGATTTTTGCAGGATAATGTGTTTGTCACAGTGGTTGCATCTGTACAATACCGAGCTGTAGCAGACAAGGCTTCGGATGCTTTCTATAGGCTCACGAATACTAGGGAACAAATCCAAGCTTATGTCTTTGATGGTATGTGTATAACCTTTATTCGTGGGATTTAAGTTATGCTATAGACTTCAGGTGGCTAAAAGCGTATTCTTAATTCTCCTAATATTGATCAATTTCTAGCGGTAGAAGATGGGAGTTTAACTATTTCTGGCAGTTTGGTGTCCGTGTACCTAGTGATTTAAGCCCAATGTGAAGTTAAATTATCTCTATGTGACTTGTTTTGGTGCTGAGGCTTGAAATATGATAATATCTGTGGACTTTCTACCAATATTCCTAGAGTCTTTGCCCCCTGGGTGTATTTTACATTCTATCTATCAACTGTGCTAATCAGCGTCTTTCAATGTGACAGTTATTCGTGCTAGTGTGCCCAAACTGTACCTTGATTCTGTTTTTGAGCAGAAGAATGATATTGCAAAAGCTGTTGAAGAAGAGCTAGAGAAGGTAATCTTGTTTGATATAAGCAATCTGTGAGAGTAAAAATGTTCAACAATCCCTGTTTAAATTTCTTCCTTGTTAATGCAGGCAATGTCAGCTTACGGGTATGAAATAGTTCAAACACTTATTGTGGACATTGAACCTGATGTGAATGTCAAGAGAGCAATGAACGAGATCAATGCAGGTAATGTACTTATTTTACTTACCTTGTTGTGTATATCCTCTGTTCATTAGTTACCTTGGTGTGTATATCTTTGTTTATTTATTTGGGCAATTCAAGCTTGTCAGCAGTCATCCCATTCTCTTATTACTCTTACATACTTTAGACTATCTTGTCAAAATTTATTTCTCTTTTTCAGTTGATTGGAAATACTAATTAAATGAATTGGCTTTCCAATCTTAATAGCTGCTAGAATGAGACTGGCAGCAAATGAGAAGGCTGAAGCAGAAAAGATACTGCAAATAAAGAGAGCTGAAGGAGAGGCGGAATCCAAATACCTGGCAGGGTTGGGTATAGCTCGGCAGCGTCAAGCTATTGTTGATGGGCTGAGAGACAGTGTGATCAACTTCTCTGAGAATGTGCCTGGCACATCTGCTAAAGACATCATGGACATGGTATTGATAACACAGTACTTTGACACTATGAAAGACATTGGTGCATCATCAAAGTCAACCTCTGTGTTCATCCCTCACGGTCCTGGTGCTGTTAGGGACATTGCAAGTCAAATTCGTGATGGCCTCCTACAGGGACAAACAATGGAGAAGTAGTTCCGTGCGAAACGTCTTTGCTTTCATCAAGTTTGGTGTACAGTTCAGTGTGATGAACTTGAATGGAGTTATCTTAAACACAAGTAAATAATGTTTTAGGTATTGCGTGGTACATTATAGAAATCATAGTACTCCTTAATGGTTTTGTTTGTCATTTTAATATTTTGCAGCTTTTATAGGGTAACTTGCTACACATTGGTGATGATTGTGCTAAAGAAATTTATATTTACGTGACTTTTTAAAGATTCATCCCTCATTTGGACTCCTTTGTGAAAATGGTCAGACACTATTTATCCTGAACTCTTATTGTGTCGAGCTTTCAATTCAAAAACAGACTTACTTCACACAAAAATACTAGATAAACAGAAATCTTTCAATTTAAATGAATCATGGTAGGTTTGCAATTTTGCGTTATTTAAACTGCAAGCTGTGAAAGTTTTGAACTTACCTTATTTGGGCCTTTTTAAGGGGGTGGTAGTTTTATCATCTGTTAAACACATCGGCATTTGAGGCTGCTTATCCAGTTTAACACGAGCATCGGCGGCATCAAGACTGCTAGTTTTTCACTGATTTTTTAAGAGTTGAGCAGATTATATTACATGCTCAATAGTCCGTAATGATACTACTGCTGTTCAGAGTGTAATCTCCAGTCGAACTATCCAACAAATCAGCAGCAGCAAAGAGAGAATGAGCATATGAATTGCAAAATTAAAAACAGGGGACTGTAATATGGAGTACGAGTAATGAGCATATGAAGTGGAAATTAAAAACAGGGGATTGCAATATGGAGTACGAGTAATGAGCATATGAAGTGAGAAATGGGATGGAAATTTAAAAACAGGGGACAAGTGACTGTAAAATACTTCCGGAAAAAAGTAACACTTTATCAAGTGAAACAGTCGACATTAAAGAATCCATAGACCAAGGGCAGGAAACAAAAGGTAACTGGTTCGCCACCAGCTAGAATTATTTTTTACAATTGACCACCAAAATGACGCAAGTCAACAAACCCAATACATTCCAAACAAAAAGTTCCACTAAAAAGTATTTGCCTACTTATTTTCCCATACAGA
Organism: Spinacia oleracea; assembly: GCF_020520425.1. Classification (NCBI taxonomy): domain Eukaryota; kingdom Viridiplantae; phylum Streptophyta; class Magnoliopsida; order Caryophyllales; family Amaranthaceae; genus Spinacia; species Spinacia oleracea. The sequence continues at coordinate 124,718,271 of NC_079487.1, read as the reverse complement.
AACCCATTAAGATCATCTCGAGGAACTTTCAAGGCTTCAAAACCAAGGCCAATCCAAGTTTAGCACTCTTTTCAATCGCACTTGTGTCCACCTCACCAGAAATAGTCACAATTGACTTTGGGCGCCATTCGTGCTGGATAAGAGCACTAGCTTTCCCATAGTTGTTAACACGAGCCTTGACTGAAGTCAATGGGTCCAATGCATGTTGGGTACCAATGTTGAGTGTATTTTCATTACTCGAGAAGCTGTGGCTCAACTCCGCGCCAACAGCTGTGTTGGTCAGTGGACTCACAATATGATAGTATGAAGCATTCAAGATGTCCAGTTTGTCGTTCCTGCAGTACCCCCAAAAGTAAACAAAATCACAAGTGTATCCATAAAGTATATCCACTATCCAGCTTTCAAAATCAAATGATCTATCCAGATGAAAGATTAGAACATTATTAAGTAGTTTTCGACAAGCAGAATCCAAAATTATTTCTAGGATACAGGCATATAGAGATAATATGAATTACCAATATGAATATTGTTAAATCAGAATAGGAGTGATTCTCTTTCTTTAATTTCTGAACAGCAATAAAATGTTGCACATGGATATACCAAAGCGATAATCTGCTGATTAGCATAACAAAAGCTACTTACACATTCACAGATGCAATGAGATCATCATTAGTAAAGCTCAGTCCAGCATTGCATTTGGTGAAGTTTCCAGAAGCAGTGTCAAATGAGAGGTCAGTACCCAAAGCAAGAGTACTGTTTCCAAAAACACCAGAAAAGTTGACAATGGGGTTTGCTGTCAAACCAAGGCTTGTGCTGATGCCAGCATACTCATGCAAATACTGAAGCTCAACCTGTTAACATAATTTATACTCCACAAATTAGAACCATTATCCCGTATCTTGAACCAAAAAAGTTAAGGTCCACACTCCACAACCATGCTTCTTTAGGTAAGAAAATACTAGAAAGATAAGTGTATGGTACCTTGCCAGATCTCTGATCAGGAACACGGAAACTAAAAATAGCCTTCAAGCCAGGGGCAGGTTCATCAACCGTAATGGTGGTGAAAAGCTAAGAGCGGAAGACAGAGACAGCAAAGAAGTTGGAATCAGATTACAATAGATTCCAATTATTTAAAAACAAGATGTTCATAGAAATTAGAAAGCAATGCTATCTCTCACCAAATTTTACACAATTACCAATTATACAACCTATAAACCAATGAAACCATAATGTATCATAGAATCAATTCGTAGTAATACAAATAAACAAACTCACATTGGAGTTGGTATCAACTTTCACATCGGTGGTAATATTCTTGTTTGTCAACTTAGTGCTGACATCAGCCAAAAACAACTCGCCCTTCTTTGTCCCAGTAGAAGTGATAGCCTGCAAGAAAACAAGTTTACATTAACTTGAGAAAATTAATCATGCCATACATGTCTGATTGACTTATTCTTTACATATAAACTAAGAAGTCAACAACAACCTTTAATGCAAACATACAGCTTAACTTAATTTCTTTAATCGTGATTCACAACCCTAAATCTTCAGGACACAATGCAATTCCTAATCAAATTACATTGTTATCTCAATTAAACCCGCGGAATACATGAAGCACGCAGATTCTAATTCGTAATGCTGATGCTGGCAAATGAAAGAGGAGTTGTCCAGTTCACACTACATTCAACAATCCCCATTAATGAGAATCACAACCCAGGAACACAAAACCTTCCCTTTTATAACAAGTGCAGGACAAGAACCGAAGCAAAACGAGTCTAATCTCCATAGCAATATACAAAGAAGTCAACGACTCACACAAACTATACTCAAACACAATTCACCTTCTTATAATCTTATAGAGCCCTTATTTGACCACTCAAAACTTCTCCATCATTTCACAAGCGTAAACAACAAAAACATCCAAAATTCCAGTAATATTCTTAAACTAAACCCTAAATATCCAACATTTTGCACAAATCAAGATTTTGCAAGAAGTAATGAATGATTAAAAACCCATAAACATCATTTGAACAAACCCTAAGAAACCCATAAATCATCGAACTCAAAACTATGTGATTTTGTCAATCATAAACCCAATCATTTCCCCACACAAAATACCTAGAAAGTAAGTGTAAGGAGAGAGAAATGGCGAAAACTTACCACTCCATTGGCGGTGTATGTGGTAAGGGTGAACTTGTGGTCACTCTGATAATCCCTGTACAGAAGATCTACAATAACAACGACAAAAACCCATCAAATAAAAACACAAAACCAACCAATTAATTATACCCAAAAAATCAAGAACAATAACATTGAAATGCGACAACAGAAAACATGGTAAAAACAAGAAATCAACCTCTGGCTCTTTTGCCGATGTCGGAGTAAAGTCCGGGACCCTTCACCATTTTTTGGTCGTTGAAGTTTTGAGGAGAGAGAAAGTAGAGAGAGAAGTGAGGGTTCGGTGGAGAGAAATGAAAAATGTTGTGGGAGGAAATAGCAGAATCAAAGAATATTATTGTGGCACAATATTGAATTACAAAATTTAAATTAAAAGAAAATAGGAAATTGAAAACCCTAGTGTAATCTTGACCGTCTGATGAAGTGGGTGTGTATCATTGTTGTGATGCATTTAGCTGTTATTCTCTGTGATCAATGATTTATGGCTGTAGGTGTGGTACAAGTTTTATATTTTTTGGGTGGTTATGAATTAATTTTTGATATTTCCTATGGAGTAGTAAAGAAAAAGAGAGATTTAATTAAATAAATATTTTGCTTGGTCGATATTATTTTCTGTATATTTACTTAGACTTAGGTGTATAGGCAATTAGACACGGCTAGATTTTTCCGATTAATCTTTCTATAGCGCAAATAAAGAATAAATCCGAAAATCACAAAAATAAAAGAACATACACCTACAAAGGAGCAAAGTGTGGTAAGGCTACTAAGAGAGGAGCAAAGTATGCAATTTCCTCTCTTGAATTTCCACTTAGAGCATCCACAATTGGATCCTCGTATATAATTACAATCTCTCTTCTTATAATCCTCTTATGTTGAGTGTATGAGTTTGGCCGAGGATCCTCAATTGTTGAGGATTGAAGTGGATGCTCAATTTTTGAAGGATGAATGTGCCTCAATTGAAACGCCAAGAGGATGGTGAAGATGATGTTATATGAGTCGTTCTGTGTTTTAAAGAAAAAGGAAAAAAAATTGAGGTGTTACACTTTACAGCGTTGTGTAGAGAAAATAAAAATATTGAAACAGTGGTAAGTAGATTACATGAAAGAAATGGTGAGGTTTCAAATGAGGAAAGAAGATATAGTATATTATATATAGGATGGGGATCGTCCTCTAATTGCCCATGCTCTTCGACGTCCTCCTCCTTCTCCTTCTCCTTAAACATATCAAAGGAGATTGACAAAACAATCTAAGCAAAAACTTGATAATTTTACTCGTAGTTCAATAATTTATTGGAAAATAAGGCGGTGCCATCAGGAAGAAGGAGAGAGTGGTAAAGCTAATTAAGCAAGACAAAGAGTGTGATATTCAAAGAAAATCAATGTTTTTCCAGATATAATTTAGTGTAATTAATAGGTCGCTCTACGACATGTTTATATGTATCAACGTGGCCTAACATCTATATGTATCATCGGCATGCATCAACGTCAATGGTTAGAAATCAATGTTGGGTTTAACCTGAGAGTTAAAATGGTTTATTACGTGATAACCATTTGATTAAATCGGTTTGATATTTTTTTATTCAAAGTTGGCAATTTTATTGTTTATTTATTTATTTTGGGTAATAACAAAACATGGATTAACAATAGTCTGATGACGTTTGATTTCTTGCTCATAGTTTATTTAGTTAAATGAGAAAAAGTTATTTTTTCGCTTAATCACTTAGGCTCTGTTCTGCTCGACTTATTTTAGACTAAATAATTTTAGATAATATAAGTTCAGCAAAAATAAGTTTTTTTCAGATATTTTCACACACAAATAAGTTTATTTCAGACAAAATAAGTTTTATTCAGATAAAATAAGTTCAGATAAGTTCAGTTAAGTTCAAACAAATTTAGATAAGTTCAGATAATATAAATTCAGTCAAAATAAGTCCAATAGAATGGAGCCTTATTGTGTTCTTAATTACACCGTTTTTTCCTAAAAAAATACATTGTTTGTCAATCGTAACTACACATTATTTTCTTCCCCCATTTTGGTTCCTAGCTAATTGTTTATGTGAAATGCAAAAAAGTTGATTCCCTAAGACCCTGATTATAATCCTTATCGATTCAATTATAATTGCATAATCTGGTTTCTAATTGATTACATACGTACTTTAGTGAAGCCGACAAATAGTATAAATAGGATTCGATCCCAAATTTTAGGCATCATCCTATCAAAACTGTACCAATTGACATCAACGATATATCTTCTTAATTAATTCATCAATGTTATCAAAACCAAGGAATATTGGATAAGTCGCAACTTTAACATAAGTGGAGCTAATCTAAGAGGAGTTGCTCTATGAGTTCTAACCTCAATCCTTGGCATTTTTGTATCCATTCTTTATCAATTAGTATTTTTAATTTTTTGGAAGGCAAAAACAAAATTTTGTAAACCACAAAAGGTAATTTCACAATTTTTTTTGTCAGTTTTCAAAATCAAAATTATTTGTATTATCATTTTTAAATTAATCATTCAACATGCATCATATGACTTTGAAAGTCGTAAACGCAAAATTTGAAATGCCAATGATATTGGTTGTGCACAAACACTTAGTTAAGGCTGATGTACAATGAATATTGTAAAGTGAATGTAAAGTTATCTCAAAATGTATAAAAGTCATAAAAGAATGGATAACAATTAACCCAATATACAATAAAACTAGCGTATAGCTCGGGCTATGCCCAGATTACTACTTTGAATAATTAAAGTTCGAGATTCTTGTTCAGCTTAATATTTGACCAAAATACATGTGGTCCATAAAAGTGAAAAGATTCATTAAGTTCATCAACTACACATGTATACTACGTCATTTATCGTGTCAAGTAATTTTTCAATTAGATCATCTTACAATTTATTTAATTTAATTTCTAATAGAATTAAGTGTTTCAAATTAATAAACACCATATTAGATATATACAGGGCATTGCTATAGTTGATGCTTATAAGACTTATAATATCATGTTTTAATTCATGGTTTTCCTAAACTTTAATTGTTATTTTTATTCTAATGTAGTCATTGAGAAATAAATGGTAACATAAATATTAATTAGTGATTAGTTAAAATGATAATGAGAGTTATTCTCTAGACTTGTGGTTGTGTGTTCGAATTATAGGTTATGTTGATTGCAAAAATCTTTAGAAAAAAGGGAATAAACGCACGTGAATTATGAGCTAAACGAAGTGGAAACTAATAGAAGTACTTCGTATTATTGCATTTGCATGGGCCTGGTGCCCTGATTGGGGCATGATATTAGACTGGACTCCTTGTGGACTTTGGTCAGTACTTTCAACATCATGTTACGAGGGGACATAGACACATACGAAGTCGTAGTCTAATATGAAGTATTTTCAATTCGTGGACTATGGATCATGGTGCACAGTGTGTATGGTGCACCAAAAAAACATATGCGCATAAGTAAAAGAACATGACACTGCGACAAAAGAACCTGTAATATAATATTTCACTTTTTTGTTATAAAAAATAATATATTATTTAATTATTTATTAAAAATATAAATTAAAAAATATATTCATGTTCTTTTCACGTAATCAGATGTTTTTTTTAATTATATGCTTATGTTCTTAAGGTGCACCATGCTCACTGTGCACCATGGTGCACCTTCTAAATTGCGAAGTATTTTCCTAGTTTTGGGTTACAAAATTTTTGATAAAACAAATTAGTACTCGTACTACGTAGTTCAAATCCGGCCTTGAATTAGTTATTTGTCAAATGGCTGGACTAAGTATTATTTCTTCAGTTTCTTTTTGTTCTTTACGTTTTTCTTTTTAAATGTCCTAAAATGTTCTTTACATTTTCATTTATATTATCATATAAATGCTTCAATATTCTATCACAATTTGTATCAAATGATTATTTTAACCAATTAAATTCATAAGGTTATTTAATCTCTCACACTTTTTCAATGGGACATTAAATTTTTCTCATTTTCTCAATATCAAAATTTTGATAAAAGTGAAAACATTATAAATAAACGTAATTTACCTTGTTTAAATAAAAAAATAAGGAATATCAATGCACTTTAATTAGTCGTTAAAACGCGTGCAAAATACCACGAGACGGATAAAGTAGGTAGACAGAAGTAGAATTAGTGAAGGTCAAAATCAAACTAGTATGACCATACTATTTGATTTTTTGTGTTTTTTTATTCAGAAGAAGAGTGTGCTCTACAAAAAATTAAACGGTTTTTTCATGAAATACCCTCGAGGTTTCGCGTAATGCACCAAATACACCCGCGTGTTTCAAAATACATAATATACCCCTATTTAAACTTATTTGCACTAAATATCCCTGAACTTAACGGAAGTCTAACGCCGTTAGTGATTAACCCCAAATCTGTTAATTAAACCTAATTAATTAAAAAATTAACTCCTAATTAACTAATTAGCCCCCAATTAACTAATTAACTTCATCTCCTTGCTTCTCTTCCTCCTCCTTCCCACCATCACTCAATTCAACACCACCATTCTCCAGCATCCCAACCCGACACCACTACCCCAACCGGCGGCACCACTACCGACCTCCCACCACCACCACTACCGAACTTCCACGCCCATCTCCACCTACCTGGGGAACCGCAGCAGAGGCAGCGACGGTGGTGGTTCGACTCGCTCATTTCTACCCACAACCGCCACCACCCTTAATCAAAAGTCCCCCGTAAACCCCGCCGGCAAACCAACCTACGCTACTTCATGTGGGCCCAAGCATGGTGGATCGGCTCGCTCATTTCTACCCTCAACGCCCAATCTGAAGACCCAGAAACCCTAACCCCTAATTGATCAAACCCTAACCTTCATCTTCTCTTCTCTTTCCCCATACTATTAATGGGATTATGGAAAAACAAAATTGGTGTTTGGGATGATTTGTGATGATTTGCGATGATTAAGCACAAATAATGGGATTATGGAAAAACAAAATTTGTGTTCCCGGCGGTACTTTGAAGGCGGTTGAATTTGGGATGTTCTAATTTTATTTTGGTTTGTTCTTGTAAATTGGTGTTGTGTGGTTTCATATTAGAATTGGGTTTGATTTGTTATCTGATTTCTTGTAATGTATCCCTTCCCCTCTCATTCGTTCAAGCCAATTCCATGGTAGTTAACCATGGATGTCCTTTAATCGAAGCCCAGATCCTCCACCATTGTCGTAGTAAAGCTCACAACTCCCTCCACTATTAGCAGCAACTGCGTTCGACTTCGACGAAGCCCACACGTAATTTAGTGTTAATGGTGATGGGGTAAAGGTGGAGAGATGAAAAATGAGATACTTCGTGGAGAGTTAACAGAATTGGGTTGGGTTGTGGAGGCATGGGTTCATGAATAGGGAGCAAGAATAGGGGACGGTGAGGTGCGTCGGCGGCTCTGACATGTCAAGCGAGGGAGCCGGAGTATGCCGACGTGACGCAAGGGCCATCGAAGGTGTTTGCAGGTACGGTGGTTATGGTATTAGGACGACAATGGTGGATTGGTGTTTGTTGTAGTTAGGTAGTTATTAGGATTAGTTTAGGATAGTTTAGAGTTAATTAGGTTTAATTAGGTTAATTAAGGGGTTAATTAGATTAATTAGAGGTTAATTACTAACGGCGTTAGACTTCCGTTAAGTTCAGGGGCATTTGGTGCAAATAAGTTTAAATAGGGGTATATTATGTATTTTGAAACACGCAGGTGTATTTGGTGCATTATATGAAACCTCGAGGGTATTTCATGAAAAAACCGAAAATTAAATTACAAACAACCACATTTAAGGAGGAACCAACTCCCAAGCGAGGCAAAACCACCCCCTAGCATCCTCGTCTAGAATACGATCCGACCATAATATTTGGTAAGTGTGTTGATGATATATATAATTATATATACTCATTACTCAATACGGAGTATTAAAGATAGTGAGTTTTTAATAGGCGCTCGCATTTTATGCATGAAAATACATCAATATACATTTTCCCTTGAACACACCTCCGGACCTCCCCTATGCTCAACCGAGTCAACCCCTCCTCACCCGCCTTAACCCTTCTTACTTCACTCCCCGCTAATTTTGGCAGCCACTGCAGCAGACCCGACCACCACCCTCGCCTTGTTTTCCATCATCACCGGTAAATAATTACGGAGTAAGGCTCTGTTTGGAAAACACTTTCAAGCACCTTAAATGAATAGGTGCTAATAATATAAGTCACCTTAAATGATTAGAAGTGTTTGGCAAGAAGCTGCAATTAAATTTAAGGTGGATAAGATTTTTTATTTATTTTTTTGGTACGAATGAGCCACAAAAGTAATATAAATTACAAATGGGGGCGGGGGATTCGAACCTGAGACCTATTGTACACAGGCCCTCAGTCTTAACCACTAGGCCAAGACATCATTGGTATTTAAGGTGGATAAGATGATTGATTGTGAAACGTTACTCCGATTAACGTTTCACTTTCAACACTTGCAATTTTTTTTCTTTGGTGAAATTTTTTTTGCGGAGTAACATGATATTGCAAGGTATTGCAGAACTGTGGAAAGTGTAGTGCATACAGAAGAAGATGCGATCTAATCTACAAACTCGATCCATAATATATCTGCTATTTTTGTTGAAGTTAAAATAGTTAAGAAAATTAAAAGGAAAAATCAAATTTGGTGGAGTATTCAGGGGGTCAGACCCTAAATCTTGACAAATTAATATCGAAAGAGTTGAACCGTGAAAAAAAATTGAGATGACCTAAACTACCATGTGATTTACCTATGAGAAAGAGAGAGTGGGTGACTTTGCAATTTGATTCCTGGAAACCTTTAATTTGATCTTAAAATTAAATCCACAAGTGGAATTGGGAAAACACAGAAGAAGATGTAATCTGTAGGTTGTAATGGTGGGGTTCTTGAGGAAGATGATGAGTGTGAAGGGATTTTGTATTGTTGTAATAATTGGGTTTTCAAGGCAAATACTAGAATAAGAATAAGAACGAGTTTAGGAAATCGTTGCGCCGTAGTAACCAAACCACTGCCTTGAAAACGAGATTCGGTGCAACCGGGGTGCACAATTGTATCCATCGATTCGTTCCCTAAGGTTTACACAACTCTCAACACACAAAGGCACTTTTGGGTGATGAGATGGAGCCACATAAACTTATGCCCAAAAGAATAAGAAGGAAAAGGTTTGAAGAGATACAAATATTCATGACTTAATCATGAACCAAAATTCTTCCATCCAAAACAAAAGGGAAAGGAGGAGGAGAGGAAGAGATCAATATATGTGTGTACCAACAACTCAGAAAATGAAGAGTACTTATAGGATGTGTGGAGGAGACAAAACAATCCAAAGAAATCAAAGGTTTCAAAAGAATTCAATGATATTAATCAACCATAAACCCATGATAATGAAGAGTTGATAACCCCCATAATCAAGAGAAATAATGGACCAACTTAATCACCATAATCAGAATGATAATTGTCCATAAATAATACTTAAAAGGTTATCATAAAGGAGGAATCCAAAGAGAAGATAAAAAACGGACAACACCAAGAACCGATCTCGAAACCTGTCGGTTTTCCAAAACCGGCCGGTTTTCGGTTCACTTCAAAAAATGCCTTTTAAGTCCGATTTTCAACTTACACTCGAAACCTTCCGGTTTCGGAAAACCTGGCAGGCAGGTTTTGAGAAACCTGCCGGTTTTCCAAAACCTGGCAGACAGGTTTTGAGCGCTTTTCCATCTTTAAATTCCAACATGTATGTGGAAGATAATCGCATTTTTATTTTTTGATGTTATGTGAAAATTTCATAAATCCTTCGGTAACATCAATAAACAAGAGGGGATATGATTATCTTTTAAGAAATTATTATTCCGTATAAAAATACTTAGATATGGAGATACTTTACTCCGCATCAAATTTAATATATTACGGATAAACAAACTTGTTTCAGGTACTTAAGAAATTATTGTTATCAAATAGTTTAAACAAACTGTTAGGTTATGATACATATGACATTACATAGATCATGCGGAAACAACCATTAACCCAGGACAACATATTATTTACACATAATCATATAGCATAATTTAGATGCATACTCTTTGTTGCGTGACCTCCCTAGCTGCGCCCGAACCGAACAAGAACAAGTCTTTAGGACTCCAAGTGTCGTCCCTCCGTAGATAGTCCACAGCACGTCCGGATCCGCCTTAAGATTGACCAACTAGAATCGCCCTTAAGGTACTAGAAAATTTCGGCACTTTTATGAGCAAGATGTGTGTTTTAGTTTTCTCTCAAAAACTCACTTTTTGAATACTTTGAAACTTGTTATAAATATGAGGCTAGGGGTATGGAAAGGGAATCGAAATCCTATTCAGATACAAATTAATTAAACCTAGAATCCTACAAGAACTCTAATTTAATTAATTTATCAAATAGAATTAGGAATTTAATCATTAACCGAACTCTGCATGTTTTAGGAAACGTGCACGAACACAAACACTTGCACACACACGCACGGCTGCCACGATGGGCCCCATGCGTGCGCGCGAGCAGCAGCCCACGCAGCGCCCGCGCGCGCTGCGCGCTGCGCGTGCTGTGCGCGCTGCGCAGCCTGCTGGGCCTGGCGTGGCTGTTTGTGCGGCGCGCTTGGCTTGCTGGGCGATGGCCTGGCTTCGTGCTGGGCCTCGTCCGGCAGGCCTCGTCCGATGCTTATTCGTACGATGCGCTTCCGATTAAATTTTCCGATTCCGGAATTCATTTCCGATACGAACAATATTTAATATTTCCGATTCCGGAATTAATTTCCGTTTCGAACAAATATTTAATATTTCCGTTTCCGGAATTATTTTCCGATTCCGGTAATATTTCCGATTCTGACAATATTTCCGTTTCCGGCAATATTTCCGATTCTGGCAATATTTCCATTTCCGATAATATTTTCCGATACGTACCATGTTTCCGTTTCCGGCAACATCTACGACTTGGATAATATTTATATTTCCGATACGATCCATATTTCCGTTTCCGGCAATATCATCGTTTCCGGAGTATTCATTTCTTGCCTGTGACGATCTTAGCTCCCACTGAAACCAAGATCCGTCGGTTCCGAATATTCATAGATGGAGTATTTAATGCCATTAAATACTTGATCCGTTTACGTACTATTTGTGTGACCCTACGGGTTCAGTCAAGAGTAAGCTGTGGATTAATATCATTAATTCCACTTGAACTGAAGCGGCCTCTAGCTAGGCATTCAGCTCACTTGATCTCACTGAATTATTAACTTGTTAATTAATACTGAACCGCATTTATTAGACTTAACATAGAATGCATACTTGGACCAAGGGCATTATTTCCTTCAGTCTCCCACTTGTCCTTAGGGACAAGTGTGCATTTCCTAATTCCTTTGTCGCTCGATGCTTGCTCTTGAACATAAGGTAAGAGTTGTCATCCTTATTACGTCCAGAGGTGTTCCTCGGTTTCAGAGTTCAACTGATCAAATAAACAGATAATCATAGCCTATGATTCATCCGAGCACGGCCATGCATTTCACAGTTTCTAGCTCTCCGAGTGGCCTTGTACAACTTTTAAGCATCTCATCCCGATTTATGGGAGGACAATCCCAATCTTGCGATCTTGAGATTAGACTTCGTTTGATAGGTGATTACCTGAGCGTTGCCTTTATAGCCTCCTTTTACGGTGCGACGGTTGGTCAACGTCAAAGCAACCAGTTCTCAAACAAGTAATCTCAAATCACTCAGGTATTGAGGATTTAGTGTCTAATAATTTAATGAAATTTACTCATGACAGATTTTCATCTCTTACAGTAAAGTTTCATAGGTCTTGTCCGATACTAGTCTTCCCAAAGTAAGTATCTATGCAAATGATTATGACATTGCCATGTCCACATAGTTCAAGAAACAGAACTACTAGTCATCTTGCATTCTAATCGTCTAACGTTTTCTATGCGTCCAATTTTATAGAAAACTCCGATTAGGGACCATTTTCAACCTTTGACATTCAAGTTCACTTGATAGACATTTCTTAGTCACAGGACTGGTCCTGACAGTCTATCTTGAATGTATCGTCAAATTGAAGGGACTCATCATTTAATAAACCACAAATTAAATGGAAAAATGAATTCTTTTCATTTATTGTGAATGATTAACCAATAATGTTTTACAAAGATTTAAACTCTAAAACTTTAAAACATTAAACAGAGACATCAAAGCCATTCTCCAATATGCTTGATTCCCATAGCTGCAGTGTGCGAGTTGTGCTTCGCCTGCGGCAGAGGTTTAGTTAATGGATCTGATATGTTGTCATCAGTTCCAATTTTTCTTATCTCGACTTCTTTTCTTTCAACGAACTCTCGTAGAAGGTGAAATCTACGAAGTACATGCTTGACTCTCTGGTGGTGTCTAGGCTCTTTTGCCTGTGCAATAGCTCCGTTATTATCACAATACAGGGCTATTGGTCCTTTAATGGAGGGGACTACACCAAGTTCTCCTATGAACTTCCTGAAGGAAATAATGCCCTTGGTCCAAGTATGCATTCTATGTTAAGTCTAATAAATGCGGTTCAGTATTAATTAACAAGTTAATAATTCAGTGAGATCAAGTGAGCTGAATGCCTAGCTAGAGGCCGCTTCAGTTCAAGTGGAATTAATGATATTAATCCACAGCTTACTCTTGACTGAACCCGTAGGGTCACACAAATAGTACGTAAACGGATCAAGTATTTAATGGCATTAAATACTCCATCTATGAATATTCGGAACCGACGGATCTTGGTTTCAGTGGGAGCTAAGATCGCCACAGGCAAGAAATGAATACTCCGGAAACGATGATATTGCCGGAAACGGAAATATGGATCGTATCGGAAATATGAATATTATCCAAGTCGTAGATGTTGCCGGAAACGGAAACATGGTACGTATCGGAAAATATTATTGGAAATGGAAATATTACCAGAATCGGAAATATTGCCGGAAACGGAAATATTGTCAGAATCGGAAATATTACCGGAATCGGAAAATAATTCCGGAAACGGAAATATTAAATATTTGTTCGAAACGGAAATTAATTCCGGAATCGGAAATATTAAATATTGTTCGTATCGGAAATAAATTCCGGAACTGGAAATTTAATCGGAAGCGTATCGTACGAATTAGCATCGGACGAGGCCTGCCGGACGAAGGCCCAGCACGAAGCCGGGCCATCGCCCAGCAAGCACGCGCGCCACAAGCCCAGCCAAGACAGCGCCCAGGCCTACCGCAAGGCAGGCCCAGCGCGCGCCAAGGCCACGGATGCGTGGGCCGCGCTGCGTGGGCTGCTGCTCGCACGCGCATGGGCAGCCCTTGTGGCTGCCGTGTGTGCGTGAGTTTGTGCTCATGCGTGATTCCTAAATCTACAAGAGTTAGTGTATGATTAAATTCCTATTCCTAATTGGATAAATTAATTAAATAGAATTCATGTAGGATTCTAATTTCAATTAATTCGTATCCTACTAGGATTACGATTCCTTTTCCATAACTCTATAAATAAAGGCCTAGGGGTCATTATTTATACACAAGTTTTAAGTATTCAAAACTAAGATTTTTAAGCAGAAAAATCAGCCAATATTCTTGCCTACCTAACCGAAAATATTAGAACCTTAAGGGCGATTCTAGTTGGTCAATCTTAAGGCGGATCCGGACGTGCTGTGGACTATCTACGGAGGGACGACACTTGGAGTCCTAAAGACTTGTTCTTGTTCGGTTCGGGCGCAGCTAGGGAAGGCACGCAACAAAGAGTATGCATCTAAACTATGCTAAATGATTATGTGTAAATAATATGTTTCCTGGCTTTATGGTTTTTCCGCATGATTTATGAACTGTCATATGAATCATAACCTAACACTTCCTTAGCCATATAGCTTCCTTTGCTGCTTCATGTGCAGCAATGTACTCCGCTTCAGTTGTAGAATCCGCAATGGTGCTTTGCTTAGCACTTTTCCAGCTTACTGCTCCTCCGTTGAGGCAGAAGACAAACCCAGACTGTGATCTAAAATCATCTTTGTCGGTTTGGAAACTTGCGTCCGTATAGCCTTTAACAATTAATTCATCATCTCCACCATAGACCAGGAAGTCATCTTTGTGCCTTTTCAGGTACTTCAGAATATTCTTGGCAGCAGTCCAATGCGCCTCTCCTGGGTCTGACTGGTATCTTCTCGTAGCACTGAGTGCGTACGCAACATCCGGGCGTGTACATATCATAGCATACATTATTGAACCAATCAATGATGCATATGGAATCCCATTCATTCGTCTACGCTCATCAAGTGTTTTTGGGCACTGAGTCTTGCTTAGAGTCATTCCATGAGACATGGGTAGGTAGCCTCGCTTGGAGTCCGCCATCTTGAACCTATCAAGCACCTTATTGATATAAGTGCTTTGACTAAGTCCAATCATCTTTTTAGATCTATCTCTGTAAATCTTGATGCCCAATATGTACTGTGCTTCTCCTAGATCCTTTATCGAAAAACATTTCCCAAGCCAAATCTTGACAGAGTTCAACATAGGAATGTCATTTCCGATAAGCAATATGTCGTCGACATATAATACTAGGAAAGCAATTTTGCTCCCACTGACCTTCTTGTATACACAAGATTCGTCCGCGTTCTTGATGAAACCAAAGTCACTGACTGCTTCATCAAAACGTATATTCCAGCTCCTGGATGCCTGCTTCAACCCGTAGATTGACTTCTTTAGCTTGCATACCTTTTTAGCATTCTTTGGATCCTCAAAACCTTCAGGCTGTGTCATAAACACAGTTTCTGTTAAAACGCCGTTTAAGAAAGCAGTTTTGACATCCATCTGCCATATTTCGTAATCGTAATATGCAGCGATTGCTAACATTATTCGAATAGACTTTAGCATTGCAACTGGTGAAAAGGTTTCATCGTAATCCACACCGTGGACTTGCCTGTAACCTTTTGCAACCAATCTAGCTTTGAAAACTTCAAGTTTCCCATCCTTGTCCTTTTTCAGTTTGAAAACCCATTTGCTTCCAATGGCTTGGTAGCCATCTGGCAAATCGACCAAATCCCATACTTGGTTTTCAGACATGGAGTCTAATTCAGATTGCATGGCTTCTTGCCACTGCTTGGAGCTAGGGCTCGTCATAGCTTGCTTGTAAGTCGCAGGTTCATCACTTTCAAGTAATAGAACGTCATAGCTCTCGTTCGTCAAAATACCTAAGTACCTTTCCGGTTGAGATCTATATCTTTTGCGATCTACGCGGGGTAACATTTCTAGATTGACCATGATTCTCACCAGAAAAGATCTCTGAGTTTCATCCTGAATGTCATCTTGAGAATTCTCTAGAGTTTGTTGTTCGACTCGAATTTCTTCGAGGTCTACTTTTCTCCCACTTGTCATTTTGGAAATGTGATCCTTCTCCAAAAAGACACCATCTCGAGCAACAAACACTTTGTTCTCAGATGTATTGTAGAAGTAATACCCCTTTGTTTCCTTTGGATAGCCCACAAGGATACATTTGTCAGATTTTGGATGAAGTTTGTCTGAAATTAATCGTTTGACGTATACTTCACATCCCCAAATCTTAAGAAAAGACACATTTGGAGGCTTTCCAAACCATAATTCGTATGGAGTCTTTTCGACAGCTTTAGACGGAGCTCTATTTATAGTGAGTGCAGCTGTATTTAGTGCATGTCCCCAAAATTCTAATGGAAGTTCGGCCTGACCCATCATTGACCTGACCATGTCTAGCAAGGTTCTGTTCCTCCGTTCTGACACACCGTTCCATTGTGGTGTTCCAGGAGGAGTCAATTCTGATAGAATTCCACATTCTTTCAGATGGTCATCAAATTCATAGCTCAGATATTCACCGCCTCTATCAGACCGCAGTGCCTTAATCTTCTTGCCTAATTGATTCTCTACTTCACTCTAAAATTCCTTGAATTTGTCAAAGGATTCAGACTTATGCTTCATTAGGTAGACATAACCATACCTACTGAAGTCATCAGTGAAAGTGATAAAGTAGCTGAAACCACCTCTAGCATTTGTACTCATTGGTCCACATACATCTGTATGGATTAAATCCAATAGTTCATTTGCTCTTTCTCCAACTTTAGAGAAAGGTTGCTTTGTCATTTTGCCAAGTAAACATGATTCGCATTTACCATAATCCTCTAAGTCAAATGGTTCTAGAATTCCTTCCCTTTGAAGTCTTTCTAAGCGTTTCAAGTTTATATGGCCTAATCGACAATGCCACAGATAGGTGAGATCTGAATCATCCTTTTTGGCTCTTTTGGTATTTATGTTATATACTTGTTTGTCGTGATCTAATAAATAAAGTCCATTGACTAATCTAGCAGATCCATAAAACATCTCTTTAAAATAAAACGAACAACTATTGTCTTTTATTAAAAAGGAAAATCCCTTAGCATCTAAGCAAGAAACTGAAATGATGTTTTTAGTAAGACTTGGAACATGGAAACATTCTTCCAGTTCCAAAACTAGCCCGGAGGGCAACGACAAATAGTAAGTTCCTACGGCTAATGCAGCAATCCGTGCTCCATTTCCCACTCGTAGGTCGACTTCACCCTTGCTTAACTTTCTACTTCTTCTTAGTCCCTGTGGATTGGAACATAAGTGTGAGCCACAACCTGTATCTAATACCCAAGAAGTTGAATTAGCAAGTATACAGTCTATAACGAAAATACCTGAAGATGGAACGACTGTTCCGTTCTTCTGATCTTCCTTTAGCTTCAAGCAATCTCTCTTCCAATGCCCCTTCTTCTTGCAGTAGAAGCATTCGGATTCAGAAGTGGGTTGACTGACCTTCCTCTTTGCAGATTTGGCGCCAGTTTGCTTAGTTGGGCTGGCCTTGTTGCCACCTTTCTTAGCATTCCTCTTCTTTCCAGATTTCTTGAACTTGCCCCCACGCACCATAAGCACATCCTGCTTATCACTTTTGAGCGTCTTTTCAGCGGTCTTCAGCATACCGTGAAGCTCAGTGAGCGTTTTGTCCAGACTATTCATACTGTAGTTCAGTTTGAACTGATCATACCCGCTATGAAGAGAATGGAGGATGGTGTCTATAGCCATTTCCTGAGAAAATTGCTGATCCAGCCGACTCATATTCTCAATGAGTCCAATCATTTTGAGAACATGTGGACTTACGGGCTCGCCTTTCTTAAGCTTGGTCTCAAGAATTTGCCTATGAGTCTCGAATCTTTCGACTCGAGCCAGATCTTGGAACATGTTCTTCAACTCACTGATGATTGTGAAAGCATCTGAGTTGATGAACGTTTTCTGCAGATCCGCACTCATGGTGGCGAGCATTAGACATTTCACATCTTTGTTGGCATCAATCCAACGATTGAGGGCTGCCTGAGTGACCCCGTCGCCTGCAGCTTCGGGCATCGCCTCATCTAGGACATACTCCTTTTCTTCCTGCATAAGAACTATTTGCAAGTTCCTTTGCCAGTCAAGGAAGTTTTTCCCGTTCAACTTCTCCTTTTCGAGAATTGATCGAATGTTGAATGAATTGTTGTTTGCCATATTAAAACTACAATTGAAAAGAATAAACAAATAAATAACCATTCACAGTTTCTCTTAATAAACTTAAATTCTAGCATACATGCATAATTCAATGTTTATTAAGCATTTTATTCAAGTTATGTGTTCCGGCAGGTGTGAATAAAATGATTCCAAGATCCTAAAATCATTGAAGAACTAAGCACAGTTTGTCGACTTAATCCTAGAACATCTTAGGTAAGCAAAAGCCTTTTGCTAATAGTCTAGAAACTATTCTTGGTTGATAGGTACGTCTAAGAACTTATTAGGTAAACCTATCGAATTTGCCACTACATAAAAGGACTCCTTACTTATATCGTTGAGTTTCACCAAAACTAACATGTACTCACAATTATTTGTGTACCTTGCCCCTTTAGGACCAATAAGTAACACCTCGCTGAGCGAAAACTATTACTAGATTGATGTAAAGGATATCCAAGCAAGTGTATATTTTGGCATGGCACCTTATAACTCAATTTTTAAGTTTGGAACTTAAGGCTCTTACTATGTTGGTTAGATTTTAAGTGAACTAAAATCCTTAATCATGCAACATAATCAAGCTTTTGATCTCATGCATTTTAAGACATATTTAAAACAATAAATAACTTAAAACATGCATAAGATATTTGTGATCTAGTATGGCCCGACTTCATCTTGAAGCTTTAACTTCAAAGTCCGTCTTGAAAATCTCCGTGGGAGGCACCATTTTCTTCAAATAGGATAAGCTATAACTAATTACAACTATTTGATGGTACGCAGACCATATTTGAATTGAAAAATAACTTTGGTACTTCAGACCAATTACATTCAAATTAATGGTACGCAGACCATATTTTCTATCCTATTTGGGCCATACTAGTCACTTCATAACCTGCAAAACAGTACATATACAATATATACCATTCACCCATTCATTATCATGAATGGCCCACATAGCTGGTTAGTAAAACACATTATGCATCACGTAAACATTTGCAGCAATTAATCAAGGGCACCAATAATCTACCAATTATTCAGTCCTTATTAATTCTAATCAAGTTGTTTTAACCTTAAGGATTTGTAGACCTAATCAAGAGTTTATGACTAAAAAAAAAAAACGCTCCCACTTAAACCAATAAATTTATATGCTTTACTAATTTTAAACATAAAAATGTATTTCTAGTCTAACCGGAATCATACAAATTTAATTAAAATTTAAAGCTCATATAAATTTATAATTGAATCCAAAAAGTTTAATTTAATTTCAGTCGTATTTAAATTAATTCATGATTTTAATTTTAGTAAAATAATTAGAATAAATAAAATTTATTATAATTACAATATTCAAAATTAAAATCCAAGAAAATAATTTAAATTATTAATTTTAAAATTAATTAAAATTACGTGAACTGAAATTTTCAAATTAAACATTCAAAACGATCTTTAATCGTAACGCAAACACCCTACGCGTTGCACGCCCATGGGCCGCACGCACACAGCCATTGCTGGCCATGTGCGCGCAGCCCATGCGCTCGTCGCATAGCTGCTGCATCCCCATCGCAAGCCTCCGCACGCATTGGTGCTCGCTGCGCGCGCCAGCGCTCATCGCACGCGAGCTATCGCTCGCAGTGCGCGCGCGACATCGCTCGCTGGGCGCGCGAGCCATCGCTCGCTGGGCGCGCGACATCACTCGCTGGGCGGGCGACATCGCTCGCTGTGCGCGCGAGCAATGCTGGCTGTGCGCGCGAGTCCTCGCTCGTTGTGCGCGTGAGCAATGCTGGGCGCAGCGCTCGTGGCACGCGAGCTTGCGCTCGCTGCGCGCGAGGCTGCGCGCTCTTGTGCGAGGCAGCGCGCGTTGTGGCGCAGCTCGCTTGCTGCCCACACGCGACTGCCTTGGCTCGCCCTTCGCCCATGCCCATTCGTCCATTGCTCGTGGCACACGACACAAGGCAGGGCTGCTGCCTTGTGCTCGTGCACTACGCCCTTGCTCATTGCATTCGTGCCGCACGGGCGACGAGCTCCCTTGCTCGTCGTCGCATGCCCGCATTATACAACACCCCTTAAGGGTAACACGAAGCGTCCATTGCTTCGTGCGTGCAAGTTTTATGAACGAATCGCATAAAAATTTAAAATTTATATTTAAAATTAATGACAAATTAATAAATAATATTAATTTCATAATTTTAGGGCGAAAAAATCGAAAATTTATTATTCAATTGATTTCCGATTGTTATGGATTCAAGTCTAGGTCATAAAAATTTAAAATTTATCATAAATTTACAATTTTTATGGTGGTTTTTAATCATAGGTTTCTAATTAAATTACAATTAATTATGAAAATCAAATTAATTCTAAATTATTCTAATTTTCAACAAATTAATCATAATTACAAATTAGATTGCATAATTAACAAGACTAGGCATTCAAACTTGTTAAACATATGCAGTAGGTCAATCAAAAATTCAAGATTTATCAACAAGAATCGCAAATATTTAATTTAACATCTTAAATTTACGAAATTTTGCATTCGAAAAACTAAAACCTTCGAAAAGTCATAGTTAGGCTTCGAATTTGAGAATTCGAGGTTCGGCAGAAAAATACTATTTTTGTCAAAATTTTAGAATGCCTTTTACATGCGGAATTGACACAAAAATCACTCAATTCAGATGAGTAACGAAGAAACTGCCGAAAAACTGCGTACGTATAATTAAATAAACGCAATTTGCAATTAATTAACAATTACGAAAATTAATCACCCCTTTTAATTCTTGCAAATTTGTAATATTTAACCATGTTCATGCAATTTAGATTATGAAAATAATAAGGGGCTCGTGATACCACTGTTAGGTTATGATACATATGACATTACATAGATCATGCGGAAACAACCATTAACCCAGGACAACATATTATTTACACATAATCATATAGCATAATTTAGATGCATACTCTTTGTTGCGTGCCCTCCCTAGCTGCGCCCGAACCGAACAAGAACAAGTCTTTAGGACTCCAAGTGTCGTCCCTCCGTAGATAGTCCACAGCACGTCCGGATCCGCCTTAAGATTGACCAACTAGAATCGCCCTTAAGGTACTAGAAAATTTCGGCACTTTTATGAGCAAGATGTGTGTTTTAGTTTTCTCTCAAAAACTCACTTTTTGAATACTTTGAAACTTGTTATAAATTGTGAGCCCTAGCCTCATATTTATAGGGGTATGGAAAGGGAATCGAAATCCTATTCAGATACAAATTAATTAAACCTAGAATCCTACAAGAACTCTAATTTAATTAATTTATCAAATAGAATTAGGAATTTAATCATTAACCGAACTCTGCATGTTTTAGGAAACGTGCACGAACACAAACACTTGCACACACACGCACGGCTGCCACGATGGGCCCCATGCGTGCGCGCGAGCAGCAGCCCACGCAGCGCCCGCGCGCGCTGCGCGCTGCGCGTGCTGTGCGCGCTGCGCAGCCTGCTGGGCCTGGCGTGGCTGTTTGTGCGGCGCGCTTGGCTTGCTGGGCGATGGCCTGGCTTCGTGCTGGGCCTCGTCCGGCAGGCCTCGTCCGATGCTTATTCGTACGATGCGCTTCCGATTAAATTTTCCGATTCCGGAATTCATTTCCGATACGAACAATATTTAATATTTCCGATTCCGGAATTAATTTCCGTTTCGAACAAATATTTAATATTTCCGTTTCCGGAATTATTTTCCGATTCCGGTAATATTTCCGATTCTGACAATATTTCCGTTTCCGGCAATATTTCCGATTCTGGCAATATTTCCATTTCCGATAATATTTTCCGATACGTACCATGTTTCCTTTTCCGGCAACATCTACGACTTGGATAATATTTATATTTCCGATACGATCCATATTTCCGTTTCCGGCAATATCATCGTTTCCGGAGTATTCATTTCTTGCCTGTGACAATCTTAGCTCCCACTGAAACCAAGATCCGTCGGTTCCGAATATTCATAGATGGAGTATTTAATGCCATTAAATACTTGATCCGTTTACGTACTATTTGTGTGACCCTACGGGTTCAGTCAAGAGTAAGCTGTGGATTAATATCATTAATTCCACTTGAACTGAAGCGGCCTCTAGCTAGGCATTCAGCTCACTTGATCTCACTGAATTATTAACTTGTTAATTAATACTGAACCGCATTTATTAGACTTAACATAGAATGCATACTTGGACCAAGGGCATTATTTCCTTCACAAACAACCACCTTATCAGTTTCCGCTAAATTTCAGAGTTAGTGTTGTCAAACAGAGCCTAAATCGATTTTAAAAATAATTAATTTTAATAAAAATTTGAAAGAAGGTAATTGGTTGACTAATCAATTTCACCTTCATCTTCTTTGCTTGCCATCTTGTATTTGCTCCATGCTCCGATCCATTGACAATGTCTGTGTAATTATCTGCTCCAATGAATCACAAGTTATTTATCTGCTCCCTGCTCCAGTGAATCAGAAGTTTTTTTTTTATGTCTGCCACACATAGATATAGCGGGGACGACACGACGTCCACGCACATGAAATATGTCGGCGACACTGAGGTCACGCACATGACGTGGAAACTTTGGAAAATCTAAAATTCTCTTATTAATTTCACCAGTTTTCATCATTAAACCAACCAAGCGAAGAAAAACTAGGTAAATATATTTTACTTTTCAACAGTTTTCTCATCAAACAAGTGAAAACTAGTCATTTCTTCGATTTTTCTCTTCCACACATTTCACCAATAGTTGTATTCCCGAACACAATGTTACTCTTTATTTATAATTTCTTGAAAAGATCGTCTAGCTAACAGTGTATTATAATTATCAGACCACATGTCTTGTCACATACCTCATACCTAGTTGATATATTATTATGCATGGTTTGATATTTAATTAAGCGTATGAACATCTGACAAGATACTAACAAATAACAATGTTATTTGATGTACTTGTACTTTTTTATAATATTATTGATTATTGAATATTAATAGACATTTTGAAAGATATTAATGATAAGTTGCGTACTTGCTAGCTAACAAATACTCCATATACAAGTCAAATTGCCAATAAATAAATAACAAAAATTAAATCTCTAACCTTTAAAATACTCACATTTTGAACACTATGCTTAGTAATAGTGTTTTGAGTCACAAATACATGAAATCCACTATTCCTAAGGAAATTTTTTGCATCCCTTCCCTTTGCAAGCTTTATAATGCTTGTTCAATCAACCAAGGTTCAAACCTTGTTGCTTACATATTTCCAGATTTATTTTTTTTACTTTCTCTCTTTTCTGTTTTCTGATTCCTAAGAAATTTATTTCTTTCTCCTAATTTATTTCATTCCTCTCTCCTCTGGTTTTCCTTTCCTTTTTCCTTTTGCCTCTGCTTCTCCGCTCGTTTATTCGTCTTACCCTTACTCCGTTTTTGCTTTTGTGCAGCGTCGCTCGTTTATTTGTTTTCAGATTTTTTAGTTTTTGTTATTTAGTGCTTTTTATTTTTCCTGTTTCTTATCCCATGTTAAAAATAAAAAATAAAAAAATAAAAAATAAATAAATAAAACGTTACTTATGCATGGTTGTGGTACTCACTAATTAATGTTACATTAGTATTGGCATACAAAAAATCTTACACGCATAAGATGTACAATAAAGTTATTGTATACCGGGATCATTTTTACTCATTGTTTTTGTATGAAATAACTTTTAACATGTTTTGATTATGAAAAAAATTGTGGAAAAACATTTTAAAAGGTTAAATAGTTATGGCTCCTACACTTCTTAGCCTAGAATTAACACGGTTGCTATACGCAACCTTCAATTACTTTGGCGCACCCCTGTAAAAAATCAGAAATACCCTTTTTAATTCTTTGGTTTCTGTATGAAATAGTTAACTATATTTTGTTCAATCTGTATGAAATAGTTAACTCTATTTTGTTCAATCTGTACGAAATAGTTAGTTCCACTATGTTCAATCTATACGAAATAGCTAATTCTGTTTTGTTCAATATGTACAAAATGGAAGTGTATATTTCATATAAGTTACATGAAGTGACTCGAAAAAAACCGAAAAAAACGGATATTACCTCAATTCCAAGGTCTTCCAATTCAAAAAAAATCGTCCATGTCAATCCAAATACGTATTCTAATTTTATCACATACACGTTACACTAAAAAAATTCAAGTTTACGTGAATAAAAATAATAGGGGAAAAGGTTGAGAGAAAACAATAAAAGTGGGGGTTAGGGTTTTTTTTTTCCAGAATGAAACAAATGAAAGAAAAAGGGTTGCGTTAAGTAAAATCATGCTGCATTTAGCAACCCCCAGAATTAAACCCTTACGTATTTGCACGTACGTAATATGCTTATGGCTCCTACACTTCTTGCCAACAGAATTAGTTTCTGTTGCAATAGTATAGAAGGTGGGAATGTAGTCTCATTACCTAAAGGTTTTTGAAGGGAACAAGCTCGTAGTGCGGTGTTCTCAACAAATACCCCTTAAATATTTTGTAACATGAACATAACTACTCTTGTACATATTATGACTCGGGCACTATACCGAGTTCTTTAGGTTCTGCTTTGCAATGCTGATTTCAGGAATATGTAATGCTGTTTTTCTAGCATGACCTCCTATAATGTACTATCTAGCTTGCATTAACCTGCTATTTGAACAGATCAAGCACCCGATATTGGAATACAAAATGCTATCCCTTGTAGTTGTTTTTGGACTACCTAATTCCCTCGATTTTACTTATACGCTAATTAATTCTACGAACTAATTCCGATATCTTGGGGGACCGCGCGCGTTAGCGCGCGGTCCCACAACTAGTAAGTGAAAATGAGAAGAAAAAAAAAAAAAACTAAAATTAGATACAGTAGGCTAGTAGAAAGTGTGAAAGTGGTAAAAGTGTAAAAGTGTGAAAGTGGTAAAAGTGTAAAAGTGTGAAGTTATGTTTACGCAAAGGCCAAAGCCAAAGTGGCCTTGTTTTTTTGGATTCATAAGCGTACGATACCACACAACCCACGTGATATGCATGACTTAGTATTTGGTATACCAAATTACCAAGCATGGGCTAAGGAAAGTCGATCAGCTTCAAATGTAAAGGTCAGGGTTTAATTTTCGTTAGGTCCGATTCAATAGGGTTGTCAAATTAGGTCATCGGTTAGTTACAGGTCGGGTATAATCGGTACGGATATAATCAAATAATGTCGTTGTGGAGGTCATTGTACTTATACGATTGAATGTATGATTTTTTTTTCGTGTCACTCTATTTTTGTCAGAATTCGGTTGGATCGGGTGCTTCCAAGGAGTATTTCATTTTCCCAAAATAGAGTTGATAATAAAGAGGTTGTCACCTTCAACATGTAGATTCTTCTATTTGTAATTTGAGTGATTAATGAAGGCCTTTATGAAGAAAAAACACTTCTACCATGAAAGCTGTTGCCGAAGACTGACATGCCCCATCAAAGTTGAGCTTGTAGAAACCCGTTGTAGGAGGGTCCCAACGGACTAAGAGTGACGGTACAGAAGGAGAAGAAGTGGGAGTGTGTGAAGTGAAGGGGGGACCCTTAAGTTGGTGAGCATCAACTATCTATCGGTATTGACTAATACATGACTATATAGAAAGATCACTTAAAACTTATATACTTCCTCCGTTCCGGAAATATCGCACCATTTGGTTTTTACACTATTCACACTACGACTTTGGCCATTTTTTGTGATTCATACGTAAGGAAATTTTAGTCATGTGAGGTCATGTTAGATTCGTATTGATATATATTTTTCTAAATATAAATTTTTATAACTTTTACTTGCACACGATTTGAGATATTAAGAGTCAAAGTAATGGTTAGAGAAGTAAAAATCAACCATGGTGCGATATTTCCGGAACGGAGGAAGTATATTTTTCCGTGGAGGTAAGATGAAGTGTTCTACCGGGTCAAAACCTCACATGGGTTAACCCGCCCGTGTTATCAGACTAGATACTTTAAGAGTGAGGGAATGGTAAGGGGAACTCTCCCTCAAAGTGTCTTTATTGGGGATTGAACCCCAACCTTTTGGTTGTAAAGTGAAATTCTTTCCAATAGGCCAAGGCATTGCTTGGTACTAAAAACTTATAAATTGTTATGTCATACTAGCTCCTAATTGTCTTTTTGAATAATGTAGATATTTGATTTTGTAAACCATTTCCCATTAGAAGTAAGCAAAAATTCAAGATACACAAAACAGAGTCAAATCTGGTGGTTTCGGTTCTAAAATCTGAACCATAGCCAATTGGCTACATTCTTACCTCCTTCATAAACTAATTTCCATAGTATTTGTCATGCATTCCAACCTTTTACAATTTAGATAGTGTATTTTTAATGTTTATAAGCAGATTTTATGGGCTTTACAATACTTATATTTTTTTTTATAAATGTCGAAAGATAAGAAGAAAAAACACATAAGTAGCGCCTCCGTTCGCGCGCTATTTTTAAGTGATCAATGTCAAGAATTGAAAGTAACTGGAGACTATTACAAGGTTCATTATACGTGCTAGTAGAACTAAATGACCTACATCTGCAATCTAGTTTGCTGCTCTATTTGCTTATATGAAAATGTGCTTGATATTCCATTCGTCAAAATGGCAGAGAAGATTTTTGATGTCCTTGATGATATTGTGGAGCTTCCATCGAGTAGGCCAAATATCATTTGTAGTGTTGATGATAAGAAGGTTGTCGCATTTAATGAGAGGTTTATTTATTCCTCTATTTTTAGCTTTTTGGAGCCCTTTTTGTAGAGCACAGACTTTCGTACGACCTTATATCTATACTTCGTATGGTAATAGTACCTATATGGCTATATCTATCTATATTATCTAATGTATATGTTAGATATACAACGGGCGGGTAGACCCATAGGAATTTCGATCCAGTAAGTCACTTCATTTTACCTTAAAAAGAATGTTAGATATACCCAAATATTATTATCATCAAACCATGCCATGCATTTTTTGTAATATTATATTTTCCTTAACCTCAATAGTCAACAATGACAATAACATCAAAAATTACCTTGTGCAAAATTATTACCCTTGCGGTAACTGTTACAACGTCGTACATTATATTTTCGTCGATTAAATTTCATTTAAAAATAAAAAAAGAAAATCCGATTTTTCATGTCGACAAGATAAAAATCTAAACTAGTGATCCAAGACGAACGAGGGAGGAGAAAGCGTACGATTGTGAAAAGTATGAGAAGATTGATGGAGGTCCCATTCCCAGACAGACAGCTCAAATTCAATGATCCAAAATGGAAAAAAAGAACAGCCTAAAAGCAAAGATTAACTGAAAATCCAATGTATTTGTAGCAGCAAATAACCAATCCAATCCAATATTCTCTCTTTCTCTCTCCTCAATTAAACATCTTGATCATCCTGGAGAGTGCAAAAACACAATGCCAACCGTTGCTCTTGAACCGCTCCTTCACCAATCTATCAGACAATCTCACCCCAAAATTCATATAATTCGGCCTCGAAAAATTGTACCCTTTTCACTGAATTTCAGTTCAAGAATTGCCAAAATTGGTGGGAGTTTTGTTAGCTATGGACCTTCAAAACCCCTCTTTCTTACTGCTTGTTCTGCAACTACTACGCTTCCTGTTGCCTCGCAATCACAACCTACGGCAATTGTTTACAGTGAGACATTTGAGTTGCAATGGACGAAAAAGGTCCTATATTTTGATCACCCCATTTTGATTTTTTAAAGTTTGCAGAAATGGGATTTTGTTGTTTGAGGGAAATGTCGATGATTTTTGCCTAATTTTGTGTGATTAAATGTTGTTTTTGTTGTTTTGGGGTCTGATTTTGTTGGTTTTGTGAAGTGGGTTCTTCTTGTTTGATTATATTTTTATGCATTTTCATTGAATTTGATGGATGAATTTGTTGATTTTATTAATGTGAGTATTTTTTAATGGTTTTTTTTTTGTTTGATGGAAATGTCATGATTTTGCCTAATTTAGTGTGATTAAAATGTTCTTTGTGTTGTATAGGGGTCTAATTTTGTTGTGTTTCTGATTTGTGGGTTCTTCTTGTTTGATAAGACTTTATGCATTTTCATTGAGTTGGGCTTGATGAATTGTTGATTTATTGGTTTAAAGGAGTTACTTTTTAGAAAAAAAAGATATTGTAAAATTGATTAGGTTTACTAATGCTTTTGGTTGATTTGGAATGTTATAGGTGGAGGGCAAGATGTGTATTAGACTAGATCAAGGGGAAGATGGAGATAGTTGGAAATGGACAGTTGGGTGCACTGTTCCAGGGAAGTGGGTTCTACACTGGGGTGTGAATTATATAGGCGATGTGGGAAGGTATAATTCTTTACTCCTATCATTCTATGTTTGAAATTGTTTGAATGTGAATGAGTTTTCTTAGTTTGGGTTTGGTTATGTGATCTTTGTTCATGTTTAGCTAATTAGGGATGTCTTTGAGAATTACAACCAGTGACATTTGGAATATTCATTTGACCCTGATTTGTATTACCCATTGGTTCTGAAATTGATGAGACTTTAGGAAAATAGTTCACTTTAACCCTTGATCAACACCCATACTCTTCCTCTTTTCCCAAGTAACATAATATGAAGTTGTGATGGGTTTCACTTGTTGGGTAGGTTTATTTATTCAATTGTTTCTTTTTTTCTTTTCCCAATGGATGTTCAGGGAGTGGGATCAACCTCCAATTGAAATGAGGCCTCCAGGTTCTGTTGCTATAAAGGTATTAATGGTTTTGATTTAAGAGCGCATAATATCTTGCAGCTAGTTTTTCCGTGTGTATAATGTTTAGTTTAAGCCCATTTGTAAAATTGCAGGATTATGCTATAGAGACACCATTGGTACAATCATCTTCCTCTGAGGGCAAGGACAGTCTTCATGAACTAACCATCAATTTCGATTGCAATAGTAGAATTGCGGCTATCAACTTTGTGTTGAAGGTCATTATTTGAACCGGAGCTTGTGTATTTATTACCCATATGCTATATCTATATCTTATTTTGCCTTAATGAGTGCAATTTAAACAGGATGCAGAAACTGGATCATGGTATCAGCATAAAGGGAGGGATTTTGTGGTGCCTCTTGTTGATTATCTCTGTGATTATGACAGTGGTAGCGGAATGAAGAGGGAATTAAGTTCATGGCCAGGTGGAATATATGATGATGCCAATTTTTTCACTGAGGTTTTGTGTTTGGCTTTGAATAGTCTATTGTTTATTGACTCTATTCCTTCCTCAGCTTATTACCTTTAATAATTGCAATATTTGGCACACCTCTCTATAACGCTGTAGCTTACTGCTTCTCACTAACATCATATGATTGTCAAATACTTGTTACCAATTAGTTATGTTACGATGGAACTTCTGCAATACCAGATTGAGCAACTTATAGAATAAAATGGCTATTGCATAATCTGGGTTTGGAAAGTCCCAATGCGGTAAATTTAGATTGTTGGTTTTCTTCGAATTTCCTGTTAGTTCATGCAATAATATCTGTTGGGATCGTAATTACTGCTCATTTTGTGTGCATGACTGGTGTTACTAACTTGGTCTCCTAAGTTGATTTTTATGAATTTTGGTAGTGGCTCTAATAAAAGATAAACATTTTGTGTTTAACAAAAGTGAAGCAATTTTCTAAATCCAGATTCTTTCCTGGCTCATGTAGGAACTTTTGGACAGATGTCTGACATGCTTCTTCAAAGTGAAGGCCCTGAGGGTAGAGATGAAGGAAGTGGTGAAGAAGCGTCTGCTGAACCTACTTTAGCAAATAGGTTACTTGAAGGGTTTTACGAAGAGCAGCTTATAGTAAAAAAAGTTCCTGTTTGTAATTCACTTTCTGTCTCTGTGAAAAAATGCTCGGAGACAGATAAGAATATTGTCTCCATAGAAACTGATTTGTCTGGGGATGTAGTAGTTCACTGGGGAGTATGTAGAGACAATGCAACGAAATGGGAAGTACCAGTGGCACCACATCCACCAAATACTGAATTATATAAGAATAAGGCATTGCGTACAAGATTGCAGGTATGAAACTTGATAAGAAAGAAATACAGAAGCTTTTTAAATTTTTTTTTTCTCTAATTAAAGTCAAATTCAGTGCATATACATATATGTACTGTTGGTTAGTCCTCTGGTCCATAACTCAGTGTCTTTTTCAGTCTCTCTAAAATGTAGGTGCTGTTCTAGTGTTCTCTACTCGGTAATAGTAATCTGCATTTTCTATTGTTTGTTTCTCTCTTGTCTATGCCGGTTAAATTTGAACACATTTGTTTATGTATCAAGAGTAATTTGGTGTTTACTAATCTACAACAACAGCATGATTTTCTTCATTCATATAATTAATTTGCATGTCCACTGAAGCTAGCTTACTTGTTGTTACCATACACTTTGTTGGTCTGCAACCACCAAGGGTCCTGGATGGATAAATACCCAAAGCTATGTTGTGTTTGTGGTATATTTGACTGAATTCTGCCATCAAAACTGATCAAGTAGTGAACCATATATATATTCAACTTTCGTCAAGACATTGTTTGTTTCAACAATTTTTCATAACATAATTTCTTGCATAAAATGTGTAATCGCAAGCTTCATCCTTGCCTTTTGCAGCCCAAAGGGGATGGATTTGGAGCTAAAGGAGTTTTTACTTTAGATAAAGAAATTACTGGATTTCCCTTTGTCCTGAAGTTGAATGATGATACATGGTTGAACAATAGAGGAAATGATTTTTTTATCCTTCTTTCTGAGACTCAAAGTGGAGGTAGTCCATCTGAAGAAATAGAAAAGAAGGTATCTTCAGAAACAATCTCTACTTCTGTGAGAACGGAAGAAGACCAACCAAAAGAAGATCAAGAAGATCTTCCCCCTACTTTTACTGATGGAATCATCAAAGAGATACGGAAATTAGGTACTGGCATTTCCTCTGACATAAAATGGAAAACAAAGAGTAAAGAAGCACAGGAAAGTATTCTGCAAGAGATCGAGAAGTTGGCTGCCGAAGCATACAGTATCTACAGAAGCTCAACTACAGCCTTTCTTAAGGAAGCTGTTTCAGAAACTGAGGAATTAGAAATTCCAGCAGAAATTTGCTCTGGGACAGGGACTGGATTTGAGATTCTATGTCAGGGATTTAATTGGGAGTCCCATAAATCTGGAAGATGGTATATGGAGCTCCTCGAAAAAGCTCCCGAGTTGTCATCACTTGGTTTTACTGTAATTTGGATGCCACCACCTACTGAATCTGTATCACCTGAGGGTTATATGCCAAGTGATCTTTACAACTTAAACTCGAGGTTAGCTTTATTTATTGCCTACAACTATTTAGGATTTATCAGTAAGCTCCTTACAATATTCTAGCTGGATTATTTTGTTATATTAGAAATTGTGCACTTTTGTACCAGAACAGGTAAATGTTCAGTTCATTTTTGTGGTGTTGACATGTACAACTGTATTGAATGCATATAATTTGTAGTCATGATAAGAAGGCATATTATTATCAACCGATGAATTTTCAGTCTATTTAGACGAGTTTATGACTATCACTTCTTTTTCTGGTTGTCACTACATTGGAAAATAGATATGGTACAATTGACGAGCTGAAGACTGTTATCAAGGCATTTCATAAAGCTGGCATTAAAGTTTTGGGAGATGCTGTCATAAATCACCGCTGTGCACACTCCAAGAATCAAAATGGTATTTGGAATATTTTTGGAGGCCGCCTTAATTGGGATGATCGTGCAGTAGTTGCTGACGACCCTCATTTCCAGGTTTCTGCTTTACTTTTTTTGTTTTGTTTTAAAATGCATTATACTTCCTCGTTTCTTTTTACTTGCAATACTTAACTTTTCACGCTTGACAACGCATAACTTGAACAATTAATATCTTTAATTATCGATAAGTAAAAATTATAAAATATTGATATTTGGAAAATATATATTAAGACGAATCTAACAAGATCCGACATGAATATTTTTTTCCTTACGTATAGATTATAAAAAATAAACAAAGTAGAATATGTGAATAGTGCAAAAAGCAAAGTGTTGCAACTACAAAGAAACGGAGGAAAGTATATATTTAAAAGAAATGTACTTCTTGCCCTTTTATGCCTTTTTATTGATTTGGACTTTCAAAAGTGTGATGACATGCAGAGCATTTTACCTAATTGCAAGATTGATTGGGTTAACATCATAATTGTACTTTGCAAGCTGCGGTTTACAAACAAACTGATGAGATTTATTATAATCACTCAAGTTGTATAGATTAGATAGGAAAATCGAGAAACTCTTTTTAGTAATAAAATAAATTAACTAGGGGACCTCTCAATAAGGTTTGTGCTTTTGGTTGCAGCTAGGTCTCTCCCTTTAGTTTCACGCTTTTTAGTTGAGCTAAAGTTTGCACCATGAACCCTCTTTATACGGTCTGCTAATTCTCGACAAATCACATTTGGATCAAACGTCTTTCCCCGACTGCACTTCTTCCTAGGCACCCTGATCTTCAATTCACAACGGAAGCCAATAGTTCCAGATTATCAAATCCATATTTCTGTATATCACCTTCAATGCTGCTGCATTTTGGAGTAAAATGTGTGCAGAATCGGGAGTATTTTAACCGGAAATAATTTTCAAGGGAAACACAATTGTAAAATAGTTTTCCTTTGTTTCCGTACAAGAAAAGTTATTGGGGAAAAAAACTGGAAGTGGAAAGGATATATGGGAGGAGAGAGGAAAATGTGGCATTCCTTCTTTGCTAAAGGAAAATGTTTCCACCTTGGGGAAGTTGTTTTCCTCCCCTTAGCAAAACAAACAAAGGAAAATGGGAAATCATTTTCCAGGAATATGGTTTCCGTCAAAACAAACAGAGCCTAAATCATGATCAATATGGCCTATTGAGAACATGTTTTCCTCCTGTGATCGGTTGAATCTGTAACTTGATGTGTACAGATTTTTAAAGATCATTTCATATGGAGGTAATGCACTTTCAGCATTTCATGATGTTCACTCTGATATCTTTGCTACCAGCACTATGCTTTAAAAATGCTGAAACAATCTCGAGGTCCATACTCTAGTCCTGCGTTTCTTGTTCTAGTTAGTTAGGTGAACGGTGAACCCTTTCATCTGACTTCTGATGGTAAAGATAATTGCTGAAATCTTGTGATGTGGAAATTACAATGGTCATAGCGATGCGGGATAATAGTCTTGAAGAAGACGAGGTTAGTGTTATGCAGCCTAAACTACCATGGATCAGTTTTCTTTGAGATTTGTGCTAAGGAGGCATTTGTTGCAGTGTTTTTACACTGAAATCAACACTATGTTGGTACCTGTTTAGTCTGCTCGAGTAGAGTTCTCCATTTTTGAAAGTTATGTGCAGATTAGGATGTCTTTGAAGTTTGAATCTCTGTAATAAATGGCGTCTGCTGTACCCTGTAGAAACTTGCAACACGTTTATCAATGCATATTACTTCAAATTGTCAATAGAAGTTTGGATCTTATTCCTCTTTTTTTATTAGCTAACATTACCCGAGCTTGGATAAATTCCTATTTGACTAAGATTTTGGTTGTTTTATCCAGGGTAGAGGCAATAAAAGTAGTGGAGATAACTTCCATGCTGCACCGAACATTGATCATTCACAAGACTTTGTAAGAAATGATCTTAAAGAATGGTTGCGTTGGCTAAGGTTAGTTTCTCTCTTTCTTGATGTCGTTAGTTTGATCTATCATAGTGGTCTTTGTCTGGGACTTATGCTGAAGCTGCAAGACTGATTTAGCAAGTGATAGCTATTATATATTAGTGGCTCTTATAGGATATCATTTACAATGTGCTTGCTCTGTATCATGAAAATGTTTTTATTTTCTGGTAACGTAAATGCAGGAAAGATATTGGCTATGATGGCTGGAGGCTTGATTTTGTGCGTGGATTTTGGGGTGGTTATGTCAAGGATTACATTGATTCCAGTGCACCCTACTTTGCTGTTGGGGAGTATTGGGATTCACTTAGTTATACGTATGGAGCGATGGATTATGATCAAGATGCTCATAGACAAAGAATTGTCGACTGGATCAATGCGACTGGCGGAACTGCGGGTGCATTTGATGTCACCACAAAAGGAATTCTTCATTCCGTAAGTATCTATTATGTCCTAGAATAGTAGAAGATAAAGTGAAATTGTTTTGAATTTTAAATTTAGGATAATTTTATTTTATCATGAAGAAGTATATCTTTTGTGTACATTTTCTGCTGCATTATCCATCTTGCTTGAATGGTATGGGTCTGCTACTCTTTTATCCTGTTATCACATTGTTATTTCTGAAAGACTGAAACTATAAAATTTTGGATTGCTATGCCTTCCAAGTTTCAGATAAAAAGTGTACATGCTGTTCTACATTACTAATCTTTTTGATCCAAACTTCCTGGACAAAGATTTTATTTGCGAATCATGGATGGATATTGCTCTTACAATTTTTTATTACTTGAGATGTATACGTTGCAGAATTTATATTCGCTGAGCAATCGTAGAAATTTGCCCTTTTTCATTAAGTTATCTGATACAGATGATTTATCACCCTCTCCGTATTTTATTAAGTAATATAGTTTGACCGGCACAATATTTTAGGAGGGTGAGTTGATTTTATTAAAATAAGATGGAAGAGCGGGTAGAGGGTTATTATTTATGTAAGAAATTGACAGTGGGTGAATTATTCATGTGGGAAAAAGATGATGTGAGTAAGTGTGGGGACCATACAACAACAACAACAACAAAGCCTTAGTCCCAAAATGATTTGGGGTCGGCTAACATGAATCGTTGTAGGAGATCGTCATTGTCACCAATCAAACCAGAAAGGAGCAGGAAGTAAAAAGAAAAAAGCAAGGAAGAGAAGGTGGAATTAATGAAAGTAAGATAAGAGAAAAATGTATATATATTATAGAAGAAATATTGTAAGAGATAATAAAAAATTAGTAAAGTTTAAAATAAATGAATAAGTAAAATAAGTACATTTCAAAATTGCATGTAAAAATAAAAAAAATTCAAAAGAATTTTAAAAATAAAATAAAAAATAAAAATAAGAATAGATAATAAATTAAAAAATAGAAAAACATACAGAAACATGAAAGCTGTATAAGTCAAATGAAGTCATCAATATATATTCTCTCCCTCCACTCTGTCCTATCCAACGCCATATTTTCCTCGATCCCAAGAAAGCTCATATCGTGCTCAATCACCTTCCTCCAAGTTTTCTTAGGTCTTCCCCTACCCCTTGCAATTCTATCATTTTGCCACCCTTCTATCCTCCTAACCGGGGCATAAGACAGAAAAAAGAATAATATAATTGCAGTTGGGACCATGACATGTACTCCCTCCGTCCCTTAATACTCACACCGGTTTGACCGATGCAGGTTTTAAGACAATTGAATTGACTTATTAATTTAATGGTGTTAGTTGATAATGGAGTATTTTTTTAATATAGTTAGTGGGAAATGTGTAAGGGGTGGGGAGTGGTGAGTAGGGGGTGTGAATTTTTAAATGATTTTTGTAGGAAGTGGGTTAGTAAGTAAGTGTGAGAAATAATATAATATTGGTGAAAATTTCCATTTATAGAAGCGGTGCAAGTATTAAGGGACGGTCCGAAAAGGAAAGCGGTGCGAGTATTAAGGGACGGAGGGAGTATCACTTACTAAAATACTGCCGAATAAGGAAATTGTATCACTTAATAAAAATACGGGGGGAGTAATACATTTTACATTTATGGCATGCTTTGTTTGAGGGCATCAGGGGGAATAAGGGACGGACTAACTTTATGAAAATCTTAGGTTGCATTGAGGGTAATTTGGGAAGGCAACATTTCTCAAGTATCAGGGAGAAAATTATCCTACCTTCCCTAGGGTAACACCAAAACAATCATCCCCCTAGAACATGCATGACACGGTGGTCATGAAAAAATCTTATTAGCTCTCCATTTTGGGAAGTCTTTTTGACAAGCCAAACTCATCAGTTACCACATCAGCCTTGAACATTCTCACCCAGTGCTTGAGGTACAGTGCTTGAGCTCATCCCTGTGCCTTCCTCTCCAACCAAAGTCGAGTGGATCATTATTAATTTTGACACTTAAATTTTCGAGGGAGGAAATATATATTCTTGGTGAAGTACTCTGGTTATCTTTCTCACATACATCGCTTCCCCCCTTTATAAATAGAAGAACTATGCACCATTCAAAATGAAACTTAATGAATGTCATATAGATTAATAAGCCGAAGGAAGAAGTGAGTTTCTCAGAAGCCACATTGCACACAATGTTCAGTTTGGATCTAGTTATAGTTAGTTTAAGCATGCTGTGATAGTCTTAATGGACTTGCATAGCTTCTATAGTTCTATTCCAGTTTATGTTTGTATTACTGGAAAAGAGTAAATTGCGT
Source organism: Spinacia oleracea (assembly GCF_020520425.1). Classification (NCBI taxonomy): domain Eukaryota; kingdom Viridiplantae; phylum Streptophyta; class Magnoliopsida; order Caryophyllales; family Amaranthaceae; genus Spinacia; species Spinacia oleracea. The sequence goes on along the minus strand of NC_079487.1, from coordinate 124,682,082 downwards.
TCACTAACTGATGTTATTTGCCCCAGGTTCTGGAGAGATGTGAATATTGGCGACTGTCTGATCCGAATGGAAAACCGCCCGGGGTTGTTGGCTGGTGGCCTTCTCGTGCAGTTACCTTCATTGAAAATCACGACACTGGTTCCACCCAGGTGCACACTTCTTTTCTCCTGCTTTGTCGTGTCGTGATCAAAACCTCAAGATCGCAAAAGGATTTTCAAGAATCTTTTTTTTGTTCCATATTCTCAAAATTTGTGTTCTATTTCTCAATTTTATGGATAATCCTCTGTTTCCAATTATGCTTTGATCTCTTACCTCCCCAGTCTGTTGGCATCTTCTTTCTGCATCTATATATATTCCTTTTCAATTTTTCATTTTCAGGAATTTGTGCTTATTTTTAATTGCACTGCATTCTTAAAAGTTAGAACTTGATAATCTTCTTTAAATGTTTGTTTGGGAAGAGAAGATAGCTATTGTCTCCTTGTAACATGTATGCTTTTGCACTTTCTGGAAGACTAGATAGTATATAGGACAATGGACAATTGGACATAAGCATGCTAATAAGAAAAATATTGCCGTAGCTAATTGCCTACCTTTTAAAATGGTTTACATTGAAAGGGAGGTAATGTTATCAGAAAATCTCTTCATTTTTACTCCAAATTTAGCTTCCTTTTACCGATGTTCCAATACAAACTGATACTCCGTAATACCCCTGTAGGACTTTTTCTTGCATTCTCTCTATGACTCTATTCAATTATCCTTCTATGCCAACGAAACTTTCAATCTGTATTGGAAACTTTAGATGCTGTGAAGGTTAGGCATTTGTTCTAAGGCATTGATAACTGGATATGAGACAATTAGACAATAATGTAAGACATCCAAGAGTGGCACATTTAATTCCCTGACTTCCCAGGTTCAAACCTGGTGAATTCTTGTTCCGATTCTGTTAGGCCCATTTCTTACCAATCCCCCGATACAAAAAAGGGTAATGAAATCTGAGAAATGGGTATCAAATTAGCAATGTAACTGTATGTTTGCCAACTTTATAACATAATTCTTCCTTGTTGTGAGTAAATCTATGTTCGCCAACTTTCCTTTTTTTTTTTGCTGATCTTTAATTTCTCAATTCTCACTGCCTTTACTTTTGTATACTTCTGTGAAGGGTCATTGGAGATTTCCTGGTGGCAAGGAAATGCAAGGTTATGCTTACATCCTGACTCACCCTGGAACACCAGCAGTTTTCTACGACCACATCTTTTCAGACTACAAATCGGAAATATCTGCACTCATCTCTGTCAGAAATAAAAACAAGATCAGCTGCAGGAGCAGAGTAAGAATCTAAATAGAATACTGATTGTTTGAAATTCTCTGCATGTTTGATCATCTTTCGTAGTTGATAAAAGTTTCAGCTAGTTACCGTGTTACTGAATATGCTGAAGGTACCTTAGTGAGCTACAATATTTCAGAAATGCATTCTTTGACCTTAAACAACAGTATCTGACCTCTCAACAGTGAAAAGACACTCCTACACTTATACAAACTGATTTAGTCCTATTATCAGTTACATACAAGTAATCAGTCGGAACAAAATTTTCAAAAGATAGTGTTTTGATATTTAGCTGGTGGATATTTCAGGTTAAGATAACCAAATCAGAGAAGGAAGTATATGCAGCAATTATAGATGAAAAAGTGGCTATGAAAATCGGACCTGGTCATTACGAGCCACCAAATGAGTCCCAGCAATGGTCTGTGGCTGTTGAGGGCAGAGATTACAAGGTTTGGGAAGCAGTATGAGTACCTGCATCGGTTTCTTGAATCAAGGTTGGGAGCATTTCAAGATGTATTTCTCAATGTAGATTATGTTGTAAAGTAGTCATTATTACAAATGCACGGAGTCTATCTATAATTATTGTACAGGAAAACCAGGAAAGATTGCAATTGCTGAAATTGGATCTGCTCTGCAGTCTAGCTGTGTTATTCTTGCTTTTATTTAACTGGAGAATTAAGTATGAACACGATGTTAGTTTTTTAGTACTGGGACGAATGTACAATTTTATGTACGAATACCATTTATTACAATACACGAGATACTCGTGTTTATTCATTCCCGTTTCTGAATAAGTGTGTCAAATTATACAGAGCAGATTCATTGGCATCTTCTTGGAAGAAATGTGCCATGCATGTACTTCTGATTTGTCTTTCTTTTGGCAAGAACCACATTCAACGCCAATAGAACAAATAACCAAAACACAAGTGAGGTTGTACAGTAAAACCCTGCTTTGTTAAGATGAATTTTAAAGTATTTTCTGGTGAAATTTGCTAAACAATATCTATGTGCCTATAAATGACTGCGAGTCTCTGAAAGTATGACTTCATCAAAGTGGAACAAGAGTATACAGTCACTACACTGGTACAATCAGGAAATCTTCAGTGTACTGTACTGCTTATTTCTTGTACAATTGTAGATCGCAATGTTAACCTATACATTTCGAAGCAATTTCGTATCCTATGTATGTACATAATTATATCTATTGTTACACGACCACTCACAAATGAAATCGCTACAAAGTACTTTTATTTCAAGAAAGACAAATTTGTGCAAGGCTAATTCCATTCAGTATCATATTTTATCTTCAGTGGCTACATAACCAATGAGGTAGTTCGGGAGGTGCCTTGAGTATACAGGCGTTCTTTGTTGATTATGTTCAGGAATTTTCCAGCATGCTTTCATTTCCTTGGTTATTCTGGTAGGAAACTCTGAAGCTGGCACGATTCTCAGTTCCATCTTCCCTGCCATTCCTTGGTAGCTGTTGCTGATAACGTTCCTGAATTCCTTCTCAAGTGAAGTTACATTGACATCCATACACCGACTCAGTCCCCAGCAGAAGACTACAGTTTGTTCCGAGTCTACATTTCCAATCTCAACATATTCTGTGGGGTTCGGATCACAACAAACACGCATCTCCTCCAACTGAAACGAAACCCAAATATGAGAAATAAAAAAACTAGAGAGCTCAATTAAGCAAGCACTGTACACAGCTCTAAAACACCAACAAGCCTAAAGTTGTCAAATGAAAAGTATCACTTACTTTCAAAATGAGAGAGGGGAAACGTGACTTCACCCATCCGACCCAATCACCCATATCATCTTTCGCACAAGCTAAAAGGTAAATTTTCAGATAACGGGAATACAGCTTCTTGTAAACATTACCATAAGGTTCAAATAAATTTTCCCAGTCAAAATCAGCCTGCAGGATCTCCTGTAATAATATAGATATAAAATGTTAAGAATATAAGTAAGTGAAAGATGTAAAATACAAGAACGACAAAGGTAAAAAATAATTGTATCTTTTTCTCCATTACAAACAGTTTAATGAGCCATTTATAATACTATATGTTCTGCTTACATCCACCAACAATAGTGTATCTTTTACTCCTTTAATGAACAACGGAAGTCAATACTCAAAAAACACAAACTCATACTAAACAACCGCGGACTGCCACTAATCATATCACTCGTTGCACAAACTTATCTACTCGATAGATTATAAAATGGTCCCATTGGTGGCGTGTCATATAACAAAAAAAAGAAGAAGAAAAGAATGCTAACCTGGGTGATTTTATGCCCTCGGAGAAATTCAGCCCTGATTCGGTTGAATGTGCTCCGTGTGATGTTGGACTGGCAGCATCGATATGGGCTACAAGGCAGTTTAATAGGTATCCAAGTTTTTTTCTCGGTCATATCTTGCAAAACTTGCATTATTCCATCTTGCAGAAAAACAGGAGTAGGCCAGGGCCAACTGGCAAATGTGTGAAAGAAGTTCATCAGAAGGGCACTTAAGCAAGCATCTGGACTCGTCTGACAAACAAAAGCCGATAATATAGCTAAATGTATCCCTCCGAAAAATCCAAACAGCTGAAAATGATCAGAAAATTGTCAAATATCCAGTAATGTCGGACTGTCCCAAAAATGTAATTAGATGGGAATACACATTTGTAACTAGAATAAGAACATTGAAGATGTATGAGAGATGCAAATTTTGTGTCAACTGCGAGTCCGGCACGACACAACATGCAGATATCCACCAAAATAGCCATCCCTGGTCTTCTTCTATGCACTTTGCATTATTAGTAGTGTTTACTGTATCTAATGACAAAGTGGACATAAAAGCTCTCACCTTAAACGGAAATTTAGCTTCAAATCAATATACAAGAATGTCAACTAGGAAAAGGGAGTACCCGAATACTCACTAACCCACCTCCAAGAACCACCCACCTCCAATGTTCAGGATGAGGAACCTCGAAAATCAAGGGAACCTCATCTACTTCTCTGTCACGAGGTTGCCACCAGATTTGAATGTTTCAAACATTGCGCCAATATGGGACGCGGAATTAAAAGCATCATTGTGGAAAAATAACATAACCACTAGAAATGGACATAAAATGGTCGTTCTCTTCTCAAACATCCTCCCTAAATCTAATATGGGGACAATCAAGGAGAAAATAGAATACACCTGAGATGTAAACTTCATATGTCCTGCATCCCACCCACATTGATATATGTAACTCATATTTGCTCTGAATAACACGATGGCACAACAACTCAAGTTCATGAGGATCACACCACAACCACAATTTTGCTAAGATTATAACCCTCGCAAACAAAAGAAATTGTGAACATATAAGACTAAGGCATCATTTGAAGCGGCATGTATTAGCTGCTTAAATAGAGCCTGAGGAAGCCTCACTGCACATTGTTGTGGCTACTGCAGTCTGCAGATAATATGAAGTGCAGTGATGCAGATATTTTTTCTGTACACAAAATAAAATATGACATTGGACACTTGTTAAAGTGGACACTCAAAACACAAAGACTTCATTTGTGGCAGCAATATTTATAGTACTACAGCCACAGTCCTTACGGAATTAATTGCATAATTACAGTTGTATAATTATTTACACTGAAGGACAAAGTGGCAACCTGCCCACAAAGGTCAAAGTTTTAGGACATTTCTGACAAGTGCTATTGAAACAATTTAACAAGTTTGGTTGGGAAATCCAACAGAAGGGAAATTTGCAAGTGATGATCATCTGGTGTTAGTAAGAAACAATGATTCACTAACTTGAAAAGGCTCATATTATAAAAACTAAACCTTCCATATGAATCGATTCCCAGTTTAACATGTAGTAAACCTGGCACATTGGAACAGTTCTTATGTTTTTGCATTTTGCACTGAGAGAAAGTGGTGAGAACAAAAACTGCACAAAGCAGTCTATTTATGGTAATGTAGGATCATGCATTATTTATTTATTTGTATGAATATATAAGAACCAACAAATTTCCACTCATTTTTTCTTCTGGCAAGTATAGCATGATGATCCCAAATTACGACAGCTCTGGATGAGAGAAGAGAAGAATAAGGTTATAAAGAAAAGGAATATTATTCTTAGTTCTGAGCTTGAAGCAATTCCAACTTTGATTTTGAGATTTTTTACACAGTCGAGCAGAAGATAAAGAAAGGATTTTGATTCTAGGAGATCTAGAAGTCACATACCAAATGTGAAACTAAATGAGAACAATCACCAGGTTTATGTTTTTAAAGCATGAAAAACAGCCGTGAAGCACATAAATGCGAAGGCAAAATGTCCATCTTTGACTGAAAAGGTTTGAGCAAAGATGACTTACATTACCATAAACACCACGTTGTTTGGCCCAAAACTTGATGCACCGTAGCAATGACTGAAAATTCTGCAACATACAAACGACTGATATGAGAAATTTATAATAGCTTGCAAACTCATAAATGGATGGTGATTGATGTGGTCATTACACAACATAGGGAAATTCTACAGAATATTGTGAAATAAAATGAAAACTGATAAGTTCATCAATTTTATGTAATCCCAGCTTTGCATAAAAAAGAAGAAGATATTATTCATCAATTTGACTTGCTATTATTTCTATGATGGTCTCCAGAAGTTAACAGTGCCAAAATTCACCAAATCTGCTTGCACTATCCTCTTTATCCGCCCTTCACAAGTTTGACAACATTTAAGCAAAAGTGCACAACTTGATCAATGAAGTAGAATTCAAAGACCTTCGCCAGGTTGACTATGCGAAGATCATCTAGCTTTCAAGTCTTATGGTTATGGGCATCAACTCAAGAGCCATTCAAAGGTTACCCTATAAAAGTATAAATTCAAGCATTACCTCCCATCCCTTAGCTAAAGCCAATAAAGCCTGATATCCCTCAAAGTCATTATTTCTCCCACTTGTCCAGGGAAAAAAAATACATCATATTGTATTTCCATGTTTCAAATTTTTTATAATGGGTCTTACTTCAGTAGCAAATCCCAGAAGTCATCTACAAAGAATAAGAATGTAATAATTATGATTGAAATAAAGAATTTGATGAGATTGCAACTAAACAGGTCTTGATACTGCCGTACTGGTAATTAAGCAATTGAGCACATGTGAACTATTAATATTTTTTCTCAAAACCTCATACTCAACAATTTGTTCTAGATAAATCAATCCCCATGCACTAGGCCAGCATAAAAACCGTGTTCAGTAAGACTACTAGTATAACAATCTGTAAATGAGTTATGCTCTTTTGAAATAAAATCCACTTATCTGAACTTATTTCTTCTAGATGAAAGTGAATGAAACGAGGCCATATTTTGTGATTTTAACTAAATGTGGATTCTAACACGAATTTAGAATTTGAAATAATTTTCCTTCTCAAATTTCATGTAATTTCAGGCATTTCAATTTGACAGAATTGATAGAGATTTTAGAAACAATAGGCTAATAGGTAAGAGAGAACAAACAACATCATATATAATAAGACCAATAGGAATCGAGGAGAAAAAGACGTTGACATTAAAATTAAGACATTGATAGCATCACATGCATAATGGTGGTTATGGTGCAGTGGAAGATGGCAGGGTGATACAGCCACCACCCATTTTGCAGAGATCAAAATTATTCACTCCACCCAATTGTAATATTGTTCCATCTTTCAAAATTGAAAGTGTGACTCTGGCTTGGAATGATTTGACAAATATATCCTCCCTCAAGATATTTATTTTTAGATTTTTTTTTTTGGTGTTGGGTTGTTGGCCTTGTGTTTATCAGTTGTTAACTACTGCAACTCGAATCCGGATTCAAAATCATTCTGTCTAGAACTTCTAGTTTTTAGCGCTGGACCAATTAAACTGGGAAATTCGGCAGATGGATGTAAATGGGCGGGGTGCATGTAGGTTTAGCAGTTTAGGCACTGAAAGAGTTCTACAAGGATCTCCAATTATTGCTAAGAATGAAATGCTCTAGAAATCTTGACTTAAAGGGATAAATTAAAGATTAAAATTGAAAAAAGAAGCACAAATTCATACTTTTTAAGGTAACATTTTTCTCCAGGCATCATAGTAAGGGAGAACAAAATTCCCAGCAGTATGGGGTATAAATACCAATAAATAATGCTTGGTTAAAACTCAGAAACAAGATCAATAAGAAAATGAGATGACTTGTGACTCTCTGACCAATATTAAGACATTAGAAAAGTGAAGTATCAATTCTTGGAATTTACTTTTATTCTGAAAACAAACCCCTTTAGTAGAAAAGGAAAGATATCATTAGCAAAATAATACACCGACAACATCGTGTAATCGTGTTGGACCACATTTTCATATGGCCATGCTGCTTATTTGACAACTTTGCTACGGAAGTTCTTGTGAAACTGCAAATTCTTCTTTTTTAATTAGCTGTATCAGAAATAAAATTACTGGAGGCTCTGGAGCATGTCAATAGAGGTGATTTCATGCTTCACATTAAGCGAACGTCAAGAAAGTTAAGGGTTGATTGTACAGAATAATATAGCAAATAATAGGCGCACCCTGTGGGAAAATTTTATGTTTGACTAACAAGGGTCTGTACTACCCAAATAGAATATATCAAACAACATCTCCACAACGTCACAAATGATGGCTCGCTTGGCACAATTTTCAAGATTTTTTTTATTTTGGAAAGAATAGAAACTACTCAAAATTGAACATACTACCTCCAGGTTTGGAACAAGTTGAAGGATGCGTTGGTTAACGCGTACACCAGATAAGCTTTTCCAACTCGTTTCATCAATACTGGTCAGGAACATTGGGTTCAGCAAGTCTACATTCTGCATTTATATTATATTGAGTAAATCAAGTAAGGAAATCATTTGTTAAGAATGGGTTCTTTGTACCACTTAAACAAGGGGGGATTACAAGCACATTGTAACAGAGACAAACTCAGCCACGAAATAAATAAAAAAAGACCGAAGATTAACACTCATTTATCCCTATAATTAAGCACTCCATCTTTAAGCAGAAAGCCCTTACTCACTTCAGGAACTGACATGACTTGAAGTTGAGCATATGGCATATCAACAGTGACCCCTTCACATTTAAACCGCATTAATGGTACCTTAGCATCCTGAACGCAACGGATTTCAGACACTTCAGGTTTACATTTAAGAATATTGTATAAAACAATACAGAAATCCTCCTGCAATGCCAAAGACTGATATGAGACAACTTATCACAAAAGGTATCCATGAGTCACCAATTCCATTTATAGACGGAAAAAGAAACTTACTGCCATAGTAGCAAACTTAGGGCCAACGCATAAAATATCGATGTCTGATTCTGAATTATGAACCTGAGATAAATGATAAAAATAAAATTACAACAGAGCATTTTGGACCTTCACTAGTCAGTGATCACCAGAAACAAAAATATTTCTATAAAAAGTGTTCACTTAAATCTAATGCATCATCAACATTATTCAATCACTCCCTTGACACCAAACTATTTTTTGAGCATCAGTCTGAAATATATGAACTTGCAGAACCATAAAGAGCTTCATTAGGAGCAGATTCAATCTTAGGGTGACTATAAGAGATATTGATAATTTGCAGAAATATAAAGTGGAGAAAGAAATTTTAAAAGAGAATAAGGAAATTGATAACTGGTTAAAAGAAGAAAGAGAGAAGCACGGAATTTGATCACATAAACTCTCCCTCCCATTTCCCCACTTTACTCTGACGTCATTCCAAAAGCTAATAAAATCTCAGGCAAAGTCCTAATGTACTCATCATTCACCCCCCAAGGCAAGTTTTGACAGAGTCTTCTACCAAACCATAACCCCTAAGTCCACTTTGGCGCGTATGTCGTTGACTGGTTCTTACTTCTAAGCTATTAGATATTAACTATAGTAGAAGTTAGCCATCAAACTTTAGTGTTCTGTGAAACAAACAATTGGATTGATATACAAAAATATAAAATGAACTATTTAAACTCAAAAAGATTTTTTCTTAAGTTTTTATACCACTCCTAAAACCTAGCCCAAAACAGTACTTCACCAAAAAACTGATTTTTTGCAGTTAGAAGAGTATTTAATTGGTAAAAATTCTAAAAGCCTATTAAGCGGCTATTGCCAAACAGGACCTTAAACTAGATAAGTAAAGTCCCAGCATTAAAATATTCAATCTGATCACAAGGTATGAAAAAGTTTAAAATGAACAAGCCCGAAACTCTTAATACATAATTGTGAAAAATGAGTTCATGTGTGTAAGATCTAATATGAAACATGAGACTAATGACGATGCAGAGAGTAAAAGGAGAAACAGAATTCTCACACCAAGGCCAAATGATCCATAAATCAATATTGTAGCTGATGCATCTCTAATCACGTTTTCAGGAAGTTTCCTCTGCCAAGCAACTTTTGTGATCCAATGCTGTACAATCTATAGCACATCGACGATCAACATGGTTACATGAGCCAATTAAAAAGTAAGTCCAAGGACACAAATACAGTCAGAATTGGTTGCATAAACACAAAGAAAAAGCAGACGTAGTTCAAATGACTATCCTATAAATGTGAGTTCAGCTGCAGAGGGAGAGAACTGAGTATCTATGTCAACAACTCAGCAGCTTAGCTGACTAAAGCACTGCCCATGAAAGCATGACTGTACAACTGACTGATACTCTTGAACAGAATTACAGCACATTAGTAGACAGTAGCTACTCAAGAAGGCAGTGAATGCTACATCACTAACAAAAGAATTAATTTTTCTTATCTGAGAGTTCAATTTTTCTCAAGTCCTCGTGTCAGATACTCGACCTGGGCCGTGGTTACTGCACCTAGACACTTCACTTTTGAACAAAAAATATGCAAATTTTTTCATAAAACTGAATGTCAGTGTCTTCTAGGCTTCTAGAAGTTGGAGGAACATAGGGCATATGTGAGTACATGACAGGAAAATACACTTGACAGTAGTACTTAAATATCTTCATATTGCAAAATGCAAACCAATATTTTGACTTGGATAATGAGGAAATATAGCTCTAAAAGCACAACCTATAATGACTTCTTCACAATTTTTTGTAGCTCATAGATCGGATATTAAATCCGTAACAAAATTATTTATAAGAAAGGCATACAAACGTATGACTAATATCTACCTCAAGAAGGAGGTACTCAAGAAGGGGGTTAAAATATAATAAAACGAAAAAAGGCTCAAACTTGATTTATGTCTTGCTCAAAAACCTAAATTACTACACTCTCCGAATGAAAAAGGAGTTCGTTGCTTTGATTTCACAAAATTTGAAGATATGTCACTATTAATATAGATACTAATTTTACAATTAATACCTTGGTGACATTTTCATACTATCTTAGCATAAGTAATCCCAACTAAGCCAGCCACTGTCCATAGACAAAAGCATACAAAAGTTTCTGATCAAGATGATATGCCACCGCCATTACCCATATGCGGATAAGCCTCTAATGAGGCTCCGGCCAAGGTCGTATTGACAAGCTATTTCCGTTATGAAAATCTGTTCATTTTCCCTCAAGTTTCGTCCCAAAATCATTTGCTCAAACAACAGTAAAAAAAAATTAGAACAAATCTGAATAAACACAGCCAAAACATGAATTTCTGAATATGGGCAATCCTGTAAGCCAAATCCCGCTTATTATATAAAAAAAAAAGGCGCAAACAATTTATTAAAAATAAAAAGCAAAGAAAATAGAAAAGGAAATACCTTCTTGAGCTTGTGAATGATGGATTCTCTCTTGAGTGTCTCTTCATGAGACAGCACCAGACCTTTACCAGCCATAAACTACCCAACAGCAAAAAGGGGGGGAATTGAAATTAAAATTAAACCCAAAAATAAATAAATAAAGCCAAAAAAAATGGAATAAATGGGGAAGAACCTGGAGCAAAGAAAGAGAACGATGATCATCCATTCGAAGTTAAAGACAATGTTGAAAGTTTCTGGGTAATGTGTAGTTTATTGTCACTACTACTGAGTACTGATAATGCTTATTTGGGAAAGTGCTGTTTCTGCGAGTATCAGAAAATTACGAGTATGAAGCCCCCAACGTGAGTTATTGGAATTTGGGAACATTACCCTCCCGAGTCCCGTTAAGTTTATTATAGACTACCAAACCGGTCATCAAAGTTTCAAATTAATAACGAATGAATCAAATTCGAGATTAAGCTATCAAAAAATAAATTAAATTTGGGATTAAGGGAGGATTTAGAGTTTTATACTGTTAGAGTGTTAGTTAAAGTTCTTTGAATTGAATACCAACAATGGTAATATTATCTTCATCTCTTAATACTTGCCCTGTTTTGACCGACAAATTTAATTAACAAAGTAGTATTAAAAAGTAGAAGGTTGATCATTTATATATCAAACTTTCAAATGAGAAGTCATCATATTTACGAGATATTTGTTTATTTCCTGCATATCTTTACATGTATAGGGCCTCAATTTATTGTTTCGCCTTGGGACCAAAAAATCAGGGACGGTCTTAGTCTCATATGGTTCTGATATGTTGGGTGAGTCAATATATTTTTCAGGTTTGAATTATTAAAGGGACATGTTGTGTCAAATAATGTTTGTTCCTGAGTTAATCACTTTATATTGGGGTAAAGTGGTAAACCCAGCACGTAAAAGAATTTAAAATGGTGCCCATTGTACTTTCATTAAATAGGTGGTATACTATACTAACTCAACAAATACTCCGTATAAAACAGTATTAGTACAAAATAACAAGTACTCCCTCCGTCCCTTAATACTCGCACCGTTTCGACTGGACACGCTTGCCAATGCACATCTTTGACCACCAATATCTTTAACTACATATTATAAAAATTTATTAAAATATTAATATTTTGAAAATATATATTAAGATGAAGCCAACAATATATTATATACTAACATTTATTTTCATATACTAGAAATAAAATAGAGTCAAAGTGTATTATGTGAATAGTGCAAAAAGTCAAAATGGTGCGAGTATTAAGGGACAGAGGGAGTACTCCGTAGAATGTAAAATGATGTACAAGTCTAACCAAAATGTTACATACGGAGTACAAAATTACAAACATAGAAATACTACGTATAAAAAGCTCATTGCTTGGAATCTTCAACTCCTCAGTCCACAGTTCCACACATCTCATTTTGAGCAGAAAAATATGGTAGGATCTTGTAACACATATGCCTAAAAATAGTCTTAGTTGCCGGTTAAACGGCAAAGATTTCCTTAAAGCACCATCCATTCATCCAACCCTTCATCTAGACTAAATTTCTAAAAATATAATCACTATGAAATCGATCATAATTCGAAGAATCCACAACATTTACCAAAATAATTTGAGGAATCCAAACATATATAAACTCGAGAAACGAAGAACAATATTTTGCAATTGATCTGATAGAGAACCACTGAAACTATTACTTAAACATTGTTCTGATAGGGATCCAAATCCCCATCTCTGCATGGAACGTACATTGTTCTACTTCACTAAAACATTTTGCTAATCCCTAAACCTTCCCATCTTTGGTGGAGACAAGTAGGAAGAAAAGAAAATCTCTACAAAATACTCTAGTGTCCTAAATTTTGGTTAATGGATATTATTTTGGTTGATATTCCTAACCAATCAAATCAATTATAACTAAATTTTAGAAACACAAAATATTTTTTCCTTTTACTTTATTTTTATTTTTTGTTTTATTTTTAATATTACCATATTCTAAATACCGGACAAAAACCATTAAAAAAAACCGAATAAAATACTTTGTATGTCTATGGTGTAAGGTGCATAATGAAGTGTTGAACAGTGTATAATTTTGGTTGATCATCAATTCATCATGCAATCTCAATGTAAATGAACTAAGTTGATTCGAACACATCCATTAGTTAGATTCATCTTATATTCATCGTGCATTCTTTTAAAAATTATTATATTTAACATCGTCTATCAGAATCATTAATTGAATTATATATGGAAGAATAAAGTAACACAAATAATAAACAATTCCACATACTCCGTACTCCGTATCAATATATATATGGACAGTAAATACATCTTCTACAACAACAAAAAAAATAATTGGATAGATCCTGTCAAAAACAAAAAATTGGATAAATATTCAATATACATAACGAAAAGAAATATTTAAAAGCCTAAATAATGAATGGTTCTTCAATTAAGCCACCTAAAAAAAGATAGCAATTATTTTTGCACCCCTAATTATTTATACAAAATAAGTTATCACCCTGGTTTACTTCTAATTAAGGGTAAGAAACAGAAAGATGTTCAACTGCTCAAAAAAGGTTGTTAAGTTAATTATATAAATAAAGCATCTCTTAATTCCTCTATCTGTTGAATTAACCATTGTACAATAATTTAATTCATTAAAGCCTTTTGGTTAATTCAACCTCAAAAAAGAAGCATGGGGAAACAAGATTTATTGTTTCTCCTATTGTGTTCTTTATCGTATGCCGTCTTGGCTTTGTCACAAAATACAACTTCGGAATCAGATGAGAACTATTGGAAACTACGTGAGGAAAAGGCTAAGAAAGGAATTCAGGGTGCCTACCACCCTCATCCCTTTAATGTCACAAATCATCTTAACTTCCGAACTCGAATGTGAGTTTTTTTTTTTCTTTTCATTTTCACATCAAAATATTGTTTCGCTATGGTACTTAGCAAAATGGAAAATATATCAAAGTAATATATTTGACGTGAACCATCAAACATGCATACGTAGTCTCTTCCCCGGCCAACAAACCGCCTAATAATTAAGCATTCAACGTATCTATATTATTAGAGCAGAGTGCTGGTAAATGTGAGGGTTCTAAAACTTCAATCATCACTCTCATACGTTGTTATTTAAGAAAATTTAGGCGATAAAAAAAAAAAGCAAATCAGCAATATCTTCATGCACAAGGAATTGGAATAAAGGTCGCAAGTTGCGACAACATTTAGTTGTCGCAATCTTACGTGTCGGAGTTTAATTGGTGAATATAGACGCCACATAAGCTATGAGTCATCATAATATTTTTACTATCAATGCAAAATTTTTACTATGAAAATATGTAAATAAGGTAATAGGTATAAATAAAGAAACAAATTAGAATATTAAGATTTTCTTACGTTTATTTTAAACATGTATAATAGAATATATAAGTTAAATATTTTAGATTCCAATTTAAATCATGACACATAAGCATGCCATGTCATCATTGTGACACGGCTTAACATGAAATGATAAGGAAACGTTACATGTTTTACATATTGAAATTAATCGAATTACACAAAGTTAACATATCGTTAAGAGATTTTTTATACTTAATTTTTATAGGTACCCGTGCAATCGTACATATATTCTACATAATACATGTTTTACCTTCTAATGTCAATGATGTCTTAGCCAAGTGGATAAAACCGTAAAACTGATAGTTTGTGTACGATATGTCACAAACCACCTTATTTGTAACTTGTATCGTCCTTCTGCCTCTTTCACACCAAAAAAAAAAAAAAATTCAAAATTTGGTGCCTAGAATTACTTTATTTATCCATTATTTAAATTGCAATTTCAATAGCCAGCTGATAAAGAAATTTGCACGTACGTGTAGTTTACAAAGCAGGTGGTCAGAGGATGAACATGTAGGAATAAACAGCACAAGGAGGGCATTAGCAAAGAGATACAAGAAAAGTTGCATGTTCTTCAACGCAATCGATGCATGTTGGAGGTGTCAAGCCGACTGGGAGAAGAAGAGGCGAAAGCTAGCCAAGTGCGCGTTAGGGTTCGGACGAGGGACTACCGGTGGCAAGGCCGGTCGCAAGTACTTAGTCACTGACCCAACTGACAATGATATGGTGAACCCAAAACCCGGAACCCTAAGGCATGCAGTCATCCAACTTGAGCCATTATGGATTGTATTTGCTCACCCTGTTATGGTAATTAGGCTCAACCAAGAGCTTATTATGACTAGTAATAAGACCATTGATGGTCGAGGTTCACATGTGGTTATTGAAGGGGGTGCTGGAATCACTGTCCAGTATGTAGAGAACGTCATCATCCATGGAATTAGGTTTGTGGATATAGTTCCTGGTTCTGGAGGAATGATTAGGGATTCAGTTAACCATTACGGATTCAGGACTGAAAGTGATGGGGATGCCATTTCTATCTTTGGATCACATCATGTTTGGATTGATCATTGTTCTTTCTCCAAAGCTGCGGATGGGATCATTGATGTCATCAAAGGCTCAACCGCCGTTACTATTTCCAATTGCCATATGACTAATCATGACAAGGTACTGTCAGTGCGCATAAAATTACCCTTGGGTACACTGTGCATCAGGGTGGTCCAAAGAATATTTATGCGCGTAGAGAGAGTAGTCAATTATTAAGTAGCTCATGTGTAATGTGTAATGTGTAATGTGTAATGTGTATGTGCAGGTATTTTTGTTTGGAGCATCAGACACACACTTTGAAGATAGGAATATGCAAATAACAATTGCGTTTACTCACTTTGGAAAAGGATTGGTGCAAAGGATGCCAAGGTGTAGAATGGGATTCTTTCATATAGTCAATAACGACTACACTCATTGGCTAATGTATGCCATTGGTGGTGGCATGAACCCAACCATTATAAGCGAGGGCAACCGATTCATTGCCCCTCCTAACCCAAGAGCTAAAGAGGTATATATAATAACATTAATGCCTTCAATCAGTGTACGATAAGGGAACTTGTTTTGGCTAACTATTGTTTGTTTATGAGAGTAGGTTACACACAGACAGATACCAAATTCGCCATGGGACAGTGGAACATGGATTTCAAACAGAGATGTGCTGATAAATGGTGCTACCTTCAAGGAGTCGCGCGCAAGTCTGCAATTACGTCAAGTCCAAAGTAAGATTATAATGCCAATGGATGGGAGATACGCCGGACGCGCAACCAAATACGCCGGACCATTGAAATGTGTACCACACCTGGCTTGTTGACGTAGTTGTATCGAGATTGCTGTAGACACTTTCTCAGTCACTATCAATCATAGAAACAGATGATTGTCAAATCGGGCAAATCGTGTAATCAACTAATGACTACTAAATCTAAATTCAAATCCCAACTTTTATTTGTCAAATGTATGCAAATTTAGTTTACAATTGGTGCGGTACGCTCGTACATTTTGCGACCGCAAACACCAAAACACCACCATACCTCAAACCAAAAGTCCTTTTGCCTATAAGGACTTGAAACAAATGCATTAAGCATCGCTTCTTTACAATGATAACCTTAACCAAACGCAAAAGGTTATCCCTGTAGTCTGTAGAAGATTGAAAACTAGTAATCCGTACAAAACAAAAACACAGGGTAATTCATTACATTCTGCAAATTTGAAACTATAATATGAAATCGGCTTCATTTATATTGAAACCGAATAAAAAGAAGGTGCATTGTTAGATCTTGAGATCAAGATGTACATCAAACTTTGAATATAAGATGGTTATGCAATAAACTTGGGCGGGATGCTGGGTGGCCCATAATTTTTTCTTAAACAAAAAAAATAAAACATAATCGCCATGGTTTTTCCTCCTACAGTCTTCTGCTCACTAATATATACCAGTATACGAAAATTATTGCCTTATACTACTTCTCCCACAGCATCCTTAAAATTCCAGAACTTTGAAACCTTGACTGATGCAGAGACCTGAATAGACCATTGAAGATAATTCACTAACTGAGAAGGAAAAAACAGTTTAACTTCATAATTCAACCTGGAAACTTCTATTACAGTATCAAAATATTGGTTCTTATAAATATTCATACATTTTCCAATGATAGACTATGAAATAGTCAACGTTAATATTAGCATAATCTTTTACATTGATACAAGAGAATTGTCTATTTCATGAAAAGATTATGCTAATATTTACGTTGACTATTTCATAGTCTATTATCCAACAATCATAAGCTAACAACATCTTTGCTGCAATGAGTGAAACACTTGAATAAGTGTATACATGAATTCTTCAAGAGTTCAAGGCAAAACAAATTGAACATGAAAATTTAATAGAATTTACTGCCGTTCTATATTTAACGAGACCAAGTACTCTCAAAAGAAGAATGGAAATCCTTAGTGAAAAGCTGACAAAAAGACTTCAATCAAAAAGGAAACTGTTCTTGAAGGGGGAAATTGATTAACTAATAAAATAAATTCAAACCCTGGTTTACATAGTACAATATGAAATAACCAATGTCGACACAACTACAGATAGACTCGTAGGAAATGACTAGCAGAGTAGCAATGTAGCAGGGAAGAGACTGAATAATTCATGGTAGTCTTGAACTACATTGATTTCAAGCCATCCCCAGGACTGTTCTTAGCAAAGTCCTTATGTTGTAGTAACAGGGAAGACAGATTTTAAATCAGCCCATAGAAATAGAAACGGGGCCCATCCTCATTAGTTTCCTTCTTCAGCAACAACCTTCGCTGCCTAGTGAGACAGAAGTCAAGCGCGTAAATGATGGATTTTTTAACAAAAAACCACCATCAACCAAATAAAATTAAAATAAACCTCCTGGTAACCTTGCATACTCAAAGCCCTCTTACCCCCACCCACACAAAAAAAAAAAAAGCAAGAACACCATATTCTTCCCCTCGTTTGCAATGGTGTTTGTGCCTGAAGACAAATATTATGACAACAACATGTTTGTGCCTGAATATAAGGATTGCCTTTTTAGAATGTCTAAGATCTCAAACCTACTGAGGAGAACAAGCTCGAAATTGAAAGGAAGTACTTCATTGGATTGGTTAATCCTGATTCCTAAAGCTGACAATGATACAACATGGGATGCACCTGATGATGAAGGGGATGGAAACACAACCCTGAATTCTACTCCAAATCGTGATTGATCAGGAGATACAGAACGGACTTGAAAAATTGAGGAGGCTGCACGATGTGATTATTCATTGGCATTGGGTGCTCTTGATAATAGATTTCTTTTTTTTGGGATGGAAAGCTCTTGCTAATAGTTTCATTGTTAGGAATGATGGCATTCAGGTTAACAGTACTATCAGATTATCATCAGATTATCAGCTTAGTTTAAAAAAGCGCGCCCAAGGCGCACCTAGGCGCAAGGCTCACCAAGGCTCAGCCTTCGGCGCCTTGAGCTCTCCAGGCGCTCACTGATGTCAACCAGGCGCGCGCCTTCGTGCGCCTTAGGTAAGGCGCAAGGCGCAGCGCCTTGTGCGCCTTCAGTCTTCAGGTGCAATAAGATGACGTGGATATTTTATTTACATTGTTTTTCTTTTTTAATGATATAAACACACCCCATGTGACCTATCAACGGTCATATCTCTACAACCTTAGCTTCTTGGGTAGTGGAAGTAGCATAATATGAGTTAATTTTCATATTTCCAGCTTGTAATTACCATGGAAGATTCTAATTTTGGCACTCCATCGACGGGATCACGCAATACTTATGAACCGGCAAGAAAATATGGCACTCCAATAGAAATATGTTGTTTTGAGTATAAATTGTATTAATTTTTTTCTATACCGAATTTTAAGGTTTATTAGAAAATTATGTGCGCCTTGTATCCAAAAGGCGCGCGCCTTTTTTTAAGGTTTATTAGAAAATTATGTGCGCCTTGTATCCAAAAGGCGCGCGCCTGAGCCTTGCGCCTAGGCTCCATGACCCTTGTGCGCCTTGCGCCTATTTAAACTAAGATTATCAGGCATGGAATTCATGGAAACGGAGTCTCTTTTCTGTATCATATTTGGGAACACAGAGTAGAGGGGAATGGATGTGGTTTGGGTCAGATGGGGGTGCTTTAAATTAATTTTTCTAACTTAGTAAGATTAGGATCCAATTAGAGGTTAAATGTTAAATAAGGTTATTTAATACTTAATCAGTGGCTAGTAATGAAAGGTAGCTGTGTGCATACAACAATAAACAACTAAGGGGTGGTTTATTTTATTTTTTAAATAGTTGGTGCCTTGGCGGTGCTCGAGCGAATAAGCCCACCGCACTCAGGAGTATTTTTTTTATTTTTGTTGTTATAGATCTAATAATAACAAAGACCCAAGAAGTCTTGGGGAAATACAAGTAAAATGTTCAAACCTTCGAGTTTTTTGGCGGGTCACTCAATCTCTTTGATGGACCTGGTCACATTTACTGATTCTGCGATGTCTTTGAGGCCCTGAAAATAATGATGAAATGTCAGCAACTCTCTGCATTGAAAATTTGTCTAGTTTTCCTAAGTACAAATAAAGATTTGAACCATGACACTATGACAGAGAACCCAGTACTAGGGCACAAAACAACGATGTAATGTTTTCGAGGCAAATTTGTTTATGATGAATAGCAATTTTATATGTCAGTTCTATATATTGCAAGAAAATGGCTTCCAAGCTACCACACAAATGAGAAGCTGGAGAATAGAGACACAATAATTAAAAAATCATCTTCACTGATATCTTTGGAAGGTTAAGATAAAACCTGGAGGCCAAGAGCATTTGAAGATGAGAGCTGAGCACGAATTTTGCCATGTTTGACTTGTTCCTGAGATGCCAATCAAGTAGTATGTCAATGACTCAATAACCATTCCGACTCGAGAAATTCTTACACGAGACAGTCTCACAGGTAGCTAGTTTGCAACTTTGCGTAACAGAACTCACAAGACAATTGGAAATGATTGTTTTTCGGCCGAATTCTAGTATTGAAGGATGAATACATCCATTTCTTTAAAATCACTTCTAGCGACTAAGCAACCTGTCCGACACATATTTTAATAAGATGCGTTTATTTAAGACTTGTCCGTTCAACACAGCTCCCAGCAAAGAAAATGCTTTAGTCAGTTGGAATTCAAGCAAAACATAAAGCCACACAATATCCCATTTATTCCCATCTTACAGCTCATTCAACCACTAAACCAGCCCAACTTGGCAGTTCCCTCTTCCTTTGAATCACAGACTCACAAGTATGCTACGAAAGGTTATCGACTATCACAAAGTTTAGCTAGTTAGTGGACACAGACATTTGATTCCATTTCTAGGATTTATATCCAACCCAAAAATAGAACAGAAGCATCTTCAACAGAAGCCACAGTACAGACACCGACAATAGTTCACATGTACAATAATGACATCAATTTATCAAGCTGGCAGAAACTAGGATGTATGAACTCTTGCAAAATACCTGAAGGTGTTGAGAAATCTTAGGCGCCTTTGAAGTCCTCCCATCAACATAATCACACAAGTATTTCACACCACTAAGTGTAAGCATCTGCAAACAGACCAAAATTGTTATTTGGCGTAAATGTGGAGAAGAACATGAACCAAAAACTATTGTGAAATATATTATCCTTGTTTGCAGTAAGTTGAAACCACCTAGATGCAATCTAAACAATGATGTTTGAGTTTACTACGTTGCGAACTGGTTTGAGGTTTCAAGAAGTTGTAATCTCCCTAAATCAAACTATGCAAGCTTTCTTATTTAAGAGGTCCTCTTATGAAAGATAGAACCATTTTAAAAAATGATAATAAATAAACATTCACGGTCAAATGAAAACCGTACCTGTTTCGCTTCAAATGATTCCATGTCCTTCCCCTGCCATAAGATAGAAAATAAAACATAAACATATCTAGTTAATTAAGCTTATAGATGAAGAAGTAGAAGCAGAATAGAAACTAATCAAAATTTCTTTTCAAGCATCAACTTCTAAACTGGAAATAGTCTGGTGCCCTCAAATTGTTATTTTTTTATAAAAGCCCTCAAGAAATTATTGACAGGTCTGACCCAGCTCATTGCTTCAGCTGAAGCATGACAAAGGTTATAATCGCAATGTTTGCAATCCATCTAATATGTTTTCATGGGAACACATGTAACTGTAAAAGAGATACAAACACAAGGAAAACAAAAGCCCCAAGACACGAGATAAACGATACAGACACGTTTGGAACATGATAAAAAAAACGGATATTTCATGAAATACCCCCGAGTTTAAAAGAAATTCACCAAATGTCCTCAACTTTCCATAATACATAAAAATACCCCTATTTAAATACTTAATACACCAAATACCCTTGATGACGTCATCAACCCCAATTAACCCAATTAACCTATAATTAACCCACTAATCTTTTAATTAATCCACCCATACCCTCTAATTGACCCGTATTTTTTTCCTTTCTCTCTCCTGTTCCTCATTCCCTTTCCTCCATGGAAGCCACCTTGCTGCTGCCTCCGGCACCCCGCCACCACCACCTTCTCAGCCGTCCTCGTCAAACCCAAGGCCCAGAAATCCTCGAAATCACCAAATCACTTCCTGCAAATCCCAGTAACCACCAAACCAAAATTATACTCCAACTCTCTCCACCTTTCTGGACCACTCAGTCACCACCACCAACTCAGCAAACCCACCTTGCACCGCCGTTTTGGCTGGAAAACAAGAACGAATAAGTTAGCATCCACTTGTATCTTCTCCCTATTATGCCACCGACGAAGGTGTTGTTGTGGCCACCTCATCCCTTTCCACGACCAACCTCGTCGACCCTTTGCCGCCACCGTTTCATCACCCACCATTGATGCTCCTTTAATCGGCAATTTCATGAATTTCTTTCATCAATTAACCACGATTAAGGGAACCCAAAACCCCAAATTGAGTTATCTGATTTCTTAAACCCAAAACCCCAAATTGAGAAAGAAAGATGGAAGAGGATGGAACTTGATAAAGAAAATGAACGAGAGAGAAGAACAAAGAGGACGGAACTTGATGAGTTCGCCGGAAAGGGAGAGACGATCAAGAGCTTTGCTGAGATTTAATGGACTCGAGAGAGAAGAACAAAGAGGGCGGAGCTTGGCTTACTGTTTGGAGCTTTATCGTCGCCGACCATGAAAGCGCTGCAGAAATTGAGTGATTCTCTTATGAAAGACGATGAAAGAAAGATGAAGGAACGGAGAAAGCTTGTCGTGGAGGTGGTCGGAGACGGCGGTCGGAGAGGGTGAGGAGAGGGAAAAGAAATCAGATGGTGGAGGTGGAAAATCAGCAGCCCCATTTAAGAAATTGGGGAGAGAGAAAAGAAAAAAGAAGAAAAGTGGGTTAATTAGGATTTTTGTGGATTAAGTGGGAAGAAATGGGTTAATGGGTTGGTTAATTGGGTTAATTGGGGTTGATGACGTCATCAAGGGTATTTGGTGTATTAAGTATTGATATAGGGGTATTTTTATGTATTATGGAAAGTTGAGGACATTTGGTGAATTTCTTCAAAACTCGGGGTATTTCATGAAATATCCGTAAAAAAATTTAGATAAATCTATATATCTAAAGGAAGGAAAGGGGAGTTAAAGTAAAAGAGGAGAAAATGATGGCAGCTACACACATTATCGCACGCTAAATACAAATGGAACTTTCCCAAATTGGTTGTCAGAGCATGATTACAAAGAGCTCAGCTTAGAAATGAACATCCAGCACCTTACAATTTTCTAACAATAATCAAGCCTCACCTTAAAAAAAAGGTTCATAGTTAATAAAATATTATGAGGGGTAGAAACACATTCTTGTGCATATAAAGACGTTTTCCCATAAGATAGTTTGCCAAAGTGTTATGGTCTCTCACCAACACTTTTGATAGTGTGTGGGCATGTGTTTCACATGTACTTGACATACGACATGCTATACAGAATTTCAGCTGACGTGTTGATGCATCATATGTTGAAACATGACCAAAACTAATCATAAACACACAAATGAGGGAGAGAGAGATCAAATGGGAGAAACACTTTTCATACATACTAGCAGACTTGTAAGTCGTAACATGTAATTGGGGCATGTTGCGGTAAATAGGATTTGGTTAGTTGTAGGTCTGGCCATTTGGTGTAATGTGGGAAAATTCGAGCAAGACTCGAATTTATCGGTTTTGAATCGACCCCATGGGTCAAGGATGCGTGTTTTCCTCCTACATCAAGTATCCGCGAATTGTAGATAAAATTTCTGGATTTAAAATCATATAAAATTAGCTTTTATTCTAGCTTTTATTCTTAAAAAAAAGAAATGAATTCATTTTATCATATTATTCCCATCATCCCATCTCTTAAATTTTGAAGTAATTTGGATCAAAGCACATCATATTATGAGCTTTTTGCAATAATAACAAACAAATGAACAAGTTCCTTGAACTGACTTGCTTTTCTGTAATCATTTAGATTTGGAGAGTTTTTAAGTTACAAATCCCTCTAGTTCATGAGTCCTTAATATGAATCCCTAGTTTTAAAAAGCTCCCACAAGGCTAGTCAAGGAGCAAAAGAAATCGCCTTGGGAATTGGAAAAGTGAGGAGCAGCACAGTCCAAAAGGCAAGAAAAAGCGCACGCCTCAGGACACTTTTGGCGAGGCTTAAGGCGACGCCTTCTATAGAGACGCGTGTGAGAAGAACTGAAAAAGTTTGAATTAAAGATTTAAATCCCCTCAGTTGCACGAATAATCTTCTATTTCAATTGAAACCCCCAATTTAGAAAGAAAAAAAAACTAATTTTCAAATTGTGGAGCACTCGCCGTAAGGACAGACTGTGAGTGACCTATCTCCACTGGTGGTCCGCAGTCCGGCACCGCAGTGCCATGTCCTACAGTGTTTTCAACTTGTCAAGTGTTTTCAGTTAAATTTTCTTTTCTCCGGTCAGCGGTTTTTATCATTTTTCTCTCTTCGGTTTCTTTTCTCTCACCCTTACTCTTTTAATTGTTTCAAATTTTTCTCTAAGTGAACTTGCCTGTACCTTTTCTTTCATCTTCTTTTCTCCTTTGCGACCTGTACAAGCTACACAAGTACAGAGTATTTGCTTTCTTTTTCTTCTCCCTTTTGTTTTGAATAGTGTACTAGATAGGTGCCTCACTCCCCCTTACTAGTGAGTTAAATAGTCACGTGGCCCCTTCCTCTCTTCTCAGAATTCTACTTTTGAAGGTTTTTATTTTGAAGAGTATAGTTTCTTTTTATCCACTTATTTTGACTTTATTCGGGCTCTTAAAGTGGAAATTAAATAATAATAAAAAAAAAAAGGGTGTGCCTTGTTTCCGGCGCCTAGACTGTAAGGAGTTTTGAACTATGGTAACTTTAAAGTTAAAACTAAGCATGAGGCCATGAGTATTATTTTGACTTATAAGATCAATGTCCATTTCTGGTAATGATAATGAATGAATAAGATCAAAGTGGGCAATGATTAGTCGTAAGTTTGTTAAAAAGAAAAGTATTTTTCTAAAAAGTTTCTGTACAAAATGCTTCCTATATGGAGTATTTTTACAATTTTTACAATTAGATTCTAACAGCATATAATGGTCAAAATGTGGTTTTGAAGGCTGAAAGAAAGTAAACAGCACTGAAACGGTGGGGTTTAACAGATGAATTCAAGTTGGTGAGGGGTTCTGTAATGCATCATTGCATCGCATTCTATTGCAGGTTCATGGTCAAAATCATTTTTCCCAACCCTACGTTCAAGGTAGTGCTCAAATTAACAGGAATACAAAAACAGGATAATATAGCATTTACAATTAACTCACCAAACTGTTTACTGTGTCTTTTAAGGCGTATAACTGGCTGTTAACATTGTCGATTTCGCTACGAGTTTTACAGACCTGATTCAGAGGCATCAAAGATTAGTATGGTGACCCATCCACTAGTGCAATATCAAAAAATCACATATGATAAATAATTGGAGAAGCAAATAGTTCCAAGTAAGGATGGCCAGGGAAAAGAACCATTCTCTTCAAAACATAATCAAATACTTTCAGGATCCAAAAGAAAAATTAAATACTATTGGAGAAGGAAATTAAAACCTACTATCTTTTGAAGGTCGAACTTTATAACCTTTGACATTTTTCCTTTTTTCACATACTTGATTATACTTTATATTAATAAGAAAAAAACATTAGTATGTAGAATCCTGTTAGATTTGTTTCATAGCATATTTCAAAAATATTTTTTTAGTATTTTACCTGTAACACAAAATTAAACCGTCAAAGGTGTATTGGGGACTGAAAAAGTAAATGTTAACTTCTTTCTCAGAAACTAGTAATAATGGATAGTGTCTGAATGATGGGATTATCCCATTTATGATGAAATAAGAGGTGACCATTTAGACTCAACAGTCTCAGTTGGAAGATTTAGTTTAGATCAAGTTCTTTGCAGTTTATTACATCAGAAAGTACAGGTATATATACACACCATACCACAACAGATTATGTAAACAAAAAAAAGGTTTGTTCTTTTCTGTCACTATTTTCCAAAATTTTCAGAAAAAAGCTCAGCAGCATTCATGCTCCAATATCAGATGAATCTTTTATTTTAGGAGCAAATGATGATGTGACATGGAACAGAACATATACACCATACACAAGAGGATAGTAAGAAGATTTCCAATGAGAAGAGTCAGAAGGCAAAACCCCTCAAACTAACTTGCACAGTAAACAACAGGGAAAGTATGCATTTGTCTATGAAGTAGATAAAGAACGAAACTTCCACAGAATGACGGGACGGATCAAAGACGTGCAAAGTAGAAACTGTAGAATTAAAAGGGTAAATATTCTAAGCGTACCTCGTCCTTAATTTGTTTTGACATCTCTCTCTGCTCATCAACTTTCCCATCCAGGTTCTCAATCCTTTGAGTCAAGTGTAACTTTACTTTCTGCAGAATTGAAAATTTCAACACCAGTTAACAGGGGAGAAAGGGGCAGAAATGAGAAATTCAACAAACCACATAACAAAGAAGAAGAAAAATCAGTGGACAAAGGGCAGCAGACATAACATTGATAAAAATCACATAATACGTAAACAAAATTCTGGTGGATAAAGACAACAGACCACACACAGCATCAAAGACTCTATTGATGAATCACGCCATCTGATCCATGTCCATAAATACAGCATAGAAAATTTTGCAACTTACAGAAAGCCTGTCGGTAATATTATCCAGATTTGCTGTCAAGTTTGCGACTGCCGTTGCCATATTACGCTTGGTGACATACATAAGATCAGAGAAAGAAAGACCCTGACATTTTTACCATGAAAAACATGAGACATAATCATTGATCATTTTCCTCATGAGAAGGTAAATATAAAGAGGGGCAAACTGGATAAAAGGAAATTTTGCTTATACCTTCCACCACATATACCCATAGGCCAAGGCACCCAAGCTTGCAGCCGGAAGAATAAGAGATGAGAAATCTGCTAAAACAGTAGAATTAACAAAATGCAAATCTAAAGGCACCAACACAACCCAATTCGAAACGACAAACATTTATAAGAGCAACTAAAAGTTTAAAGGGGAATACCAGTCCCGCCAGATCCACCATTCACCACAGTGATTTGCCTCGATGAGGCTATATTCCGAACCTCTTGTGCCAACTTGCGTACCTATATATAACAATGTGAGGATTTTACAATAATCGATCCATTCAAAACATAATTCTATAAGAGAATACATAACAAAGAGGCACAAGGGGCCCTGTTAGTTTAAACGTTAGTGATGATGGGAAGAAGAAAAAGTTACATAGAGCTTCAAGTTCCTTAGGTAATTACTCCCTCCATGTCATTTTATATTGCCTTAGCCAACAAAATAACATACGAGTAACTTTTTCCTAAACAGGCAGTATGTCTAGTTAACTGTCCACCTCTTCCCATGATCTAAAAATAAAGAGATGTCTAACATTCAAATTGTGTTACAAAATAAAGAAGAAGACCCACTTCTGCTCTCTAACAAAGATGATGCTTCTAATTATCCTCAATAAGACTATGAAATGCGTCCAAAAATCAGAGTAATTGATATGTTTCTTTTCACTCCCTTGTTTCACATGCAATGCATATGGTACCACCAATCTTCAGTTCATCACCCACCCTCACACAAAAGAGCAAGGAGGAATAGGAAAAAGGAACTTCAGAAACAAGCAGCTGTCATTCTCCCACTGAGACAGGCGTCTCTCCTTTTCAAACCTAATATCCCCAAGTAAACTACCATTTGATTGTGATAAAGAAGTGTGGAATTCCCAGTCCCTCAAAACTCAATAATAGGTGTTTTGATTATAATTTCATTGAAATAACAAAGCTTCTTCTCCAAGCAAATACAGAGTATTTAATAATTGTACAGTTATAGTCACTACCTTCACATGATCGAGAGGAAAAAGAACATATACATGCTATCATAAAGCCCCTAAACGTTTATCATTGGACCATCAAAGACAACAGTTTTCTAGCAAATATAGTCACAGGTCTCACAACTAGGGGTTGTTATGGAAAGGGCTTACCCAATGGTGAAATAAAATAAAGTAAAGCCTTTCATTTTTGGTTTGAAATTCAGTTTTTGATTTTTGATTTTTTTAAAAAGAAGCTATTTGGCAAAATACGATGCTTCCTACGAAGTATATTCTAATGTCATTGTAAACCATAAAAATTCAAACCTGCAAAATAAATTTAACGAGGAGAAAGAATATGGAGTACATAATTTTATTGATGCTTTTGGGATTACAATTTCCGTAACTCTCTTGATTCTTCTCTTCCGGGGTTTGTAATACCTGGGGGGTCTGGTCGACGTATTCCAGTACTGCATACCTACAACTTGATAGTAGGGAGGTGATGGGGTCTTTTGTGACTTATTCCATCTAAGCCTGACGAAACCCTAATGTTAGAACTCCATTATATAGGAGAGTTGAGAGTCCTACTACGTTTAAATTCCCTAAATCTTTGAAATATTATCTTGATATAATTGACCACGACTTTACAAAATTCCGGTGTCTACAGTCACATACTAATCCTCCTTCCTTGTTTGTTTGAGTTTTGCCTAACAAGAGGAGAGAGCAAAGGACCATGATTTTTCCATAAACTTGGCCTTTAATGACCCCTTTTTTTTAAAGCCCTGGCACACCACTTCCCGCATGATCCTGCCCTGACCCTGTCAACTACTAATTTCAAGTGCACCACAACCGCCCCCCCCCCCCCCCCGTAATGTGCACTGACCCACCACAACCATCCCAAATTCCCAATAACCAGGTCTACTCACAACACAGTAAAATCTGCCAAATTAATGCCTACAATAAAACCACCAAACTCTATGGAACATCTTTCTTTTTTCCACTTCTGATGACATCTAGAGCACACATCTATAAACACTCCACTCAGAAGAACATACATGGGAAAAAAAAAAAGAGGGAAGAACGATAAAATGAAAAATCAATAGCTTGAAGCACAAATCAGGTGTGCCTGTTAAATGTGGTTCATCTAAATTTCTGCCAGGTGCACCTTTTAATGTGGTGCCCCTAAATTGTTGCCGCAGGTGCACCAAAATAGGTGCCACTGACTTGTTGGCACCTAACAGCATCTAATAATTCACTCCGACAGTTGCCTACAGACTACAGTTGTGTAAGACTCAATTACGAATTTGACAATGAAGAGGAAAGGGCGCACCGGATATAAGCAGAAGAAAAGCGAAGTATATTTCTAATGCAGACTAGTCCGGTAGTCCTGATAAATTTTCCCTAACTACACACATAATTATTCATCTCAATTATGGTTTTACAAAAATTAAATTTAGTGCCGAACTTTAAAACTCAATGTGGTAATAAAAAACCTCTCAAGCTCTCAGTCTAATAAGCTGAAACCTTGCCAAAGAAAAACTCAACCTCTTTCTTAAAGAGTCACAACTTAATATGTCCTTCTATAAACTTCGGTTCACATCAATGCTCCGACTTCAACTAAATGTTTATATGTTTAAAAGTGTGCTAAAACAAACGACGATTATACATTGAAAATCTAACCTGTTTAGCAATTTCAGAATCAGCATTTGCAGAGTCATCTGAATTCTCCAAACCCTTCACCAGACCCTAAATTCAAAAAAAAAAAAAACACACAAATTCAGCGCTAAATAACTCGAAATTCAGCTTTAAATACAAAAAAAAACAAAAAAAAGGGGGGGGGGAAGACCTGGAGCTCGCCAATGATGTCAGATAATTTTCCGTTTTTGACGAGAACAGTGCCAGTATAACCTGCAAAGAAAGAGTGCGATCAAAAGAAGAAGAAAAAAATTGGAAATTGGAGGAGAGAGAAAGAGATGACAGGAATACCCGCTCCGACTAACAAGAGAAGTCGAGATACACCTAATCCAGCTTGCATCGCCATTGAAACTGACGAGTTTTGAGATCGACGAAGAACCCTAATTCGTTCGTCGTCAACAACAGAAAGAAGAGGGAGAGAGGTGGAGCTCGATTACAGTTTTAAGAAGTTGCGGAATTGTGATGATGGTTATATTAATTACTCACGATGTCGTTTTTCACTCTTTTTTCTTTGTCCAGGTGTCACGTCTCTTTTACTTTTTTTATTTAAAAATAAGGGTTGGCCAATTACAATTTATAACTAAAATAAGTTTTGATAAGTTCTAATAAGTTCAGATAAGTTCAGATAAGTTCAGTTAAGTTCAGATAAGATAAGTTCAGGAAAAATAAGTGGAAATCAGTTGAATAGAACGCAGCCTTACTCAGGTCAAGCTTCAGGCCTTTTTATAATCGTACGTAAGACTTGTCGGATTTGGATTTGGATTTCAGCGAGCTATTGTATTTTTGAGGAAGTCTCTAACAAGAATCACGTTTGTTCAGATTGGACGCTAACATGTTATATTGGTACAAAGTTATTATGTTACTCCGTATTGGTATATATTTGTATATTATTGGTACTACCAATACACAACTAATCACTACCAATAAGGGTTTTATTGTATTGGTACTAACAAAATAATTTGTACTAATAAAGCATGTTGGCGTCATAATTAGACAAGCGTGGTTCTCGATTCAAACAACCTTCTGTATTCCTAGCCCTCTCAAGTCTCCACATGAGAAAAAATAAAATTCTAACATTCTTAACAATTTGCCTATATCTTCGTCAGAGACGAGCCAACTACAAAGTTGTCAACCGCATTAATCGTATCCCCTTCTAGCCATATGCTTTTGAAGCCCTAACGACGATTCATCTAGAGTCTAGAGCGGGCAGCTGCATTCACTTGTGCATCCAGGTTGATTGCACAGGGTCCCGAATCTTAGAGGACTTCGAAACCCAAAAAGTAAAGGCTTTGTGTTTTTAAATGATAAACATAAAAATTGCTCACCTTGTTTTAAATACTAAGTTGTCATCTTGGTTGTTATGCGGATAAAAAGGTATTATTTTTATCTTTCATGTTTTTTGCCTTTTCGTTTCTAATTTTTTTTCCCGCTTATTTACTTTTAACTTCCATTTTTATTTCCAAGATATAGTTGTTGAATATACGTGCATACGTCTTGCATCATCTTAGAGGTAAATTAGAATTATATATTAATTTATATTATATTATACTTTCCCCGTTATTTATTTCATATATATTTAGCTACGTTGTCAATATTCATTGAGATTAATATAGAAATACCGCATGTAAGACTATGTTTTCCTTTACATATAAATTAAGAAGTCGGTCAAATGAGAGGTATAAAAATAATAAAGGAAGTATAAAATTTGTTTGTAGGGCCTTAATTTATACTCCCTCCGTCCCAAAATTATTGTCCTGTTTTTTAAATTGGGCGTCCCAAAATTATAGTCCTGTTTCTAATATTGGCTATTAAGGTCCCTACTTTCTCATGTACTATATTAATTAAAAATAAATTGAAAACCCCACCCATGTACTATATTCCACTTTTCTATGTACTATATTCTCTTTTACATGTACTTTATTCCACTTTTCCATACAACTCAATCATCATTTGTACTACTTTATTCTCTTTTTTATGTACTATATTCCACCTTTTTAAAATCCGTGTTTTTGGTCAAACAGGACGATAATTATGGGACAGAGGGAGTAATTCGCACAGGCCCCTAGGACTGTTCAAGAGGGCCCTGCATGGGTGTTTGACCTGCATGCCGTACACATGACATCGGCCTTATATTTCTAACCAATAGCCCAAAACCTCATTTGTGCCTTTTTCGGTTTTCTTGATTGTGATATTTCTATTTTTCAGGTTTATCAATCTATACGTTCTAATGTTAAAAAGAAATTGTATAAGTTCAACATTCTTAAATATTTATAATAAGAAACTATTATAAGTAAAGGAGTAGAAATTGTAGAAAGTTTGTATTTGAAAATATAAATTCAGACAAATCTAAATAATCGCACATGTTTTTCTTCTTAAATATAACTAATTTTGTATAATCAGAGCAAGTATGTGAACGTACAAAAGTCATGTTCATTGTCTCCGACTTCCTCCTTAGAAGGATCAGGATAAGATTATTGCGTACACCTCCATCTCCGAAAAGCTCAATGCTTAAGAAATTTAACAAGGAAACGTTGATTGACTAAAGGGAATAGGTAATTTACTTCCCATGTTTTGTAGAAACTCAAACTTCTCTTGAATTTCAACTTCCTCCATTTTACTTTTTTATGTCAACCAAACAACTAACCTATTTATTCCCATGAATTTCCACTTCTCTCATTTTTAGATGTCCACCAAACAGGCAAACAACCCCTTATAGAAAGAGGATATATTTTCCTCGTGGCTCGTTCGCAAAGAAAAAGAAAAAAAAAAAAAAAAAAAAATGAAAACTTGAGAATGAATGGTGGGACCAGAATTTTTAAGTACCACAACACGTGAATTGGGTATGGTTACAAACTTGCAATGTGTTGATTTCCAATCCACTTAGACTCAAAACAAACGTCACCCCTAATTAATCTCCCTCCTCCATTGCTGAGATGAAAGATGTGGTCAATCTGCTCAACCCTTCAACTAATTCTGGTAATTCCGCCATGGAGGCACAACACCAAGCTTCTTTTTCATCACTCTAAATCAACCAAATTCAACTATTTTCCTCAACATTGTCACATCATCAAATGTAATTTCTCCAGGGATGACTCTCCTTCTCCTATCCCAAACCAAAACCAGGCACCCCATCTCCTCTTTTTTGTAATTTTGTAATTTCTATGAATTTTGATTTTGGGTTCGATTATTTTTTGCTGCTTTGATTTTTTTTAATTTTTTATTTATTATTATTTTTCGCAGTTGGGATATGATCCTTCAGAGGAGCTATATGGTCTTGATGTTGATATGCCACCAAGGTTAGGTTACTTTCATTCCTTATAAAACTTATGGCACTTGGAGATTGGTTGTGCATTTTCATGTTACATTAGGTAGACAAATGAATTTTGGATTATGTTGTTTGAGTTTGTGATATTATAGTTTGATGGGGTACTTTGATATTTTGCAATGTGTAATGATATGGTAATCTTGATGTACAGTATTTTATGTTTCTAACTGTAATTTTCACAAATTTTGCTGAAGATCCTATTCTACCTTTGAAATGGTTCGAATTAAGGCTCCGTTTGGTAGGGTGTAAAACATTTTCCCTTTCAATCACTTTACGTTGTTTGGTTGGGCAATGGATGAAAAACAAATTTTCATAAATCCCTCAAAGTTGGAAAATCCTTTTCCATTTGAAAGGAGGGCCTTACCTCCTCTACTTTTCCCCCCTCAATCTTTACCATCTTCTCCCATTTTCTTTTAAGGAACCAAACAAAGGAAAATTATTTGGATTTGTATTTTCCCTTGGAAAATATTTTCCATGAAAAATCATTTTACAATGAAAACGTTTTACACCAAACCAAACGGAGCCTAAGTGCAAACGAAGTCTTACGCCGAAATAAAAGTGATTATGATTGATGTCGATTTAATGTGAAACGTTAGGAAACACTTGGAGTTCCTAAGAGATAGGATCCTAAGTGAGTGATTGCTTGATTCCTCCTCCATCTTACAGAAAACAGAATTCCTTAGTTGCCCATACTTTTGCTTGCAATAATTATCTAAAGTAGGTAGAGCTTTATTTAAAAGCTTCCATCAAGCATCACATTCCATTGCTTGGTATCGGAACAGAGATAATCGGTAACCATTATTGCGTGATCCTGCATAGCTCTAGTATTTTTGAACCCATCTCCCATCACATGGCCAAATATCCCTTCCCCAACTCCAAAAGTGTCCATATGTTTTATCTTGCTGCTATAACACTCCTTAGTCCTTACCAAGCTTTTATAATCCCCTGAACAGTTGCCTCTTACCCTGCCCCTATATCCATCAATTTTTAGCTTTAGAAACAAGGGAAACTAACAGTTGAGGGGTTTTGTGAATTTGCAAACCTTGTTTAGTTAAGGCTTCTTTATGGACCAATTCTATAAATTCCCTCTTCTAGGCAAGGAAAGAATTTCATTTATTAATCTTTGAAGTGTTCGATGAACTTTAAAGGGAAGCAAAAAGATGGAAATAATGTGAGAGCACATAGCAACTAAGATAGTATTCGCAAACGACCAGCAAGAGAAAGTTTGAGGAAGTTCCAAGCACTTATTTGTTTTGCCACATTCTCTTGTAGAAACCAGAAATATTTGGTTTTGTTGTTTCTCAATTCCACTGGGGATCCCAACTACTCCGTATTTTCCAAATATTTCAAGGTTTTCAGATTTTGTGATTAATTGAAGTTTAGTAGTTAGTTGTTCTCGTTGTTAAACTCGAGGCAAAGATTGTTCTTAAGGAGGAAGGGATGGAAAAGTAGCTCAATTCTGTTAATAATCTGTTAGCTTAAACTAGGAAAGTTGTTAACCATTAGTTAACAGCTTTTGGCGGGAAAAGCTCAAAAGCTGTTGGTTTAAACTGTACAAATAGCCCAGCTGCATCGTAATTACTTACATTTTGGAAGAAAATAATTCTCTCTCTCTCTCTCTCTCTCTCTCTCTCTCTCTCTCTCTCTCTCTCTCTCTCTCTCTCTCTCTCTCTCTCTCAAGCAAGAGCTCCTCCCAAGTATCTCTAAAGACAGGACAACAACATCAAGCAAGAGCTCCCCCCAAGTATCATTCCTCGAGGCCTAGATTAAGTCATTAAGACTATTATTACCAACTTGTTCGCCATAGCTAATAATTTCGGGGATCTCCTTCATAATTCTTCATGGATAAAAAAGACTCCCACCTTCAAGAGTGCTAATATAGCAGATAGAGACTCCACCTCGTTGACGTTACCTACTAACATGCGCACCCTTTTGAGACCATAATTCTTTTTCTCAATTTCCTCCCAAACTCGTCGTCTTTTACTCACTTCAGGGTTCAGACGCTCCGTAGACAAACTCAACATTTCATTCCTTCTTAGTTTTATCATTTATTTTACAAGAAAACAAAATTCACAGAAGCATTCAAGATTGAAACCGCAACAGTCATTCCAGAATAAAAGAAGAACCCCCACTAAGATTCTTCGTATCAAGTCCAGAAGTATTTTTAAATCGCAGGGCGTGCGCCAAAATTTTGCCTTCCCCCATACACCTTTGCTTCACATTAAAATCATAGGAGCAAATGTGCGGACTAAGTAGGAGCTATATGGAATTGGAGGGGAGTCCACACTTCTCAGACCCCTACGATTCCAAGAACATACCTTCATTGGGCCATTCAAGCCTTCTTCTATAGGCTCCATCGCTCCTTGCTTCTGAATAGAAGTGCCTCGGAGTATATGCTCTTTTGATGCTCCTTCCATATCCATCATCCTCACTCTTCAAGTCTTCAGTGATCATACCATCTTCACAGTCAGTCGCTGAGTTTTTTCCAACTTCTCTTCTCGCTGAATTTGGGATTGTGCTCCCTTTTATTATCGCCGAGTTCCAGGGAGACTTCCAATCCTTCAATTCACACCCATCTTACTCCACGCCTCTACTTCTCTTTTTCTCCTTCTCAATCCCCCTTGCTAGCTTCTACTGTTAATATATTAATCTGCAACTTTTGCTTGTTCAGAAATTTTCATCATGACACTGCTGTATATTACTCTATCCTCCATCTTCGGACTTAATTCCGTCACCAATAGCCTCTTTTCTGCATGGATTGTAGGATGGATTTTTCCAGTTTCTATTTTGGGTTTAAGAGCCCGAAAGAGCCTGTATGTTCATCACACTCAATTTCCTAGAGGTTTGTAAACAGTAATATCTCTTAAGCCAATTTCTTATAAAAGCCATTTGGTCATCGCCCATAGTTTTTGTCCTGATGCCAAAACTAATGTTCTGTTTTTTTATCTGAACAATTACAATCTTACTCTTGAACCTTCTTCATATTATCACCAACGGAGAAGACATCACAGAATTGCGGTCATTATTCAGTGAAGTTGTAGCAAAAACTGTTCCGGGGATTGCATATTATTTCACATTTTATCATAAATTGAGAATTTGAATAAGGACGGTCAAGAGGTGAAGCTGGGGTAGTTGAGATTTAGGATAATTTTGGGGGTGCGTGGTGTTTGGTTTCAACTTTCCGATTTATTTCATCCATAAGAGTGGTAATGTCGATATTTGTATCAATTAATATTCAAGTTTTATGAACCTTTTCTTTGTACATAGTTACAAGTACCTTATTCCCTAGGTCACCTTGCTGCTTTGTTAGATTGTAGTAATTTTCATCCAGCTTCTCACACCTACGAAATATGGCTCATTTAGGGCATGGATCATTGTTTTCGTAACACTTGCTTGAATATGAACTAGAACTCTATGATCAACCACTGCTCTCACACAATAGTAACTATTCTCCTATGCAAGGGATAAACATAGGTGCATATTCTGCTATATTGTTTCACCGAGCTTCAGATGCTTACCTAAGATCAGTTTTCGAATGCTGCATGTCTGTAAGGATGATGTAGATTGTGCTTCATGCAGTCAAAGCTTGATTAATTGAGTAATCACGAGCTCTTAGTCTAATATAACTGGTTGTAGTGACTAAGTGTTGACACATAATGCCTTGCTCTC
The DNA here is from genome assembly GCF_020520425.1 of Spinacia oleracea. Classification (NCBI taxonomy): domain Eukaryota; kingdom Viridiplantae; phylum Streptophyta; class Magnoliopsida; order Caryophyllales; family Amaranthaceae; genus Spinacia; species Spinacia oleracea. The sequence goes on along the minus strand of NC_079487.1, from coordinate 124,645,937 downwards.
ACCCCGAAATTTTGACGAGAAATTAATTGGTTTCAGGGGAAAATCAGATGCACTGGAAACTAGATCTTGGTTTGGGCCCAATGGACAGTATATTAAAGAACTTCCGTGCCCAAGTTGCCGAGGAAGGGGATATACTCCATGCGCAGAGTGTGGAATAGAGCGGTCTAGACAAGACTGTTCGCTTTGCAGTGGGAAGGTATGACATGCTGTATGTTGACATTATGTCTAAGTGTAAGCCTGATGGTAGTACAGTGCTACTAAAAGTCTAATAAACATGTTTTGTTCTTGATGTTATGCTTTACTCATTGTACAGAAAAGTAAATGTACTTTTACATCTGTCAAAAAGAAGTATACCTCCCATAGTAGTAATTTAGTTGTTGCTTACTATGTTGCAGGGACTAATGACTTGTGAACAATGTTTGGGAGAACGTGTTATCTGGGAAGAGTTGATTGATGAAATCCCGTGGGAAAAAGCACGTTCCATGTAAACTCGATGCAACTTTTCTTATACATATTCTTCAAGCATTTCATTTTGGTTACAGACTTACAGCCACTCTCAGCAGAGAGCTTGTTCTAGTATTTGAGCCTTTGTGTTCTGATATTAAAAAATTCCTTCACTTATACTTGCATCGGCTGCATTCCTATCATTCTTTTGTTTGTGTACTGCAATTGCTTATACTTGTGATTGATATGCTATTCTATGTTTCTCAATGTCAATGCTGATCAAACTTTCAGCTCTCTACTCAAAGTCAAAGAAGATGATGATGTTGATAATTTGGAGCTAAATCTGGATTCAAGGAAGAAATCAAAGCGAGTTTACCGATCTACCCCTCCAGAAGTTGGGCTGAAAATCAGCCGCTCCTTGAAAGTTAGTTGCCTGTTTTGAATGTTGTATTTGGTGTTGAAGTTAAAAGTTAGTTGCCTGTTTTAAATTTTACACATTGTATTCTTGTAGTTGCAAATGTTTTTTATTTTTATTTTAAAAGCCTGCAGAACATTGAAGTTTTTTATATTTGCTTGTGAATTGTTGTTCTGTATATAATCTTGTTCTTTTAGTTGGATGGCTGCAGAGTCTCAATGCAAAAACAGGACTGTTCAGCAACAGGATGAAGATCATCCATCGTGATCCGGCTCTTCATGCTCAAAGAGTAGCCGCTATTAAGGTTTCTAAATTTATATAAGCATATATTATTCTTCCCTTACGCTGAAATGATTGATTAAGAGACTGGGAATGTACAGAAAAATCAGCTATAGAGATGAGTAAATTCTTGAACTGTAGGTCTGTAGTTGACTACTGTCAAATATGCTGGTTTTCTGTAATGGACCGACCCCGGACAATGGTACCGATTAGAATTTATTAGAACTTGGAAGTATTAATGAGATAGTGATTACTGAAGCACAATACATGTGTACTGACTTGTTAGGCAAGAAATTTGAGGTTACGGTAATGGATATGTAGTTTTACACCTTTACATAGAAGGTCTCATGTGAATGTCCATGGTAATGCGTTTCTACTATCTTACTTGTATGTTTTTTCCTCCTTTTTTTTGCCATTAACACTTATTAGCATATGGAGGTCTAGCCTGTAGATATGAGTGAATGAACTTCAAAAAGGATAAAGACATGCTTGTTAGTTGTTACTTGTTAGTGAAGATGCACTATCAATTTTGTCAAGGACATGCATAAACTACAGTGAGATTAAAGACTAATTTGTGTTCCCTTCTCTTCCTTTTTTTGGCGCCAAGTATTCCCTGCATTTATGACTTTTTGCCAATAAGGCCTGCAGGGCTCAAACTTCTATGCTTCTGATGCATCTTAAGTTATTTCTGGTTCATTTGTTTGTAGGTATGATCAACTTCTTTGTCCAACATTAATTGTGCTGCTAAGTTGCACATGAAAAAGACTATTATTTTTCATATTATTTTGTCCTTGATGCAATTTGTTATTCTTTTCTTTGGTTTTATAGAAGTATGTGATTACTCTTAACTGCAGCTGATGGGTCAACAATATGTTTAACAACCAAGTTTTATGTTGTACACATATAACATTTACTTTAATTGCAAGAAACTTTTGTGTGCTTGTGTGTGTGTGTTCAAGTACTACTTAGTATTTAAAAAGTGTACTTGTCGTCTTCAATGTAGCTTATTTATGCATTTCCGGTTAAGTACTACTTAGCATTTAAAAAGTGTACTTTTCATTTTCAACATAGCTTATTTATGCATTTCCGGTTCCATTGCAGAAAGCTAAAGGAAAACCCGAGGCAAGGAAACATACTTCTGACACTCTGAAAATCTTCTTTAGTGATCCTGAGAATCGCAGGAAGAGAAGCCTTTCTATGAAAGGTTGGGTTGATTTTTGCAAACTGCCAAACTTCAGCGAAATGTGACAGTCACCGTTATATGTTTAGTTGGTTTTAGAGATTTTATCGTACTTGATATAAACTGCACCATCTCAATTTTCAAACTTGAAGGGTCATGCTTTCTCATTTTCCAAAAAAAAAACTAGCTTTCTTAGTTTCCTCTGCTTGGTCTGTTAAAGAGTGGAATTAACTCTCTTAGCTTGAAAATAGTTTTCCAAAGAGGTTTAACAGATTATCAGGACTTCCTCATGCAAGGAAGAATGTCACATTTTCCTTTTTATTACTTTCCTTCTCTTCTCACCTTCATCCTTCTTCTTCATTTATAGTAAGGAACCAGTGAAGTTAAAAAAAGCTGATGTCTTTAGTAACCTAACTTCTGTAGACAAAATCAAGTTCAACTTTTTTTCTCTCGAAGTCAAACAGCAGCCTTATTACCAATGAAAACAATCATTTCGTTAACATTGAAATTTTGGGTACATTAAGATTAGGTCTGAAGTTCGACTCCCTCTCCTGCCATTGTATGTACATGGTACATTATTATGTTGTCTTTTGTGCAAGTAATAACACAAAATAGGGGAAACATGATAACCTTGTCTTAAATTTGTAATCTGCAGGGGTTAGGTTCTTCTGCAAGAACTGTGGAAAAGAAGGGCACAGGAGTTATTACTGTCCTGAACATAGAGAAAACACTGAAAGGAAATTCAAATGTGGGTTGTGTGGAGAGAAGGGCCATAATAGAAGAACTTGTCAAAAGCCAAAAACAAGTAAACCAAAACAAAGAATTCTAATGGAGTACCATTGCCGTTTATGTGGAAAAGTTGGTCATAATCGCAGGACTTGTTCTCTGAAGACTGAACTACAACAGTCAGACAGTGCCACCCATGAAAATGAAGGTTCTCTCAAGGTTTCAACGGTATATGCTCAAAAGCATCAACATCAATGCAGTGTATGTGGGAAAAGTGGTCACAATCGCAGGACTTGTTCTTTGAAGACTGAACTACAACAGTCAGACAGTGCCATCCATGAAAATGAAGGTTCTCTCAGGGTTTCAACGGTATATGCTCAAAAGCATCATCATCATCGATGCAGTATATGCGGGAAAAGTGGTCACAATTGCAGGACATGTTCTCTGAAGACTGAAAGTGCCACTTTTGAAAATAAAGGCACTCTCATTCTCAAGGACGACTTGAAGGGAAACGTTCATCATCGATGCAGTGTATGTGGGAAAAGTGGTCACAATTGCAGGACTTGTTCTCTGAAGACTGAAAGTGCCACTTTTGCAAACAAAGGCACTCTCATTCTCAAGGACGACTTGAAGGGAAACGTTCATCATCGATGCAGTGTATGTAGAAAGAGTGGTCATAATAAGAGGACATGTTCTGCACACTCAATTGAAGAATTCGACTCAGTAGAAGAATTGGACATGATTTCTGGAGTTAGCCAAAAAACAAGACGGGAATATCACTGCAAGATTTGTGGAGTGCTTGGCCATAATCGGAGGACATGTGCTGACAGGGGAGTAGTAAACAATGTATGAAATATGATATCTTCTGATTCATTCATGGTTTAGTCATTTTCGTCAAAATTCTTGTATGACTGGAAATTTTGCAATGAACTTTGCCAGATGAAATATAATCTCATATCATGGTGTAAATAATAAGCATTTCATACAATTTTCTCAATCTTATTATGGAGTAGTTAGTTTTGTAAAATCGATCACTAGTATTACTACTAGTACTTTACAGGATGCTATTTTAAGGGGGCTGCTCATTATTGAGGACAAGGGATGGAGCAATGTCATTGTTCACTCGGACTCCCAACAAGCTGTAAACAGAATTTTGCCAGATCATACTATAGAGGATGCTAATTTTAATGTGGTGAAACAGGGACCTTTATTTGAGGATGTATGAGATTAAGCAAGGACAACTAACAAAGTAGCGGATAGGCTAGCAAGAATGTGTTGTACGAATGTAATAGATAATTATGCCTTAGTTATTTATGAACAAGCCCCGGAGTTTGTTTCGGATGTTGTGATGGAAGATAGACCTCCATGAACTTGGCTGAACTGCACCGAATATTACTTCATCATCCAAACTCTCTATGTCAGTCACTATATAGTGCTCCATAATGCAATAAGTATCCCGCAATGCACGTTGAACTGCCACCTTCAACTCACCAAATGAGGTATGTAATGGAAGTACAATTACTTCACCAGACCTAGATAATTCCATGTCAAACTCATTTGAAATTGCCAAATAGGCAGGACCTTGCATATGAATCTTAGAAATGGGTCATCATCATCCTTCACCAAAGATAATACCAAGTAGTTGCCCCACATAGCGGTCTCTTCAAAGTTTCAATTTTTAGGTGATAAAAAGTAACTTTTTTTTTTAGGTGTATATAACTGATAATTTTTTTAATACCCATTTACCAAACAATAAGTTAGATCTGTTCGAGGCATTCAGTATAACTGTCAGTTATCAATTTTTGGTTTTATATATTAGAAGTCATTTGATTTAAGTTGAATCATGACCTTAAAATTAATCATATTTTATAATCGTTAATAACAAAAACTGAAACCTGCTTTTGTGGTTTTCATATTTTTATTTTACTTGAAAAAAAATGATAAGGAACAACTCCATAGATGAACAACCTTATTAAGTTCCAGATACTGTGAACCATCATTAAAATTTTGTATGGATACAAACCGGACACAATGAGAAATTAAATTTTGGTTTTCTCTACGTTGTACCTCTGTAGTTAATTGATTTTTACGTTGTACCCAAACGTTTTAAATTTCATACATAATATTGTACCCTTGTAGTTGCAAAATTTAATTATTTTATACTCGTCGCCCACCCAATGTTAACAAATTCCATCACATTTTAAAAAAAATCAAGAATTTTCTACATTAACGTTTGGTTAACAACGAACCTTATTTTATAATACAGGGGTAAAATATGGAAGATTTAAAATGCATGGGTAATTGGATACAACGTAGAAATCAAAGAAGTACGGAGTATATCCTTTAATATTTAACATATATAAAAAACAAAATCCAAATAATTAAACCGGGGTACTTATTTCAAAAGAGGATCCGTGGCGCAATGGTAGCGCGTCTGACTCCAGATCAGAAGGTTGCGTGTTCGATTCACGTCGGGTTCAATACCTCGATTCTCGAAATGGATCTCACTTTTTTCGTATTTTTCCTTTTTAAAAATACACTAAATGATAAATAAACAAATTCAATCTGGATAACCAGCAAGGTCGTTGTAGTATAGTGGTAAGTATTCCCGCCTGTCACGCGGGTGACCCGGGTTCGATCCCCGGCAACGGCGTTATTTTTGTTTTTGATGTATTTGAATATCTAAAACTCTCTTAAATCTTGATAACTAATTGTATAATCCTTTTTCCAATAATCAAGGTCGTTGTAGTATAGTGGTAAGTATTCCCGCCTGTCACGCGGGTGACCCGGGTTCGATCCCCGGCAACGGCGTTTATATTTTTTTGATGCATTTGAATATCTAAAACTAACTTAAATCTTCATTACTGATTTAATGATTTTAGTCATTTGCACTAAAGTACTAAACTCGAACCCCCTTAACCCAAACACAAATTACATCGAAATTAAAGTTAACTTAAAATACTTAAAAGTTACCTTTATATGTGTAAAAGTTATAAAAAATTTAGTTAATTTTTTTTTTCATTTTTATTAAAATATATTTCTTCAAAATCACTAATAATGTATAAAGTTAGTTATTTAACGGTTTAAATGTTTATCTATCAACCTTTTTTGTTATAATATAAAAGTTAATCAAAACATAGTAAAAGTTACAAAAAACTATGTAAAAGTTATTTTGGTGTACAATAAATTTATTATACACCTTGTGCGCACAAGATCTTTTGTAACCCAAATCCTTTGTCCAATAATCACATCTCATTCCCTTTCCTACTACTCCAGCACTCAGTATATCCCATTTATCCATCCCATTAAATGTATTAAACTATACATTTTTTTTTATGAGAGCATAACTACTTTATTTTAGTTTAACCAATGAGATAAAAAATGAGACAAATGATTCAAACCAATTTTTATTGTGTGTAGCACATACTCCATACTACAATTAAGTAATTTACCTTAAATAATCAAGTGATTTTCTTTTTTATCAATATAATATGGAATTAAGGCCATGTTCTTTTGAATTGAAATGAATTAAACAGAACGAGGCGGGATATTACTGAATTGAAATAAATAATAAATAATAGTAAATAATAAATAATAGTAAATAATAAATAATAAATAATAAACAATAAATACCCCCTCCGTCTCGAATTTGTAAAAAAAAAAACGAATTTATGACGTGGACGATATATGGGAAATTATATTTCAAAATTCAAAGGGGTGTATTTTGAGAATATAGACAACTTAGAACATTATTTACGGAAATCGCTCTACTGCCATATTTATTAATCAAAAATCTAACATCTAAAACCCGTGACCTCATGTTTAAACAATGAAGTGTTTACCATTGAGCCATAACACATTACATGCTATCATTTTGTATAAAGAATAGTAATAAATGTAATAAAAAGGAAGTGATTAATAACATTTTCAAATAAGAATAATATAAATATTATTAATGCAGTAACCCAGGGCATTGTCCGGGCCTAAAAACTAGTTTTAAATAATAAAAAGTCACATAAGTTAAACTAACCTTAGTTGAGGGCTTTCAGACAAGAGTCTCTCCGGATGATAGTGTCGAGTTTCTTTTCTAACATAATCTTTACTCTCCAATAGTCCATTGAGAGACCATTGATGTAGGAGGAGGAAAAAACACCCAAAAATTATGGTGCAACAACTCCTATCTTCTCCTTCAAACTTCACCATTGGAACCCAACTCCAAGGACCAACTTCTCTCTCTTCCCATAGTTCCATTAGCACTAAAGCTAGCCATTTTAAGCTAAGCAAAAACTGGGTATCCCATGTTTCTTCTTCAAAGCTCTCGCTTTCTGTAAAATGTCGACAATCTTCAGAATACTTTGACAAATCCCCTCCTAGATTCTCTCCCTCTTACTCTGCAAACCCCCCAACTCCTGCTCCAGGTAATTTGCTAATCTGGGTATTATTTTAATTTAAATTTCTCTTTTATGTGTTTCCTCAACAGTTTCCAGTTTTTGTTGTTGGTGTTTTGATGAATGTTTGCTTGTTTTCCCGAGGAAGAACTGGTTGATATTGGGTTATTTATCTGTAATTTGAATTGGTTATTATTCCAAATTGTTGCCTAATTTGTTGGTTCATCTGGTTTTGTGTTTTATAATTGCTTGTTTGCTTCAATTAATCGAGTGTTTACCAGTTTCAAGAGGAAAAATGATTGGAATCAGTGTTGCATGTTATCTGGTACTCATGATTATTTCTATGTTATCTTGTTATGCTAAAGTTTGATTCATAGTCTTGTAAATTTGCTGTTAATTGAACACATTACATAATTGTTTCTGAATTTTAGTAATTGAGAATTTCATACTTCGTATTGAATTTTAGGTGGTGCACCTAGGGTTTTTGTGGGTCATTCCATATACAAAGGGAAAGCTGCTCTTACCGTGGAGCCAAAAGCGCCGGAGTTTTTGCCATTGGATGTATGCTACTCCTTTGACTTTTTGTTCTGTCATTTTTGTATTGTTATTTTCATTCACATATTGAATGTTTATGCAAAACTGAAGTGTATAAGTTGTAGTCAGGTGCATTTAAAGTTTCAAGGGAAGGTTATGTACTGCTTCAATTTGCTCCCGCCGCTGGTGTTCGTCAATATGATTGGAGCAGAAAGCAGGTGAGAACGAGACATCTTATAAGATGACTATTTCATGAAGAACTTTTGTTTAGAATCACTTTAAGGGTTACTATTATTTGGAAGTTAACCGGATGGTCAATGGAGTATACATTGTGAATATCATGTGCCAGGGAATCATAAAAGATTACCTTGTAAGTTCTAGAATTTGATAGCTTGACTGCATGTCCATGTATAACAAATTGTTATAGAACTTCTATTCTATAGAACTTGAATGTTTCTAGGAAACCGTTCCTTAAAAAACAAAGATTGTGAATGATATGATGTGTAGGATTTCGATGGATGGACTAACTTTCCTGTGCTTCATCATTTATATTTTCATACTATCTCTGACCTGAAAATGATCTATGATGAGGGTATATGGAATTATGGATTATTAACTGTAGACATGCGATCTTAGTGTGAAGGCCTATTCTCAATGTGGATGATATCTTGTTTTATTATATTTTTCTGGTATAAATTGTATGACGTTTTTGTTGGCAAGTGGTCAAGTTTCTATTATATACTAAAACGTAATGTACTTCAGGTGTTTTCTCTTTCGGTGACTGAAATTGGAAGTCTGGTGAGCCTTGGTGCAAGAGATTCATGTGAATTTTTTCATGATCCAAACAAAGGAAAAAGGTACTGAATTCGTAAATGATGCTTATTCTTCCTTTTCTACTTCATTAGAAATGCTGTAGTTGTTTAATATTGTAAAGGGTAGTAAAGTGGTAAAGGGAGAGAGGATGGTTTGGATATACTTCTTGACCATTCATCCCTTTGTTTCTTTTTCCTTGATTTGTCTTCCAGCTGCCTCCCAAACTGAGATATTCAGCAAGTAAAAGGAGTTGTTGCATGATTTTATTTATTTGTTAAATGAGCTGAAATACATTGAAAGGCGCTTCAAGCTGAGGAAATAAGCATATGTAGATAAGTTAGATTGCCTATCAGCTACGCTTGATATTGTATCGAACGCCTTAGACCTAAGTAGTCCTATGAAATATATTGAGATTTCATCGGATACTCTAACAGAAAGTAGCAGGGGTATCCTTTTTCATCCCATCCAAAACTAGTCCTCACTCCGCAGCCATCCTCAGGACCTCAAGTGAGTTTTCAAGTCTCCACCTCTCATGGTAATCTTTCATTAACAAGGGAATGAAACAAGAAGAACTAGGGATGAGATACAACCCCATACATATAACCCCCCATTAACCAAAGCAACCCCACTTGTTGTTCCTCGATCAATTTGAGTCTTCCTTCACCTCTATATGTAATTCTGCCAATCCATTAGAAGTCACCAATGCACCAAATTCTATTTCCCTTCACTCTTGTGAGGTAAAGCACCGGCTACTCTGAAAGAGGAACCTGGTTCATATTGAATCTCAAAATCAAACACAATCAGATTACTTATCCACTTTTTGATAATCTGCCCTGAGTTCCTTTGCTGCATAGATAGCTTGAAAATAGATGTCTACCTATAGCTTCTTGACAATTCATCCCCTTGTTTCTTTGTCCTTGATTTGTCTTTCAGCTGCCATCCAATCTGAGACATTCAGCATGTAGACGATGTAGTAGAGATGTGTTACTATGACTGTGTGGCTTAAAGCTTCTTAACTATGCACTTCTAGTTGCTGCTTCAGAACATTGAAGTTTAGCTCCGCAAAACAAAGCCTTATTCCCAAAAAGATGGGGTTGGCTTCACAGATAGAGTAAACTTCTGATTAACCTTATAATCGGCATCTATAACAAGTTACTAATCTCATACTAGTGAAATAGGTGAGTGTTTTAAGGTTCAGTATTGGATTATGAACCATCTCTTTTTAACTAAGTTCTCTTATGCAATTGAGTCCACCTTGACAGCATTGTTCCTGGAAAGTGACAAGTATCTAGTTTATCTAGTGATCTGGGCTTTCTACCTTGAAATTGCCTGCTCTTCTGTTTTCTTTTTTTACCTATATCCTAATTTCCTTGTAATTGTTTAATCTTCATTGGTATGAAAATTTCCCCAATGCTCAGTGGCTTTGTACTTGTCATGTATGATGCAAAATCAAGCACCTATCTTGCAGTGATTTTCAAGGCTGGATACTCTGTTAGGTACTAATGGTCAGTTGCCAATGCCATCTTATTAATGCCATTTTGAAGGAGTGCTGAGTGGAACTTTAAACGTCATCAAAGGAATCTCTAATGAGTTTTTCTAAAAACTTTATGGTACACTGGACAAGAAATAAAATATTTCATCAAACTTCCTTGTTTATTGTGAATCAGTGAACCAATAGAAAAGTCAGTGCTTTGCACATCATGGGTCTTACGAACAATCCAGTACTTGCAAATATTGGGATAATGCTTAAACAGCTTCTTCGGGATAATATGAATAGGCTGCTTATATATGACCCCCCTCACTTTTGTAGGGGTGTCTGTAGAGGTACTAAGATATTTGCGGAATGGTGGTGGGCTAGTAGCTAATTTGAGCGGGTGATGAGAGAGAGAGCTTTACTGCAAGATTTTTTTCAGAAAATTTTATGGGGGTCTAAAGGTGGAGTGGATGTTTGCTAGCGTGCTTCTCTCTTGAATATTTGTAATAATTGAACGTAGTTTCCAATTCTAATTTGTGTCTGCATATGTGCCCAAGTGAGCATGACCCCACAATTCCTCTGAGCTACTGTTGTACTCGTATGCTCATATCTCTTTTGCAATGAAATCATCCCATCGCAATAAAATTATTAAGGTACTTTCTAAGACGTTTACTAAGAGATAATTTGTGCTTTCTGACTGTTTGTAATAACTCTTGCAAATTATCAATGAACTTAAGCACCTTGGTCTACAATCTCTACGTGATGTAAATTATATGTCAAACTGTTATGTATTGGGTGTGTGTAAGGGGTAACAATGGGAGTGCAGCATAATTCTAGCTTGGAGAGAAAGCAAATGAGTTAGTTCTACTGTAAATAATAAAGGAGATCCTCGACAATGGTGGTTCTAAACTACTACGTAAATATTTATCCCTTTTCTAAATATTTTTTATACTTTCTTTATTTCAAACAGAAGTTATTATAAGATTAGATTTAATTCAATCTATATCTATTAAAAAAACATGGGTGGAGGTTTTATGAAATGTAGTGGGTACTGGGTAGTTTTTGGTGCTTGTGGATCAGTGTATGAAAAGGCACGCCTGGGCGCTAGGCGATTGGGGTAAAGCGCCTTTTTTGTTCTAGGTGAGGCTCATTCAAAGAGGAGCATCGGGGCATATCAGTCACTTAATATAATGCGCCTCACTTCAATGAGGCGCGCCTAGGTGCAGCAAGACCAGACCCCTATCGCTTGTTCGCCTTGAAGTTTTTTATACATTGTTGTTGGACTTGTTAGTAGAGTATGCACTCTGGAACCTTTTCTTCTGTTGTTTGAGTGGAATTTGACATCATTATTGGCAAATACTTCCACAATCTATCTATTTTGAGATGGAAATGGTTTCAGGATTTTGGAGTCATCTCCTATCTTTCAATTCTATCAATTTCCTGGTCACTTTCTGTCCTTGCCTGGTCAATCTCCTATCATTTTCTGACTAGCTTGTCTGTTCAAATACTGAATTTCCTGAAATACTTCATGCAACGTGATGCTGTTACCATGTGCTGAGTCCTGTCTATCTTGTAAAGCAGCAAGTGAGCTATAATGCTTAATACTTTTATACTGTCCAGGCGCCTACGGAGTCAACTGCTTTCAGCTTCATCTGTGTTTGCCAACTTGCTTAGATGATTTTTCTAGGTTTTAATTTTTTCTGTGGTGTTTTGTGTATGTCTTGTGTGTGTGCGCGTGTGTGTGCCGCTGTGTTGACATAAGAAGTTTTTGTTTAAATTCCAGCAGCCACCGATCTAGTGTCAAGTTTCTTTAACTCATGTTTTGATGCTCATGAATATTGGATCCTGGATACTTGAAACGTTTTCCTATTTGTTTATATTCTTCAATGCAGTGATGAAGGCAAAGTAAGGAAGGTGTTAAAAGTAGAACCGCTTCCAGATGGCACTGGTTACTTCTTCAATCTAAGTAATCTTCTTCTCCTGAACACGCGTGCTTTATTTCTCTCTATAAATTGCTGTGGTTTGTCACTCTGCTTCATCAATGTCTTTGATCTCTTCTTGACATGATTTTTTTTGGTTCTCCTGAAATTGACATGAAAATTTTGTTTAATGTGATTTCACTTTGTGTCAAGGTGTCTTCTTGACCATTTCTTTCTCCATCCAAAAATAATAATCACATATTTGTTTGGGAAAAACTCACATTTCCTAAAATAGAAATAGGTTATGGTTATATTTCCAAACGTACCCCTGCAACTTTAATGGAGTCATGGAGTGAAGATGGAAAAGATGCAACTACTATAAAGGGTATTTGATGATGCTAGTAATTTGGCACCATGAATCTACCAAATATTTCCAACTTAACCAACCAAGTTACCTTAATTTTCTTTCATTTCTGTTTATTTCATATGTTAAAGTTTTGTAAAATGGTTAGGCAGTTTAATCAGATAAAATGATATTGATATCTTAAGTTGGGAATAGACTGAAGGGCTCTCTAAATTTTTTATTCTACCATTTCCGATGGAGCCAAATATTCATTTGTTCTTTTGGTTGTGGGATGTAATGGACTAAATCAAAATGGCTCTTAAAACCTCTTCGCTTCCTTTTCATGAAGTAGAAGATGGTTTTCCTGTTGTCGTCCCGTTATCACTTTTGGGTCAATTGGAAACAACCTCTCTGCAATCGCAGGGGTAAGGTTGCGTACACCCGACCCCCCTTACCCCGCTTCTTGCGGGAGCCTCTTTGAGGCAATGGGATAATGATAATGAATCAATGATAATGAAACCATCTCAAATTGTGTTGTTCTTAAGTTCATTACTTGGAATTTGGTAATCATAGTTGAAATTATTATGATTTTGTAACCATGGAGGATATTACTAGTAGTTTGTCTCTGTTATTTAACATCATATTGGAATGTGTCCGCGTTTCTTCTGATATACTTCGTATCATTTACTTTAGGCTTGTCGTGGATCCAGGGTATAATTTAGCTATGCTTGTTGAAGATATTATGGTGGTCTGTTTCCTGATAGTAACTTGTTTTCCAGTAAAGTTTTTACCCTATAATTGTGCTTATCGTGCTTGCCTTTCCATGACAGTTTCTCTTTCTATCATTAGAGAGGTGTTCTTGATAGTTCTCTATTCATGATTGTATGGCTTAAATTTTAAAAAAATCCCTTGTTTATTTTTAGATGTAGATTTTTTTTTATAATTCCTGATTTTTCTTTGGCATCACCACTTACTCAGGTGTTCAAAACAAGCTTCTAAACTTGGATGAGAACGTCTATATACCCATCTCTAAGGCAGAGTTTGCAGTTATTGTATCGGCATTCAACGTAAGATACCATTCTTATTCTGAATCTTTTATCTCCACTCAGCATATTAATATTCTGAAATATGTACTGAATTCATCGATCAACCTTCAAGCTGTTTTATTAACCCGGTTTTACTTAATGGTGCAGTTTGTCTTGCCATACCTTTTAGGTTGGCATGTCTTTGCTGATTCCATAAAACCCGAAAACAGCAACCGTGCCAACAACTCAAACACAAAAACAGTGGACTATGAGTGGAATAGATAAGTTTGCCTTGTGTTAAAAAGGAAGTGAACTTGAGCTGATATAGTTAAAGAAGGTTTTTATGTTTATGTTATTTAAATTAGTGTTTGCAGTCTCAGGCTTTGGTTCTTTACATCTGTATTTGTAATTCTATTCCTTAATCTCATTAGCAACTAGGAATTAAGTTTTGCGTTGTTTTAATTTGATGTTTAAGCTAATTTGATTAGTGGCCTGATCTGTATATTTATTTATACTAAACTGGTTCGGCAAACTGTAATTTTTTGGTTGAAATCGAAGAATGGTTGCACCATGTGTTAATACAATTCTCCCAAAGTACGAGGGAATTGAATTACACGAAAACGCTTATATAGTCGTGTTGCCCTGCCCCAAAATAAGAAGATTTGGCTTTTCATAAGTCTTATAGTCGTGTTAGAAAGAAAAAAAAAAAAACAGCTCAACCATTACCTAGAAATTAGGATACGAGCAATTCAGCATAATATTATGTCATCAAAACCATAATATTATTCAGCATATATAACGTCTTGGTCAATAATTTCCTGGGTATAATTTGGCTTTTCTATATTATGCCTCTACGATTTTTATGATTTCCATTATAGTCATATCAAATTGTAAATTTCTCTTTCAAGATTTTTAGGTGTAAGAAATTTTCGTATGTAATATTCTTATACCGGTATGAAATTCTCAAACATCACATATTTTTCGTACATTTATTGATGTTTAAGGGAAAATTTGTCAAATGCAACCCAATAAAGTTGCCTCTTTGTCAATTACAGTCTCATATTTACAAAATTGTTAATTAAAACCTTAAAGTTACCTCTCCACTTTAAATTATAACTCCAGTTACTTTCCGGCGAAATCAATCGAAATATGATGTCATAAAATTCTTATTGAAATACAAATATGTAATCCTAAATAATTTTAAAACGAATAATTTCTGATTAATTTATATTTTGAAAAACGAATATTCTATGAAAAGTGACCCGGGGTTGTAATTTGAAGTGAGGTGTAAAGTTTAAGGTTGTTGACAAATTTTCCATGTATAAGATAAATTGCCACATGTTCTCGATAGAAATGGTATGCAATTGGTTTTTCAAAAATATATGTATCAAATATAGGCAGTACGTGACAAGAATATGAGAATGATCTATATGTTAGAAAATAGTGTTTTGATGATATTTCTGTGTGATTTTCATTAGTCTTATCAAATTGTAAGACATTTAGGTCTAGGAAATTTCCTCAAATGTAATTTTCTTACACTGTATTTGAAATTCTCAACCGTCGCATATACTTCGTATATTTATTATAAATTGTCATGCTTTCTCGATAGAAATGGTCTGCAATCCGTTTTTTAAAATATATACTAGTGTGTGGCCCGGGCGATGCCCCGGTTGCTACATTGAATAACTAAAGTTTTAGATTTTTCTTGAGCTCAATACTTGACCAAAATACTTGTATTCTCTAGAATGAAAAATATCCGTTAATTTCGTCAAACACAGACATGCTAAGTCATTTATCATGGCAAGTAAGTTTTCAATCATATCATTTTACAATTTGTATAATTTGTTTTCTCGTGGAACTAAGTGCGTCAAATTAACAAACAACAAATTAGATATATATGCAGCTATGTAAGGCAATCCTATAGTTGATTCTTGTGAGACTTAATACATTATGTTTCTTCATGGTTGTCATAATGCTTTAATTTTTTTTCTTTTCAAAATAGTCCATAGACCTTAAAAAGTCACATACAAATTTATTTGTTTTAGACTTCATGTGAACATTTATTTATAAATTAATGTGAAGAGATAAACCACAATTGGTGGTTGGTTAATATGGTAATGAGAATTAGCATCCACACTTGAGGTCTGGTGTTCGAACCTCATTGTATTGATTTTTGGTTGTCCATTACATAATATTTGGTGAGTGGATGATATTGTAAGTTGACAAAATTTAGTAGAGACTTAGAGGGCCAATGATTACCCATCCCATAATCTCATTTTGTTTGGCTGTATATTAGCTTAAAGAAAGGTTATTTCTCGTACTAAATTAAATACGACTTTTTTATGTTACAATAATAATGTTGCTTAATTGTCTTTACTTCATCGTATTAATACGTTGTTTCGATCCTGACCTTTTTTTAGTGCCCTTTTTCTTTTCTCTATTTCAAAGTACAACATAGGAGGAGTTAAAGTTAATATTTGGGGACTCACCTTTTGAGTTTTTCACCATTTAGGACCTGCACTTTTTTTTTTTTCACTCTTTAGGACCTCAATTTAATTTTCCGGCAAGTTAACTCATCTTTAACTCACCTTTAACTATTTAACCACAACATAAATTTAAAGAAAAAAACAATTTAAAGAATTTAAATAAAATATGAAAGTTTACAACAGCTAAAAATGTCAAAATTGACCGTTGTTTTTTTGTTGCTCTTAATAAATACAGCAGCTTTGCTCCTCTGTTTTCATTGAAGCTGCTTAATTGTTTTAACCAAAAATTATTGAAGCTGAACTACCCCCCTCCCCTGTTCACAAGATATTAGCGTATAACATGAAAAATGTATCCACTTTGCAGCCAATAATGAACTTTTTGTATCTTGAATTACCTAATCTTGATATAACCTCTAAATCTTGTATTCTTTTCTTTGGTACAAACCTCCAATCCTGTATAGTAGTGAAGGATAATAATTCTCAATTGATTTTATGGGAAAAGAGAAGAACCGTTATTCAGACTGTGAAGCATTTTTTTTTAGTTATTCCATGCTAAAGGTTGCTCTCATTTTGTTTTATTTTCCAAACCACTGGTTGGAGGAGGGTCTTTCTAGAACCATAACAGGGAGGTCCTTTTAAGAAACTGAAAGGCGAGCAAGAATCTGTCGAGAGTCGAGACTTTAGCCCCAGTGTCTTGGCTGCTCCTGCTACTATGACTATCATAGTTGTGGGACTAGGAGTAAAACATTATTTCATTCATTTGACTAAAAGTGGGTTGATTTTTCAACACCCACAATTTCTGTCTTTCTCCATCCTCGTGGTGGTATACTCAGAGGTTTTGTTCCATTTCCCTTTGCACTTGAGAATGTGAATTAATTTCTCTGAATTTTGCTGTTTGTGGTAAGAAAATACCTCACGTTTAGAGTAATTGAAGAGCTGAAGAAGTTATTGTATATTTGACTGAACAGAGGAGATAGAAGAGGAGGATGAATGAATTGGCTCAAAAATGAAACGTTGTGTATTTAGCCGACTAAAAGAAACGAGGCCGTTTTATTCTTTTTCCCTCTTTGTTGCGACACGCGTAAGGCAATAAATGGCAACTTGTTTATTACACCACGAATAATACGCTAACACGT
This sequence comes from Spinacia oleracea, assembly GCF_020520425.1. Taxonomy (NCBI): domain Eukaryota; kingdom Viridiplantae; phylum Streptophyta; class Magnoliopsida; order Caryophyllales; family Amaranthaceae; genus Spinacia; species Spinacia oleracea. The sequence continues at coordinate 124,628,775 of NC_079487.1, read as the reverse complement.
GTAAGGGTTTAACCTTTTAACTATGGGGACTAACCTTTTAACTAAGGGACTAACCTTTCATATTTATTATTTAATTTTGGCCGGAATATTCTTTACAGGTCCTTAACGGTGAAAAAAAAAGGTTCAGGTCCTTAACGGTGAAAAATGGTAAAGGTGAGACCCCAATGTTTAACTTAACTCAACATGGGACCTCATAGATTTGTCCGAATATTAGGAATCGTGATCTTTAAAAGATGCATCATATATGTCTTCATTTAAAAAAAAAGGTTTATTTATTGAGAACCGGGTGAAATATATGCTCAACTAACTTATAACCCGTGCAACGCACAATGGACACTGTTTATGGAATAGTATTTATTATTCGTAAATAATAATTTAAATATAATAAAATAAAAATTATTTGTATTTTTTATATGTGTTCAAGAAAACATGAGATACAAATTAAAAATAACGACGTAATAAATTTTGAATTTGGTAAAACATAATTAGTTCAAATTGGTCAGTTAATCATGGTGTTATACTGTATGCATAAAATACAAATTACATATTGTTATTTTCAACTTATTTTTAATTTTTCCGGGAAAAATTGTAAAGATATTACGTTTAAGAAAACAAGTTAAATTTTAAAAACATAAAAGTTATTGATTTCTCTAAATTTGTAGAGGCTAATTAATATTGAAAAAAAAATATAACTTTTTTGTATTGATTTAAAATTAGAGCCCGCGTTAGATACAATGATATAGTTTTATAAATCCATGCTGTATTAAAATATAATTTGAGTCTAGTTTAGGACTCATGTTGTAGGTTAAATTAAATTCTATAACATTTCATCATCATTGTTATATTTAGCATATGTTGTTTAATCTAGGTTAAAATCCACGTTAAGTATGTGTGGTAAATTTTATGATATAAGTGAAGGAAATAATGCCCTTGGTCCAAGTATGCATTCTATGTTAAGTCTAATAAGTGCAGTTCAGTATTAATTAACAAGTTAATAATTCAGTGAGATCAAGTGAGCTGAATGCCTAGCTAGAGGCCGCTTCAGTTCAAGTGGAATTAATGATATTAATCCACAGCTTACTCTTGACTGAACCCGTAGGGTCACACAAATAGTACGTAAACGGATCAAGTATTTAATGGCATTAAATACTCCATCTATGGATATTCGGAATCGACGGATCTTGGTTTCAGTGAGAGCTGAGATCGTCACAAGCAAGAAATGAATACTCCGGAAACGATGATATTGCCGGAAACGGAAATATGGATCGTATCGGAAATATAAATATTATCCAAGTCGTAGATGTTGCCGGAAACGGAAACATGGTACGTATCGGAAAATATTATCGGAAATGGAAATATTGCCGGAATCGGAAATATTGCCGGAAACGGAAATATTGTCAGAATCGGAAATATTATCGGAATCGGAAAATAGTTCCGGAAACGGAAATATTAAATATTTGTTCGAAACGGAAATTAATTCCGGAATCGGAAATATTAAATATTGTTCGTATCGGAAATGAATTCCGGAACCGGGAATTTAATCGGAAGCGTATCGTACGAATAAGCATCGGACGAGGCCTGCCGGACGAGGGCCCAGCACGAAGCCAGACCATCGCCCAACAAGCCAAGCGCGCCACACGAACAGCCAAGGCCACGCCAGGCCCAGCGCAAGGCCAGGCCCAGCAGGCCATGGCGGCGCGCGCAGCGATGGGCTGCGAGCTGTGCTGCTGCTCGCGTGGGCTTGCGGCTCGCGTGGGCCGAGCGGCCGTGTGGGCTGTGCGCGGGCATGGCCTGCACGCTCGTGGGGCATGCTCGTGTAGAGTTTGTGTTCACATACGAAACCTAAATTGTGTAGGATTTGTTTGATGATTAAATTCCTAATCCTAAAAGGATAAAATTAATTAATTAGAGTCCTACTAGGATTCTAGTTTAACTATTTAGTATCCGAATAAGATTCCAGTTCCTTTTCCATACCTCTATAAATAAGGGCCTAGGGTCATTATTTGCAGGAACGATTGAAGTATTCAAAGGGTAAGTTTTTGAAATAAAATTAACCATACACTTGCAAACACTAGCCGAAATTCCTAGTAACCTTAAGGGCGAACGACATTTGGAGTCCTAAAGACTTGTTCTTGTTCGGTTCGGGCGCAGCTAGGGAAGGCACGCTACAACATGTATGCATCAATTCTATGCTAAATGATTATGTGAATATAATATGCTTTCCTGGCTTTATGGTTTTTTCCGCATGATTTATGAATTGTCATATGTATCATAACCTAACAATAAGTTCCCACACGATATATAATTTATTTATTTATTGTTATAAATATCATATGTCATTTCTAATTTTACGAATAATATTACTATCTTATAGTAAAAGTTTGTTGTTATAATTTTGAGTTTAGATAAACGCTATTATTATAACTTTTTGAGTGTAAGTTATGATCCATACAAAACATATATTGTAGACAATATGGTCAAAATTACCACAAGATATGATATGATTTTGGTAGAAATTTATTTACTATTACTTATTTTTAATTCATACGGAGTATTTCGCTAGCCTAGATCACGTCAATAGAATTTTGATTATGTGTTAGGACCTGTATTTTAAATTAAAAATGTACTACATACATATAATGTTTACTATAGTTAGTCAAAATATAATTTCAAGTCTAGGACAATTGTAGTAATTTTTTGTTAAATATGAAAGATACCCACTCTGATTATATACTTTATTGCAATAATAGGGGGGAGATGAATGAACTTGTATTAGTATTATTCAAATTTATATTACAGGATAGTTATCTAAAAGTATACTTCGTATATTATGAGCACACAATAACGCATAAAGATGTTTTTACTGTTTTAATGAATTTTTAAATAAAAATTTGTACAACAAAAAAGTAAGTTAAGAATATTGCAGTAGATAATTATGTTATTAAAATTGTGAAATCATAATATTTTATTATAGTTATTAGTAACCTATAATGTAACATCAAAAAACCAGTAATTGTGCTGAGTAGAATTTGTAAATATTGTATTCGATGCTTGCCATAATAAATGAATTCATAATATTTCTTGTCATATACTCCGTACGTAGTTTAAAAGTTTTTTTTTTAATAAGTAGCTTAAAAAAAAAAAGTTAAGGACACACCAGGAGATGACACATGTCACTTCTGGTATGTCTTTTAATATATATAGTAATGATGTACTACCTCGATCAGTTTCTGAAAGTTCTTTACGCTTTGGAAAATGTATCCAAAGTATGAAAATTTTGACCGCAAATTCTCACTATTATATACATCAAAACGTTACATGTAAGATCTTGTTAGATTGATCTCGGTATGCATTTTCATGATATCAATTTTTTATAATTTTTTTCACATATGAAATTGGATATATTAGTTACTAAATATTGCATTGAGATCCGTGTAAATAGTAACTGTAAAGAACTTTAAGAAACGGAGATAGTATATCAAGAAAAACATCTATGTATTAAAATCTGTAAACACTCTTGCGCAAGTAAAAAATTTAGGCCATATAACTTAAGTGAAAACTTTCACGAACACTATAGATATCTATAGATACTTCCGATCTTGTATATTTTTAGTTGCTAACACTTGTAACTTCTACACTATTGATCGATATAATTTGATTCGACTACTTTAATGCGAACATATATATTTGTTAATCAAGAAAGTACGACAAGTATGTATAACATTTGTGTCGATTTCGAATTTTATTTAGGATCAAGTACAAAAGTGTATTAACAACAAAGCTCCATGGAATAAATATGCTTATACGTCTAATGACCACATCATATCTTTGACTTGATTGAAAAATATACTTATCTTATGCAAAATATCTAATCTAAAGTAAAAAATTTGAATAGATAATCACCAAAAATATCTAGTCAGGTTGTTACATACAATAATCTTAAAATAGGATATATACAAAATTAGCTTATTTATACAAGCAATATACGGAGTACGGATATTACAAATGACATAATACAGAGTACTCCTATAGTCCTATTAGCTTACTTGAAAGAGTATACGTTAAATCATGCAGATGTATAAATCTTAAATCATGCAGATGTATAAATCTTACTAGTGTGTGGCTCGGGCGTTGCTCCGGGTTTTACTTTTAGTCGGGTTTACGTTTTTTTAAAAATGTGCCAAATTTTAAAAGATTGTATTTTACATTTATATGTGAAAATATGACAAACATTGTAGCTAGTTGAAATGGTAGGTAGCGAAACTTTTAATCCACGAGGTTTGATGTTTAATCCTTGCTACATGATTTTTTGGTTGTCAATAATATACCATGATGCTTATTATTGGTGACATGGCGTAATACGGAGGGAGTCTACGTGACACATATACGTTTTCACAAACGCTTTTTTCTGTCGAACGATTCCCACATACATAGTTTTTGTTAGCTTGGTCAATCTTTTCCTTTCATTGATTATACTCTTTGTTTTATTAATACCCATTCTGATAAATTAAACAAGAAATTATTAAACCATTTATGTATCCTAAATGGCGGCAAAAAGTTAAGACTTAATTTTAATTTATAATGACGTTAGATATGGGTTTTTGTCACCATTAGGTTAAGGTAATGCGTAACTTTTTTTAATGAAATTTTCTTTTTTGGACATTGGAAAAAATATAAAGTCATCAACATCAAACCTTTACTAAATCATCCTTGATAACTTATTTATTTTGAAACGCATGTCATGTTATGTAATCATCGATTTTATAAAATGTAATATTACTAAGCTAGCCTCCAAATTTGAGTGACTATATCGTTCAATCAAATTCACCAACAACTATATACTTTGACTAGCCTAGCTTATCAATTTGCCAATAAGTTAAGCTAGTGAACAAGTTGGGATAATAAAATGCATTGTATTATTGATCATTAGATAAAATACTAATATATATGGGCCACAAAAAATAAAAAGATAAAATACTACTATGTTCTTCGCATTAGATTGCCTAACTAAATTAAATGACCCTTAAACTAAACTGATTAAGGGTGCGTTCTATTCAACTTATCTTATCTGAACTTAATAAATTCCGTGTCCATTTAAATTTTAAAATCCCTAATATACTTTACTTTATAAATTCGGTGTCCATTGAAATTCTAAAATTCCTAAAAACTCTTACTTTATATATGTCTTTTAAATGAAATTTAGTTAAACAGAAATTGAACCACACAACGTACGTGTTTTAAGTTCTACGTAGTACTTCGTACATAGTAGTACTTATAGAAGGAAACATGCTAACTATGGAGTAGGTTTGAGCATGTTTTTTCGCATATCAGATATGTGTGGAAACACACATATCGGCTAAAAGACAAATAGCTAAAAGACAAAATAGGAAGTACCATTCTGTAAAAAAAAAAAAGTACCATTTTGTAAGAAATAGTACCATTATGCAAAAAAAAAGTACCATTTTTGTTTTAAAAAGTACCATTAAATTTCTTTTTTGTCTTTTTTCCTATTTTGTCTTTGTTCTGATATGTATTTGCCCATACATATCTGATATGCGCAAATACTTCCTCGAGTAGGTTGGCCGTTGGTGTATAGCTTTACATAGGATCTAGGGATTGGATTATATATTTATATAGAAAAAAGGATCCAATAGGTGAAGGGGTGGGTTTTTTGGGTGATATATAGACTCATAGGCAAAGTTGGTATTGTCGTCACTGTGACATGACACGATCCAAGACGAAAAAGAGTTGTACATGCACGACACTGCTACACATTATTGGGCGGCCAAGTCGTGCTGGGATGAACATGTACCAGATTTTTTAACAAAATACGACACAACTGACACGACAAGATATAATCCTACAGAATGAATACACGATATCAAGATAGGCATTCCTCGTCAAATTGGGGAAAATTTAAAATTGAAAATTGAAAATTGAAAATTGAAGGCATATATTCCGTATCAATATGTACGTATTACTGTTGTAATGACGATGAATGATGAATTATTACACATTTACGACTTTATACAAGTCTTAACTCCTTAATTAATTATTCCAAAGGTCAATGAAGCACATGAAACCTAGCTTTCAAAACTCTGATTAATTAATTAATTGTCAACTATACATTTGGTTTTTTCTCCAAAATGTACCTTCCTAGTTCCTACCACTTCTTGTAACGTACATCTTTGGTCCTATTTTTATTTTATTGTATAGTTTTAGTCTCATAATATGTACTCATATTATTATTAATATTAACAATTACTACAACATATACGTAGTACTACGTACGAAGTAAGAAATTCGTACATGTCCTGCTTTAATTAAAAGTGTGCTACCTTGACCTATAGTCTTATGATCTCGCATCCATAAGTACGTGAAAGTTTATTTGTCACATTTCTAGAGTAGGTTGATCTGCCTACTTTAATTTGGGCTACAATTCATGTTCTTGGTCAGTTGGTTGCATGGTTATATAAAAGGTTAAACATACTCCCTTCGTATATTTTTTAGGATCAAGTTACATGTTGACAAACACAAGTATGGAGTATTAAGAAAACATGGTTGAATTTATAATAATGATGTAAGTGGGGTTGTTGACAATAAAAAAATACACCCCATAAAAAAAACAAGCGGGGTGTAAAAATTACAAAAAAAAAAGAGAAATTATTTATGACTTTTTTTTTAATACAAACTTTTATATAAGACGGTCTTACACAAAAGACCGCCTTAGTGTCATATAAGTTAAGCAATAAAATCAATTAGTTAAGCACTCAAGCTAATTAGTTAAGCACGGGAAACAATTAGTTAAACAATGGAACTAATTTAGTTAAGCACTGAAACTATTTTAGTTAAGCACTGAAACTAATTAGTTAAGCAATTGTACGAATTAGTTAAGCAATCAAATTGGTCTTTTCGGTAAGACGGTCTTACACAAAAGTTGCCGTTTTTTGAAAGGTAAAATTAGTTCATTAATAAAAAGTCATACGACATCTACAATAGAAATCAAAATTATCAAATACAAAATAATTTGGATCAATCGAAATTCTAATCCGGCAAAACCACGATTGTTGTAGATGAGATCTGTCAATGATGAATACCTTCTTTCACATCGCTGTTTGATACAGCCTTCTACGAGGGGGTCTTTCGATCTGTTATAGCTTTGAGATTGAATTAAATTCGACTCAATTGATTGTAGACGTAGGACTAACATCCGTTGTAACGCCGCAAAAATCTTCATCAATAAATCAACGTTTCATGTGAAATTAAAATCATAGCCCCAAACTCTCACAAGGAGAGAGATAAAATCCGATAAATGGGTAGAGATAACCCAATAAATGGGTAAAAAAAATTCTCCAATAGGGAGAGAATAGAGTTTTTATTCCGAACATAAAATCGAAAGCTAGAAAAAACAAGAAAAGATGGGCTTACTGGTTGGTGGTAGCCCCTAAAAATTAGGGTTTTGAAGGAGGAAGAGATAAAAAGAGAGAAAAAAAGAAAAGGAGCGGCTATGTAAAAGTTTGAATAAATTATTTTTGACTTAAGTGGCTAATACGTAGTACTCCCTCCGTCCCGGAATACTTGAAACCATTTAACCGGCACAGAGTTTAATTCATTATAATTGACTTCTTATTTAATTGAAAGGTACTAGTTAGTAGTGGGGTATTTTTTTAATATAGATAGTGGGATGTGGTGGGGGTCATGAATTTTTTAATGTTTATTTGGGGTAGTAGGGTTGTTGGTGGGCCCTTAGGTAAGGTAGAAAATAATAAAATAGTATGTAAAGTTTTCATTTTTAGAAGCGTTTCAACTTTCAAGTAATCCGGGACGGCTCGATAAGAAAAGCGTTTCAAGTATTCCGGGACGGAAGGAGTAGTAAAGTAAAATAAACATTTGGAGAATTAGTGTAAAAGTTACCGAAAATTGAATTATTCTTAGATATAACCGAAAGCAGTAATTGTGACTCTTAAACAGAGGAACTGAGGGAGTACAAATTGGTATCTTTCGTGCATGTGTCAACCAACATTAGCGTCATACTATGTATTACTCCGTATCAAGTTGTCTAAAAGCGTGGGTTGCCAAATTGGTCTAAAGAAAATTTGTGAATACTTGTACGCTTTTTTCAGAAAGATTATTCTTCAAACCTCATCGACCGGGAGCTCATTTATGGTAGTTGAATTGATGATGGACAGTTTCCAACTTCATCTTGGACAATAGAGTAGTATGATGAATTGATGATGATATTATTGGAAATAAATGATATTATGAATTTATGATGCACAAACTCTTATTTAAGGTCGTGTACAAGAAATATTTTAAAGCCGGATCGATGTAAATCAACTCAAAATATTTCAACGTTACCTCAATATAGTGTAAACATTATCTAAGAGTTATAAATTTTTTCTCGTTAGTAAAAATTATCCCTTCAAATTCAGTAATAACGTATAAAGGTAATCGTACTGCATGTGACTATGTGAATACCCTTTAAGATAAAATTATTTCATAACATGAAAAGCTAATCAAAACTAAACATTTTAAAAATTACCAAAACTAGGTAAAAGTTATCCCGATATACAATAAATTTATTGTGTATTGGATCCGTGCAATGGAAAAGAAAATTAACTAGTCAAACAAGTTGACATAACTATTGGATTATTTAAGCTAGATTGATGATATTTGAAATTAGTACTTCCGGCCTCTGTTATCCGAAAACGATTATGCAACCTAAGTGTTAGATAATGCCTTGAATCGGTCAAGTCCCTTATTGCAACGCCCCAACACGGGGATCTCTGTAATCTGTAATCCCCACAGATCAATAAAACTTTCCTCCCTTCTGCCTGTGGACGTAGCTAACACATTGTTGGTGAACCACGTTAAATCTCTGCATTCTTTAATTACGTTATTTAATCTTTCTTTGCATCCGTTATAACACTAAGAAATTGAAAGGGGAAATGTTAACTTATGTAGTACGTACTACGTAGTATGAAACATTGGTTACACCGATTGATTTGTATTTTGGTATGCATTCTTAAATTAACTCCAATTTAGTAAATACCTTAAATGCTTATTTATAGCACTTAAGATTTCATATATCATTGAACAATTTGAACTTTTACACTATTTTCGCACTTTTCTCTTTGTAGTCACTAGTAGTAACTAGCTTGATGCACACGATGCGTGCAAATATTTTCAAAATCCTAATTTAATATGTAAGCGATACTTGATCAAGATTTAAATAGCTTTATTTTTAATAAATTTACGTAGACACCAACAAAATACTTACGAGTTAGCTTATGTAATAAAGATAATGTGGACATTTTTCAAAGAGATGTGTTGATGTGGTTTAATCTTGTTGCGTATGAGAAAAAATTACTCCCTATTAAAAGTTGCTTGAAAATACAAAGTGAAATTAATCAAACAAGATCTCATAATATATTTGGATATTTATAGATTGTAATACAATGAAGGTTTTACTATAAAAATTTCAAACTTTGACCACAAAACTGAAAGTATAACCACAACAACATAAAACGGGAATATCATATTCGCGATTCAGATCGAGGATAGTGTTGAATTGAACTACTCCCTCTGTATTTTAAAAAGAGATACATTTTCCTTAAACGATCGTATTTTAAAAAGAGATACACTTTCTTTTCTTGACATGTTTTGATCCCCACTTCCAATTTATTAATATTTCTCACTTTCTTGTAGTCATCATACTTACTCACATCATCTTTTTACTATCATAAACAATTCAACCACTTCCCCACTTTCATCTTATTTTAATAAATTTAACTCACTCTCCTAAAATTATATACCGGTCAAAATATATCTCTTTTTAAAATACAAAAGAAGTATGTCATTTCATGAACTAGGGATTATATATATGATTTGCAAAGAAGGAAGTAGCTATTAAAAGTAGGAGTGGCAAAAGAGTAGAAGAGGACCACAAAAAAATTTGGTCAACAGATTCGTCAAAAGAAGGAGGAGGAATAATATATCAGATTGGATCCTAGTTTTTGCATTCATACGGTCATACGGCTCATACCTACATTTCAAAGATCTAATTTGTCATTGCCTTCCGGCCAATCAAAGCCCGCCATTACGCCATGTCAACCTTGAAATAGAAAGCTAGCTGATGTGGCATTACCTTATTGGACAGTCTTTTGCGATCCACAAGGTCTTCGACAAGGTCAAACATTGATGAATAAGCAAACAATTAAAATGAGGGTTCAAAATTTTGACCATGTTGATTGTTTTTCCCTACTTCATTTCATTTCTTTGTTTTTATCTATTAGAATAATACCATGCTTGTTAACAACGGATAGTTTACTAACTGCAGATCGACTACATGCCGTATTGCCTAAATTTCTACGGAGTATATAATTGACATACTATTACTAAGTATTTCTTCTGTTTCAAAAAATCTTTATACTTACTATTTGCATGGGTTACGGTGTAATGTTTGACCGTTAATATATCGAATTTTGTATGACAAAAAAATATAAAATTTTGATATTTATAAAATATATTTTGAGACAAATCTAATAAGATATCTCATGATAATTTTTTATAGATATAATAGTGAGAATTTATGTTCAAAGTTTTGATTTTTTGACACATTTTTCAAAGCGTAAAGAACTTTATGAAACGGAGGTAGTAGCTATTAGACATAATTAATATGTCAGTTAAGTAAATGTCAAATAAGGTTTAATGATAAAAACTAGTTATAACAACAACAACAACAACAACAACAACAATAATAATAATAATAATAATAATAATAATAATAATAATAATAATAATAATGGATAACCAAGACCATTGGGCTTATGGATAAGGTTGCTCAGCTTGATGATCCTCAGTGTGAGTTGTTGTTACTTATGGATAAATTCTACTTTGCTTTGCGTACTTGTCCTCCTGGTATCTTTGAGGCGGCTCAACGCTCTTTCGATGAGGCTTTTCGTTCTTCCTTGGAGCGTATTGCTACTGCTTCGGGGCCTGGCTTTGGTGATTGGCAGTGGCGTCTTGCCACCTTACCTTTTTCCTTTGGCGGACTTGGTGTCTATTCCGCAGGTGATGTTCGTCACTATGCTTTTCTTGCTTCTCGTTTGCAGTCTTCTGGTTTGCAGTCACAGCTTCTACGACATGCTGGTATTGTTGGTCATGGTCGAGCATTTGAGGATGCGTTGAGTCTATATAATAGAACGGTGGAGTATGACATCCTGAGTAACCCTAGTGAGGTCGCTGCCCCTAAACTCATGAAGAAACTGGCAGATATATACTTCACAAAGGTTAATGCATCTGCAGAATCCACCTTCTCTTTATCTTCTCGACAATTGGCGTTGTGGAAATCGCAGCAGGGAGATCAGACCTCTGCTTGGCTTCGTGCGGTCCCCATCTCAGGTTTGGGACAGACGATGCATGCTAAGGCTTATCGATGTGTGTTGTGTTACCGGTTGGGGGTTCCTTTGTTCTCTGTTACGGCGCTTGTTATGCTTGTTCCAGGGTCTTTGCGGGAGACATCTTTGGTGATCATGCGGTGTCATGTGCCGGCATCGTGGGTATTAAACATCGGCATAATGTGGTTCGAGATACCCTTTTTGACGTTTGTTATCGCTCTGGAATTTCGGCGCGGAAAGAGGTTGATGTTGGTCTATCTGGAGGGAACGATGGGGCACTCCGTCCAGTAGACGTGTTGCTTTACTCTTGGGATCGTGGTTGTGATGTGTGTGTCGACTTGACGGGATCATCCCCTTTGACACAGTCTGGGTTGGCTGGGTTTGTCCGGGCCGGGTTGTGGCTGATGCGGCTATTCGGAAACGGGCCAAGTACGAAGCATGTTGTAGGGCCATTGGTTATGGCTTTCTTCCGTTCTCTTTCTCTTCTTTGGGGGAGCTGGATAAGGATGATGTAGTGTTGCTGAAGCGGATCCAGAAGTTTTCTAGAACTCAGGACATTGGGGCTCGTGCTGCTGCTCATATTTTCACCAGGATAGGCTTTGCTATAGCCAGAGGAGTGGGGCCCAGATTGTATCTCGGCCTCCCACTAACTATTTGTAAATTATTTGACTTTGTTGGCATTTGATAATAATAATAATAATAATAATAATAATAATAATAATAATAGTGGCTAGGCTCCCATCCAACTTTGTGTAATCGCTTCATAATAATAATAATAATAATAATAATAATAATAATAATAATAATAAATTTTGCCTAAAAAATAACAAATATTTATAAATGTATAAACTTGATAAATCCAAGATGACTACAAAAGAAACATAATTTGACCTTTTCATTGGTTGGAGATCGAAACATACTTGACTGCTTGTGCATGCAGAAAGGGTGCCCCACTATTCCTCCTCACTTTCTCTCCTCTCAGAACTCAGAAGCAAATGTTGACGTTGAAAATCAATTTTTTTTAATAATAATAATTCTTCTTCAATTTTATTTATTTAATTTTTTGATTTTTACTGGTAACTTTTTTGACAATGTAATTATTGTAGGCAAGTATCAATAATTTTCCACGGTGACCTAGCAAGCTCTTGGCGTAGATGTACTCCGTAGTTGGTAATTATTACCCAAAAAACTTCATAGTTGGTAAAAATATTAACAATATAATTCTGACCCCAAAATAACGACTCATGATAACAATTACTACAATTCAACCAAAATTAGTGGACTAGAGAGCTGAGGTGGATATATTTTTCTTTTATCTCCATCTCCTCTTGCTTCCTGCAATGACCTGAGCAGTGAATTAAAAGGATTCATGTGTGCGCTACAACTTGTAATTAGGGGCACATAAGGTTTTGTTGGATTTTACATTATATATCCACCATTTAAATATGTTTTTTATACGGTGAGATATGTAACATAACGGAGTATTATTTTCAAATAACAAGTCAATGTTATACTCCATTTTGCTTGTGAGAGTGAAATATGCTAGATGGTATTAGTTGACATTTCTTTGTTTTAATTTGTAGCAAGCGAAAAAGATAAGGGTCTAGCACCGCCAAGTAATTTGATTTAATTGGTTTAGTATAAAAGTCAAAAACAAATGAAAACTCCCCTTTAATTAGAATAATACAATAAAATAAATTAAATTATTTGACTATAGTCCGTACGCTTTGTTCTATATATATGCAAATTATATTTTAGTTCTCGAACATGTTTATGAAGCTAATTATCCAAGACAACGTACTTCAACCATTCCTAAAATCAAGGTATGATTTTCATCTAGCTCTCAATTTTAAAGGGATTTTTTTTTCCGCTTATAATTTTTCTTTTTTCCTATTTCGGTTTGGATTGGATTACATCGTGCACACCCCTATTATTTTTACAAATATTATTAATTTGTTTGCAACAACACAATTTTGATTGTTTTGGAATTGTCTTTTGGGAATTGGGAGTAAGGTAAAACGTACTATTTTGCTGTTACGTTAATTAGAAAACTTTTCATGATAATAAGTACTTTGAATTGCATCGTGTACACCCTCTATCGTTTAGTACGTAGTAATTTGGTATAAAACTTAAACAAGTATAGGAGAAATATGTCCAATATAATTTTTTTTTTTTTGTGATTGTGGACACTTTGTCTTCGACTAATTCATTACCTTTTATTCCCCTAAAAAAATGATCTTGAGAGTTGAGATAAGGTACAAGTTGTTCTAGTATGAATATTGGCACGTATGGTCAATTACGCACTCTTCTTGATGAACATTATTTTATCCACGCATGAAAAAAACTAGATCTCGATCGTCAGTGAAAGTTGACTACGTAGGTACGATCATATTGCATGTACTAGTTTATATTCTTCCATTTATAATGATATTATGATTATTATCTTAAGGTTTTATCTTAGGCAATATAAATAGATCGAGATGATCGACAAATATCTAGCACCTCGATCTCTAATTATTGATTGTCGAAATGTACCGTAGAACAACGCAATTTGGATTATACACCCGGGTGCACAGTGCTCATAGTGCATCCTGTTGAACATTTATTGAAAATCTAATGAACATTGAGAATGATTTCAACGTACATGTACAAGTGAAATATTTAAACTATATGTTCTATGGATTGGAGCTATATGTTCATTAACTGTATGTTCTTTGGGTATGAATAATATGTTCTTTGTATTTGAACTATATGTTCATTTGAAAACAGGGTGCACAGTGAGCATTGTTCACCCGGGTGTATAAACCATATTTTGGTTTGTAGGTTACGTCAATAAATGAATCTGTCCAAAATACTACCACAACAATATCTTTCCTATCCGGGATAACAAGTCTTTACTTGATATTAGCAATTTAATTATGATTAGTCTAATCCATACGAAATATCCTTACTTAACGAGTCTGTCAAAATATCCGACTATGAATTATGACCTAAGCTATATTAAATTACGGCTTGAATCTTTTGTACAAGACGCCCCCACAAAGTCAACATAATATGGTCATGGATTCCTTTTCAGAACAGCTATATTTAATTTAATTTAATATTCTTCAAATCATGTTCTAATCCATTATTTTTCTTCTGTTGTCATTATTGTTAATTAAGAAGACTAATTAAAAGTATTATTAAAACTCATTATAATCTTTTTAGTTAACCACTCTTTTTCCACGATCTAGCCTCCTTTAATTGAATACGGTTAAATTATCTTGTACTCCACATGTGCTAGCTTAGCTGAGGTAATTATTATCATCAACCATGCATCATTCATTTGTTGTGACAAATAAGGTGCTGATGATCTAGTGGCCTTAAGACTGAGGATCTGTGTATAATAGGTCTCAGATTCAAATCATTCGCTTCCATTTGTAATTAATATTATCTTTCTAGTCCTCTGACTCATTCGCACCAAAAAAAAAATGAACTAGCTAGTTTTTAAGAATTAGGGTATGTGTATGACAAGTCGCATGTTTGTATCCAAATCCTCCGACCCATTTGTAGTTTTTAGCTCTCTTATAACTCATTCACACACACACACAAAAAACATTCATTTGTTGCCAACTACTTTGACCTAGATTATATTTTAATGGAGTTCATATGATGAATAGGTTAGTCGACAAAAGGTTGATTTACTATATATATGAATGATAAGTTATTTATATCATTATGGTTGATCTAAACTTAGATTAATTAATTAATTAGCTTCTTACTATATATTTATACATTAGGTTGTCCTAACTCACAATTGTGTACCTATTGTAGTTGCTTTCTACCTACTAGTAAAAGATCAAAAATGGAGGCCGAGCTTAGTGGTTCTTCCATTTGCAACAATGATCAAGTAAGTTTTCATGACTCGATTATTTCCCCCTTAAATTCAGAAAATTGGAGATAATTCGTATGGCCAATAAATATATCCTAAGTGAATTTATTCTCTATCCGTTCATTTGTTTTATGTGAAATTTATTCAAGGTTTATTTATTGTTATGTAGGATCAGCTTTTGAAATCAGCCAAAGCAAAGATGGGAGAAGTAAAAGAAGAAAACCAAAAGTTAAAGAGATTATTATCACAAATCCTAAAGGAATATCAGTCTCTAGAGAAGCAAATTACGTCCATGGGTCAACCTAAACAATCAACAACAGAAACAAATTCGTCGAGCAACAACGAGGACGATTACGGCGTAAAAGACCAAGATCAACCTGAGATGGTTTCTCTAACTCTTGGTAGTTGGAATAACCCTTGTAATAAGAAACAAAATTATGACAAGAAACAAGAAAGTGATGATAGTTTGAATAAAACAAGAAAAGTTGAAACTGGTGGGTTAGAGCTAGGTCTAGATTATCGTAACCCTAGGGTTAGTACGACTGATTCGATCAAGTATTCAAGCTTGGAGAATTCAAACAAAGTGTTAAAGGAAGATGAAAACGTCGATACATGGACTTCTACTCAAGATCTTAAGGTGAAAGAGAACACGAATTCTCGAGAAGTGGATGATCAAGAGATTTTGCATCAACCACAAGTGAAGAAGACTAGGGTTTGCATTCGATCTAGATGTGACTCTCCTACGGTTAGTACTTCCTCCGTTTCTGAAAGTTCTTTACGCTTTGAAATACGTGTCCAAAATATGAAAACTTTGACCGTAAATTCTCACTATTATATACATCAAAACGTTACATGTAAGATCTTGTTAGATTGGTCTCGGTATGTATTTTCAGAATATCAACTTTTTATAATTTTTTCACATACGAAATTGGATATATTAGTAGTTAAATATTGCATTGGAGTCCGTGCAAATAGTAACTGTAAAGAACTTTCTGAAACGGAGGTGATATATGTAACAATCATTTAAATTTACGCGACTCTTTTCAAGTTTGAACATATATATGCATGGTAATTAAATCGAATAATTGTTGTTATATATAGTTATTTCAATTGTGCAAATCTGTTACTGAACGTTATTGTTTATGGATGAGCAGATTCATGATGGATGCCACTGGAGGAAGTATGGGCAGAAAATCGCGAAAGGAAATCCTTGTCCTAGAGCTTACTATCGATGCACGGTGTCTCCGAATTGCCCTGTCCGAAAACAGGTAATTACAAGTATTATTTAGAGAGATTGTTTCAATTAATCTTGATTAGTTAACAAAAGTTCATGATCCACTTTCTATGGCGCTAATGTGGCCTTTGACCTCCCCCCATCCCCCTAGAAAAAATTAAGTTAATTTATTCACAACTTGGTATATATTGAATTTTCAAGCTTATAAACAACTTGGATATTTGTTTAAACAAAACAAAAAACAACTTGGATATGGTCTAAAGTCTTAAAATAATATGAGTTTTTTTTTTTAAGCTAAATAATGTGAGTTGTATTAATTCTCAATACTTATTATTCGTTTTTTATTTGTTGATCTGAAATAATAATAAAACTATATTGATTAAATTAGACTTCCATTCAATTCATTAGTCAAGCTTTTGAAATATCTTTAATTTAGTTAACATTTTCAAACATCACATATTAATCGTATTTGTTTTATTGAGGAGATTGGCTTTGTATTGAAAAGTGTGAGAAAGTCTTAAACGAAGAGCTTTTAGATAGAGATATATCCTCTGAACCACTTTGTCACGTTATCTCAATCTCTCGTAAATAATGAGAACGCATATTATGCAGTACAACAAAGAAGACACTTTAAACTTTTTTTCTGAATTAAAATTAATTCATTAATAAAAAGTCATGCGACATAAATTTTGACTTTTGAGGGGCTAATTAACATAAATTGACTTTTTGAAGAATGATCCTCAAATACAAAATTAAAATTTCAAAATTCTTTCAATTTAGAGTTCATGTAATTAATTAATCCATCAATTGATCCGTTAGAATATTTCAGTAAATATTATTAAAAAGTTGTACTAATTTTTTGTTACTATTTCACGTAGGTACAAAGATGTCCTCATGACATGTCCATCTTGATCACAACCTATGAAGGAACTCACAACCACCCACTCCCTCTCTCCGCCACCGCCATGGCTTCAGCCACCTCGGCCGCAGCCTCCATGATCAAGTCCAGTACCTTAACCTCCCAAACTCCAACCCTAACAAGGCCCGGACTAACCACTTCATCTCTTGGACTCCATTCCTCAAATTTCATGACAACCTTCAACAACAACCCATCATTAATCTCAGCTTCTTGTCACAACTCACACCCTACCGTTACCTTAGACCTCACGGTCCCGAATTCCGGGTTCTCCTCCTTCGACTGGTTATCCTCATCATCATCATACTCTTCTGCTACTTCATCAAGAAATTCAAGTTTTCTAAACTTTTCTTCATCAGCCGCTTCTTCATCATTACCTTCTCTAGACTTCTCTACTAGTTCATTACCAACTAGTAGTAGTTGGGCTAGTGGGTATTTGTTACCCTACACTAATCATCATAATAATAACACAAGGACTAATAATATTTACCAAAACCCTAGCAATAATAACAATAATGTTCAACAACAACAACAACAACAGTCGTTGAATGAAACAATAGCTGCCGTGGCGACTAAGGCAATTGCATCAAACCCTAATTTTCAGTCAGTGTTGGCAGCTGCAATATCGTCATATGTTGGAAATAAGGCTAACAATGACCAGAAAATGACGTCATTCCCTTCGAGTGGTGCACTGCAATCAGCAGAAAGTAGTCGGAGCTTGGCGTTGTTCCCTACTTCATTACCGGCCTTATCGACGTCGAAGAACAATGCTTCTGTAGCTGCTGATGCAAGGGATAATGTTGGGTAAAGGATACATGGATTCAAGTTCTTTCTATGCTTAATTGGTGTGCATTTTGACATTTAGTTTTTTTTTCCCCTTTTTTTGTCTAGACATTTTTTTTTTCATGCAAAATTTCCAAGTACATATACATACTTTATTTTTTAAAAACAATTACTACAGAATACTATGTGTCACTTTAGATAGATTTTTGTTACTAATTTGAAATTAAAACTAGCTCTAGCTACAATGTATATATACACCACTTATATAAGTTTTTGAGTGGTATATTTGTGAGTTGTGACTTTGTGAGTGAAGCATGCCGCTGAGGGAAATAGGCCAAGTATATGATATTGGGACATTGATTGATTTTTTCTCTAATTATTGTACGTTTAATGCCTGAAACCGTTGCCACCAACTACCACCAACTAGACCTGGTTATCGGGCGGGGGGGGTCAGGGTCGGTGCGGGTCAAAAGAGGGTCGGGTATTGAAAGGGTCATTTTTAGCGGGTCGATAATGGGCGGGTCAAAACGGGTCGCTGGTCAATAGCGGGTCATTAGTGGGCGGGTCAATAAACGAGCAATGAAAAATGAAAAACAAAATAGCCATGTGCAAGTACAAGTAAATACGAAGCTATACACGTAATTTTTTGTATCATTACTATTTTATTTTTCAAAATAATTGTAGTATAAGTTTGACCCTATAATGACCCTGTCCAATAAAGGCCCTGTCCAATAGGAGCCCTGTCCAATAAAAGCCCTATTAACTTGACCATAACCCTATATCCATTGGACTACCCTGTCCAATAACCAGGTTTACCACCAACTAATTTTAGTACGAAACTTCTTCAACTTATAAATGATCAAAACTCTCACCGCTCTTTAGGGTATAAACAAGTCAAGCCGGGCTGAGTAGTGACAGCGCACGAGTACTACCCTATTTATGTTTATGTTTATTTAATTTAATCGAGCTAGCTCGAGTGTGAGCCCGAGTCCGAGCCTGAGCCGAGCTTTCAACCGAGCTCAAAAATATGTTCAAACTCGATTCGTATAAATGATTTTGTGTTCATGAACTGTTCTTGAACATCTCAATCATTAATCGAACCAAGTTAATAATTAAACGAGTTTTGCGCTTTAGAATTTAATCATTTGACACATTATTTTGAATGTTACTAATTTAATCATTTAAGTTCAAAAATATTTTTATTGTATGATTTTTTTTGGATGTTAAAAGTCGAAATACAATTTTTATCTATAAAGGCAAATTTGACTATGGATATAAATAGAAAAGCTTATTTTTGAACATAAATAAACAAGTTGTACATAAACTTAAATAAACAAGCATACATATATTTTCGTGTTCAATATTATTCATTAAATGAGGTTCAAAACTTGTTCAAACTCGGCTCATCTGTTAAATAAATAAATATGAACAAACTTTAATCGAGCCGGAACTCTGACTAGATATGATTGAGAGTCCTGACTCATTTGTGCCTCTACAACTCTCAGAAAATTTAAATTATAACAAGTGGGTCCGCATTTTTTTAATGAATTCTTAATTGGATCCATATGAAGAAACAAGATCAGAAAACCTTGATGAAGGCAAGTTCATATATAGATACTTCAATTTTGAGCTTAAGTTCGGATCAATTTCTAGATTCACGGTTCAGGTTCGTTTCGAGTTCGGCTCAAATCGAACTATTATTGGAGCCCGGCTTTCAAATTGATCTTAACAAGATTTTTGAAAAAAATGTGTTAAATAACTAACTGCAATCAACTAGAATATAATTCCACAAACTGGACTTATAAATCTTGGTTTGACATATAAATTACGTAGGTCTGGAGAAATCTAAATTGTATAACTAGGGGAATTATTGTTTTTATTTCAATGATGAGAAATTCAATGGATCTAGGATTAATTTTTCGGGTTAAAAATGATAAAGGTTATGTTAAGAGTATGATCCACATGTGAGTTGGGACTAGTTGTTCTACATGAAAGAAATAGAGAGATTGACTAACCTATAAGATTGATGGGTTACTCCACCTATCGCCAATTGGTTTTAGGATGAAACTCCGTCAGACTTATACATGATGTTTGGAGCAAGAAGTCTAACAAAATTGATTACCCCAAGTAAGGGCCATTTGACCTCATGTTAGAAGACCAAAGAAGACAGTAGGGTCATTTGACCTCATGTTAGAAGACCAATGAGTGATTAAACACTATGATCAACTCGTTTATCATTCGAACTACATTTTTGAGTCTGAGCTCAACGCATTTTTATAAACGAACTTAACTTGACGAGTTGATTCCAAACTGTTCGCGAACAATACAGTTTGTGTCCACCCTAATTGAAAATATGAATTATATGACCTGCTCAAAACCCATTCCATAATGCATTGCCAAAAGCCCAAATGGGCCTTAACGGGTGAAAATCTGAAAACTCTATCTAATTGACACTTGTACAGAAAGTGACACGTGGGAAAGTTGGCAATCCGGTAGGTGGTAAGTGAGTAACAAACTCTCAATCAGAATTCAGAACAAACTGCTAATTTTGGAGGGCGGTGAAAACCAAATTAATATTTCGGTTTCTTCAATTTAATTTAATTTTTAATCCAAAAAATCGTCAAAACTTTCTGAAATCATTCTGGGTATTATTCTGCAACAGGTATTATCAATCTCCATAACTAATTTATATCTAGTTATTGTTATTTTGCACTACAGACAAAGTCAGTCAGTCATAGATTGTCGTACATATTCATCTCAATTGATACCACAAAAGAAAAATGGAACAAGATAGAGTTTTTTTTGTCATAATAATAAGAAACTGTAATTATATTTTCTGCCTTGAAATATCGGAATCCTTGAAGAAATCAGCCTGCAATTTATCAAAAACGTAATCGAATTCAATATTCTGTGTTTGTTAATTGTTATGATGTTATCCTGAATGATTCGTTACAATTTTACTAACTTCAGAAATTATGAATCTGAATAATTTATCTTATAAGCGAAAATTTAGAAGATCTTGCTTGTTAATTGAAACATGGATAAATCACAGGACAAAACAATGGATACTGCGACAACAGTTGGCTATGATGCTTACTTTGAGACAGTTCAAAGTAGAAAAAAGTTGCCCATTTCGTTACAAGAGACATTGACATCTGCATTTGCAAGCATACCTGTTTCGTCCTTTCCAAAAGTACCTGGTGGCAAAGGTGGTTATCTTACTGGACATGGGTTTGTGTCCAAGTTAAGCTTTTTCATTGAGTTCTTTTACGATGATGGAAATCGCATGTATTTTTGTTTTGCAGTAATAGAGATTTCAGCAGAAACATCAGTATCTGATACTGTGAAGGTTCTCTCGGAATGCAACATACTCTCAGCACCGGTAACAGATATGGAGAAAGCCAACAGCAATGATTGGAAGGAGAGGTATATCGGGATAATAGACTATTCGGCGATTGTATTGTGGGTGTTACAAGGTGCTGAGCTTGCTGCTGTAGCTTTATCTGCAACCTCTGCTACAGCTGCTGGAGTTGGAGCAGGTGCAATAGGGACTTTAGGAGCAGTGGCACTTGGTGCCACTGGCCCAGTTGCGGTTGCTGGGTTAGCTGCTGCAGCAGTTGGGGCAGCCGTGGCAGGTGGCTTAGCAGTGGACAAAGGGATGGGAAAGGATGCTCCAACTGCTGCTAGTGAGTTAGGTGATGATTTCTACAAAGTTATTCTGCAAGAAGAACCCTTCAAGTCAACCAAAGTATGTTATTCAGTTTTCAATTTGCCTATGAAATATTTGGCAAGCAAAATATAGTATTTTCCATTGATTCTTGGTAATATAGTATCTTTGCATTTCAGGTCAGGGAAGTTGTGAAATCATTCAGATCGACGCCATTCCTTCCAGTTTCAACAGAGAGCAATATGTTGACGGTTTTATTGCTTCTATCAAAGTATAGGATGAGAAACGTACCAGTAATCGAACCAGGAAAGGCTTTCATGAAGAATTTCATCACTCAATCTGCTGTTGTGAGGGGCCTTGAGGGATGTCGTGGACTAGATTGGTTTGATTGCATTGCTGCACATCCCATTTCTGACTTGGGCCTTCCTTTTATGTCACGCGATCAGGTAATTGCTCCTGCTACTATCATTTAAGTCACCCTATTTGACCTCGCACATGTAATATGTTGAACTGAATTCATCTGTTGGCAGGTTGTGAGCATTGACAGCAGTGAGCTGATTCTGGAGGCATTTAAGCGGATGAAGGACCACCACATTGGTGGCCTTCCGGTTGTGGAGGGACCAAAGAGGAAGATTGTTGGTAATTTGAGCATAAGAGATATCAGATACTTGTTACTCCAGCCAAACCTTTTCTCCAACTATAGGTATATTGTTTACCCATCAACTTCAACTGAGATTAATTCACAGCATATTTCATGTCCTTATCTTTTGTTTTCCTTATCAAGCTTTTGTATCTAAATCATAGCTTGTGATTGATGCATTGAGAAAAATCGCAAACTTCAGGCTCAAAGGCTATGTTACGTGGATTCTTGTTTTACAGTTTAAGTATCCATGCTAGATATTTAACAATACGAGTTATATGTGAGCACTTGGAAACATGTAAAATCATCAGAAAATAGTAAAAGTCGAACACATGGGTGCGTACTATATGAGATATTGGATTATGTTGTGTTAAAAGCTGAGGTAAATTAACAACTTAACAAAGTTTGATTTGGTTAATAAGCTGATCATATATCTTATATAAGATGTGTCACTCAAAATACAACCTTAGAATTACTAGCTAGTCAAATACAGAGATTTTGTATAAAGAAAAACACGATTGAAAACTTGAGTGAAAATACTCATTTCCCAGTATTATCTCATTTGCAAATTGCATATGTAGTTAATTCTCACAAGCTCTTTTGTTATTTCAGGCATCTTACAGTAAATGACTTTATGAAGACAGTTACCTCAATGTGCCAAGAGGCAGGTAGAATTATGCCACCGATAACATGCAAGTCAGACACCACCCTTGGAGATGTTATCCACAGCTTGGCTTCCAAATCTGTTCACAGGATTTATGTTGTAGCTGAGGAAGATGAAGTTATTGGCGTTATTACACTCAGAGATGTTATTTCTTGCTTCATCTATGAACCTCCAAACTACTATGATGAGTACTTAGGTTATTCTGCTGAGGTGTTGCTTGACCGGTGAAAAATGTCTGTTCTTGAGATGAATAAATGCACCCAATCGCGTTTTTCACAGAGCGAGTGAGCTGCAAAAATTGCTCCTTGATTTAGACTTGAGAAACATATTTTCCTTGTTAGAACTTAGAAGTATATCAGAATGTTCTGTCATTCTTGTGACCTTGTAACTTGAAACTGTCTGAAATGGGCATAACAGTGTGCAACAATGTTAACCATCCAAATTTTCTGTAAGCAAAATCAATGTTATACTTGTTTCACCTGAAACTGTTTTCCAGCAGAGAAACTCCCTTCAGTCTTTCAAAAACTTGTGCCGATAATAGCCGTTTTTCTGCCGTTACCTGCATGATGCCGGTAATTGTGTGGCATTCTGACTTCTGGTCAGATAATATGTGGATCTTTTCAAGTCACTTGTACACTATAGCCCGGAAATTTCTCCAGTCCCTTCACACCAATCATATTCCTGATTCTCTCAACATCCTCCCACCTTCCCGTTGCTGCATATATATTAGATAAAACCACGAATGTAGCTCGATTTCCAGGTTCCAACTCAGAAAGTTCCTTCGCCATATCTTCACCAAGCTTGGGATCCAAATGGTGCCCAGCAGCACCAAGCAATGAAGAAAACACAGAACTAGAAATCTCAGGGATTTCACGCAACAATTCTTGAGCTTTCTGAAGGTGACCAGATCGACCCAATAGGTCAACCATGCAAGCAAAATGCTGTGAAGTTGGCATCAGGCCATATTTTACGGTCATCATCTCAAATACTCGTAATCCTTTGTCAAGCTGACCTGCATGACTACACACAGTCAGTAGGTTAGCAAATGTGCTGCTATTAGGCACAACATTATCTTTCTGCATTAGATAGAAAACTTCAAATGCAGAATCTTCCTCGCCATTTCTTCCATATCCTGAAATCATCGCATTCCAGAATGTTGGGTCGCGAGGTTTGATTTTGTACAGGTCAAATATTCTGCGTGCCCAAGATGATTGCCCACACTTCATGTACATGTCGATGAGGGCAGTAGTGAAGAACTCATCGTTACTGATTTCAGTTCTTATGGCCGCTGCATGAATCTGCTTTCCCAACTGCAGGGATGAGATCGTAGAACATGCATCCAAAAGGCTGGTAAGTGACTTCAAACTCGGAGCAATTCCTTTTGATACCATCTCGGTAAAGAACTGCACTGATTTGTCATATTGTCCTTGTTTTGAAAACCCACTGATCATTGTATTCCAAGTTGCAGAATCTGGTACCAATCCTTCAGATTCCAGTTCAGAGAACAATTTTAGGGCAGTATCACAATCGCCAGTCAAGAACATTCCAGAAATAATTGAATTCCATGTAATTAGATTCCTGTTACCCTTCATCTCTCTAAATACAAGATAACAAGAGTGTGAGCCACATTTAGCATACATATCTACAAGTGCAGTTCCCACCATTATATCAAACTGTAATCCAATTTTCATAGCAACACCGTGAACTTGTCTTCCAAATCGAAGGTTAATGACATTAGAACAAGCACCCAAAACTATAACCAAAGTGACTGAATTAGGCCCTTCACTGGAAGACTCAAACATGCCCTTAAAGACCTTCAAGACAACGCGATAAACACCATTCCGAACTAACCCTGATATAAACGCATTATAGCTAACCACATTCTTGTAATTCATCATTCTAAAAGCCTTCGTGGCAGAAACCACTTCTAAACAACTCATATACATTGTCACAACCCCAGTCGAAACAAAAACATCCCTTTCAACACCAATCTTTACCGCCCAACAATGAACCTGACTACCATTTCCAACAACATCACACGCCGACAACACACTAGCAATCATCACCGAATTCGGCCTAAACCTCTTCAACCCAACCTCTCTAAAAACAAGAAGAGCTTCTCCAACGCACCCATTCTGAGAAAACCCAGAAATCATCGCATTAACAGAGGCCTCATTTCGTTGTGGCATTTCATCAAACACCTTGACTGCATACTTCACTAGTTGAAACTTCATGTACATATGAGTAAGTCCCGTTGCAGCGTAAGTATCGCAGTAATACCCATATTTGATGAGATGGGTATGAATGATTTGTCCTTGAAGAGGGTAATTTAGCTTTGCGCAAGATTTGAGAAGACATGGGTAGGACAAATGGTTGATTGGTAAAGACGAAGAACGAAGTTGAGAATACAAATGCAAAGCTTCTTTGAAATAACCATTTGTAACTAACTTTGCTATATTATGACTCATGTGCAAGAAATTTAAAGCTCTGATCCATAAAAGATTATTGTTTTTCTGCCAAATTCTGAAACTGATGTTTCAGATATTCAGCTTCAACTTCTGATAAATGGCGCCAAAACTGCCAATTGATTTTGTAATTTTTTTTTTGTAATTTTTGATTGGTAAGATTTTAGGTTATAGGGCAGTTGGGCCAATATGGTGTTTTAAAGAATTTAAACTTAGCCCAAGTCCAACACCCTAATGTTTCTGTTTATAGGGCAGTTGGGCTAATAGAGGTGGGTAATTGGGTATGACTCATACCTTTACTCTAGCTATCAAACAAAAGGAAAAAAATCTATCCCTAATTCGAACCAAACACATAGTATTAAAAATCAAGTTCCAAGCCCATACCACGTTGATAATTCATGGTTCCAGATTTCCAACTCCATATCAGTTTGTGAATCAAACGCCTCTAACTGGGTTTGGTTTGAGTTGTAAGGTTCGAGTCATTTAGAACTTGTTAAAAACTGATCATAATATGTATCGCAAAGTAATGAATGAACTTATGAGAATTCAAGTAAACCGAAAAACTATCCTCAATTCCTCATAAGTTCTCTTGTAAAATAGAAAATAAATACCCAATTATCTATACTAATATATTAAAAGGCGTTCTTAAGAATGTATACGTGTCACGTATACCCATCACTAGACCTCTTTGTTAAAGGTTACACTTCCTACCATCTTAGCCAACCACAACTTATGTTACATCTTTCTACATAAACATACATATTCTTTTGACGTTAAATAATACCCATTAAATAAAACTGAATGCAAAAAAAGAAGGAAAAAAAAGATAATGATTACTTAATTTATAAATGTTCATTTATTACTTTTCTAGCTTAATACGGACACATAGTTACAAAATATACCCCATTAAAATAAAACCCGGAGCTTATATCGTAAAATGAATTTTCTAATAACATACTATTTATTTGATTCAATTTATTTGTTATTTGTAGCGGATATATATTAACGAATGCATAAGATGTAATTCATTCCTCCCCACTCCCCAGTGAAAAGACCAATAGCTTCCTGTCAAACTAATCTCAAGAGCTAGCAACCTATCGACGGCTTTTAAACAACCTTATTCGATGAGTAATTAGACAAACGAGTGATGACGATATTGTTAACCAAAAAATTAACCTGTCCATAAAAACTACTCCGATATCGCAATTTGGATGGTGCAGGCGTGTGCACGTAGCTCTAGGTGCACCGGGATTAAAACGACCAACATTAAACACAAAACGCACATTTTCATCAAAATACCCAGAAAAAAGAACAATGCCCTTGAACAAAAGAACAATTCCCCTGAACAAAAGAACATTAAAGGCTCTGTTCTTTTCAGTTATTTTTATCGCGTTTTTATTTGATTTGTGTTATTTTTGCGATATATATTATTTTGGGTTTTATGTTTTGAATTCAAACTGTGAAGAGGAGAGAGAAAGTGTAAACTAGGTTTTCTAAAATGGGTTTTAGAGAGAGAAATTAATGAAAATCCCCAAAAATTCGTTGATTTTTCTGCTTCAACATCAAATTAAATTGATTCTTCTTCTTCAAATCTGAATTCTACAGCTGATAATCAGATTTTGGGAGGTAATTTTTCAATTTTTTAATAACAAATGGCATGTTTTGATGATTTTGATTTTGTAATAGTTGTGTTTTTGATGATTTTGACTATTTTGATGATTTTGATTTTGTAATAATCGTGTTTTGATGAATTTGATGATTTAAATGAATCAAATTATGTAATAACACGCTGATTTCGTTGAAATCGTTGATTTTGATTATGTAATTACGATTTTTTTTTTCCAGAAAAGAACAGTTTTACGTATTAAAAGAACATATTCTCGAATGAAAAGAACATATGCTCGAATGAAAAGAACAGTTACATTATGCTCGTATTGAAAGAACAGTTTCATTATAGTAGAAAAATAGACCATTTGCGTTTCATAATTTGTTCTTTTATTTTATTGTGTTCTTTTTTATTATTTTTAATTTCTTTTGCATTTCATAACTTGTTCTTTTTATTTTATTGTGTTATATTTCTTTTTACTTTTTATTTATCCTTTGTTCTTTTGATTGCGTTCTTTTTCTTGTTTTTATACATATTAACCTATTATTTTTTCAGATATTATGAATAATGTGCTTGATAATTCAAAACAGAATGATGAAAATGATGATTCTGAATCATATGTTATTATGGGACAAAGTACTTGACTTGTTCTTTTAGTCTCTATATTTGTTCTTTAAGACTTTTCATTTGTTCTTTTTATAATACTCTGTTAAAAGAACAAAATAAAAACACGTGCACGGTTCTCATTATGCACTCTTTAACAAATTTTCTTTTCTCTCTCTCTCTCTCTCTGTTCTTCAATTCTTTGATTCTACTTCCTATTTGTTTATTTTCTATTTTTCAGCAACTATATATATAATAATTGTACTTATGAGTCATAACCATTAGTCATTTTAGAAATACATTTTAGAGAGAGAGGGGAGAGGATTTATATTCTCTCAACATAAGAGAGATTTTTTTAGAGAGAAAGAGTGAGATGGTGAATGAAAGAGTGAAAAAAAATACATTTTCTCCTTATTCTCTCTCTAAAATTCCTTCTGAATGTTTCTCGTTTGTTGAAAATGAGTGAATTATATTAAGAAAAACACTAGTTCAATGTTGATGCTCCTGATAAATGTTGATCAAGTGTTTAAGGTACGTTTCCTTGTTTTTTCCTCTAATGTTCTTTTCAGATTGTTATGTTTTTTTTCACAACTTTACTTTTACTGTGTCATCAACATAGTTTGTTCTTTTAAATCAACATAGTTTGTTCTTTTATATCAACGTACATAGATTGTTAAAAAAGAACATATAATGGTTTGAAAAGAACAAATAACACTTAAAAAAGAACATAGTCTGATTCGTGGTAAAAGAACAAAAATACATTTTAAAAAAATATAGATTTACTTTTAAGTGCATCAAAAAATCGTCGCTTTGTCTTTTTAATTAGAACATAAAATCGTTTGAATAGAACAAATAACACTTAATAAAAGAACATAGATCTGATGTGTGGGATAAAAACAAAAATACATTTAAATAAAAATATAGATCTAGTTTTAAGTGCATCAAAATATCGTCGTTTTCGTCTTTTTAATTAAAACAGTAATTGGTTTGAAAAGAACAAATACAACTAATAAAAGAACATAGATTTGTTGTTCTTTTCGTCCCTTTCATTCTGTTCTTTTGTTTGATAAGGAAAAAGAAAATGTTGCTCTTTTTCATGTGTTCTGTTCTTTTTTCTTTTTTTGTTGTCGTTATTTTTTTTTTTTTGAGTTTTTATTTTTCTTTTGATTTTGTTCTTTGTGTTTTGTAAAAAAGTTGTTGTTCTTTTTTTAATTAATTTGTGTTCTTTTTAACTTTTTTACGGTTTTTTAATATTTAATAATATTATCGATAATATGTTTTTTTTTGTTTTTCTGTTGCATTTTTCACACGATGTTCTTTTTGAAAAATAGTTGTTCTTTTTATAGTTATCAGGAGAGAAAATATGTTATTTTCATTTTTGTATATTTTCTTTAGTTTTTGACTTTAGTGTTCTTTTCAGGTTTAGTTAATGTTCTTTTTGTTTACTCTAGTTCTTTCTGTTTAGTTTTTTATGTTCTTTTCGGGTTTTTTTTTGTTTTTTGCGTTTTCTTTTAATGTTTTTGTGTTTTGGTGCAGGTGCACGTAGATCTACATGCAGGCCCCTGCACCATCAACGCGTTGCTCCGATATAAGATGCTTCTTGATCATCAAAACACAAGTCCATAAACATCATCAATTCATCATAACCTTATTTCAAAGTCCATAAAAAATTATCATAAAATACAAAATCGAAATACTCAACGAAAGTTGAATAAAAACCTATGTTACTCAGGCACGGGTGTCGGTGTCGTAAAATACCTTATTTGACCGAAACTAAGCTTTGTTTATAAGCAGAAACAGCCCAACACTGAGTTTCCGGATGTGAAATCCGCCACCATTCTTGTGTTTCAGGGTCATATAAGATGTTACCAAGATACCGTGAAAATAAAAGCTTATTGTTCCAATGACCAAAAAATCCTAATTGCTCAAAATCCAAATTTGTAGTGAACTTCTTGATCCATAAACCTTCATTCAATGTCCACATTGTAAGACACTTGCTATGTTGAACAAGAATCAAAGAAACAGAATCGTGCAATGTTGCAAGTGCAAGTTTTTCATATTCCCACTTGTCGTAATTAGGTAATTGCATCTCTTTACAAATCTCAGTACCCAAATCAAAACTGACGACCACGTCAGAATTGAAAATACCAGGTTCATGTGACCCTATCCAATACACGCTTCTATTCACAAAAACATAACATTTATTCTTTTTTAAATAATAAAATTTAGTCAAATCACCCCAATATTTCCATAAACCATTATTTAATGAGAATATAAAGATCGAAAGCGGGTAATAAGTTTCTTCATCACTAAAATATTCTTTTGTTGTATCCCTAAAATCCACCACTACAAGAAATTGTACTATTAACGACGGGAAATCCCGTCGCGAAAGGCCAATAATCGTTGATTAACGACGGGATTTCCTGTCGCGAACCCGTCATAAAAGGGGGCCGTCGTAAATAGGAATCCCGTCGTAAATCCGTCGTAAGCCCGTCGTAAAAGACATTTGCGACGGTTATTCCCGTCCTTGTTTGGTTGTTAACCCCGTCGCAAAAGGCTTTTGCCACGGGATTTTTGACCCGTCGTAAATAGGTTGTCGTTAAAGATACATATTCTTGTAGTGCACGATGACAATAACCTTGTAATCCTTAGTAAAGGGATCATATCCGAATCCATACTGCTCATTGCAAAAAGTTATATGGGATGGAACATCAGGCTTCTTAATCAGTGGTGGTAACTGTTTCAACTCTTTGAGTGCCGGATTCCACAGATAGCGTCCTTTGTCACCTTGATACCAACACCATTGGTAAAATATTCCATGACATGGACCAACAATAAACGTATTACGCTCTGGTGTTTCTATTTGTTCATATGCTAAAACTCTTTGTAAGCTACTATGGACAAGCATTTCATAATTCCCAAGTTCACCAAACTGACTTCCTACGTTAAATTGAGCAATGTAACAATCTCGGAAATCATCGTTGTTGTTATAGTAGTTTTCTAGATGCTTGGATATGAAATACACATTTTTGATAATTGCATGCCAAGATTTGCAAACACATTTATATTGCAATAGAGTTTTCACGGGCAACCACGACAAAATCTCGGGTACCAAATGTATGGGAAAATCATACGGGATTCTGATTCCCTCCTTCTTCCTTTCACGGCACCACCGTGCTGCAACCACCATTAACCACCACAACAGCCACCGACCACCACCATTCCCACCACTGTTCGACCACCACCCCAGCACCACTCGGCCAGCCAGAAACACCACCGTACTCAACCACCGTCCCCTGCTTCCCCGCTTCGCACTCCCCTGCCTCTCCCCTTTTCTCTTCGCTGCACCACCCGCACCAACACCACACCACACACCACCACCTCCAGCCACCCTCACCATCTCGTCAACCACCTCCGCCCTCAATTCCGGCGAGCCGCCGCCCAAAACCACCCAGAAACAAACCCGAATTTCCCCTGTTTTCACTCACTCCGTGCTCCATTTTCTGTCTCCCTCGCCGTTCCTCTGCCACCAAACCACCGCCATCACCGTCGCAACCCATCTGCGACGCCCAGCCAGACACCCAGTCGGCCACCTTCTTCCCCCCCTCTTCCCTGTGCTCTGCTCTGTCGTACCCCTACCTCTTCTCTCTTGTCGTTCGTCCACCGCACAACCACCACCCTCACCGTCGCATCCGACACCGAGCCGCCCAGCCGACCACCTTTCCCTTCCTTCCTCCTCTCTTTCCTCCCCTGCTCTTCTTCGTGCCCCCTCCCCTGTTTCTATTCCCTTTCCCAGAAGAACCGAAAATCAGGTTTCTTGAAACCTTGAATTTTATTCACATCAAATCCATACTTGAGTTGGGCTATTCTAACTTGGGCCTTTGGTGAGTTAAACTTTGAATTACTATTTCAGATTTCCTAACTATTAAATTTCAGATTCTCTAACTATTAATTTTCATGTTTTAATATTGTTTTTTTTATGATATAATTATTTACTAATAAATTGTTATTATTTTTTTCAGGTTTAATTATCAAATATGGATTTTACTAAAATAAATTATTATCTTGGATTAACAAAAACAGAATTTAAATAAGATTTTCATGAAAACCGATTTATGAAATAAATATATATTCGATTAAAATTTCAATTAATAATATTTTCATTAAGTTATGAAATTATATTTATATTAAAATTCGTTATTTATAAAATTCTTGATTTATAAAGGTTATGATTTATAAAATATTGATTTTAAATTATTTATCGATTTAGTACTAATTCAATGATTTAATATTTTGAAAGAATTGAACTCGGAGCTCAGGACGAACGAACCAAGGAAAATCCCTAGGAAATCGCGGAGTTAGGTAACGGCTATTGCTAGTACCCGCAATTCCCTTATAAATGCATTTATGAAAATACAATGTTATGATTTATTTATGAATTGAATGCTTTGACATGTTTTATGAATTGCGGGAAATGAAATGTGATTTGATTGAATTATTTACTATAATATGATTGATTGAAATTCTTATAAAACGATCTTTATAAGAAACCATGAATGAAATGATGTCTCTATGATGCCAGGAAAGAAATGATATTTTATGGATCCCAGGATCTAAATGATGTTTTATCATGATCTCATGATCTAAAGGAATTATGTTCCTTCAACTGAAGTAAAAAGGCTAAAATGTAAAATTAAACGAAACATGATAAATGAAAGTGAAAGACCTAGTCCGTTTGGCAGTATATGTTCACAGGTTACGATTCTCGGTCATGCATGTACCCATGGGGCATCCGCCCATTGAGCCAAGGCTCTCATGTTTTCGGGCCAAGGCCCCATGTTTATGGACAGCGGTCCATCGTGGAAGACGTTCCACCATGTCATACTTGCCACGACTAGCATGTGCACCCAAAAGTTATGAATGAATTAAATAAAGGACTTTATAAAATGTTTTACATTATTCTATTCTCCCTGTGTTATTAAATAAAATGAATTGAAATGAATTTACGTTGCTAGAATAGTTCGTTACTGAGTCTTCGGCTCACCGTTATTTTGTTTTCTGTTTTAGGTACCGCTGGGAACGATGGGAACGAGTAGTGGCGAGGATTTCACTATTATATTATTCACCTAGTTTATGCTTAATGTTTTAATAGTTTAATTAAAGACTTTTAGTAATTTATGTACTTATATTTTGGGAATATAAAGGATTATTATATTAGATTGGAGGTTTTTATGGCTTATGTATGATGTTGCCTTGTAATTTCCAAGAGAGAATTAAGGCATGTAATGTCCCGACCAAATTAGGTTAATTCCGCTGCTAATTATGCTTTAATAAGTGATTTAGAGGTCGGGGCGTTACAATTATCCCCTGTAATAGTTACTCCGTACTATTAATTACTATTCTTGTAATTTATCTATCCAAACATGGGAACATAATATAACTATTTCATTTCCTTTCTTTTTCTTCCAAATTCCCTCAACCAAACAAGGCCTTAGCAATTAATGCAAAATTACAACAACAAAAAAAAAACGAATTCATGTTTTATTATTTACACAATACTTTAAACCAACTCAATATTTAGCCTATGTTTTGGCTCTCTAATTGTAACTGAAATTCACTTGTCGAACTAGCTATCAGGGAAAAAAAATATTAAACGACTTGAACACAAATAAAAAGAAAAAGGAATAGTACTTGTACATCGCTATATTAGGTTATTTTTAAGTTCTTAAAACCTGGGACAAAAGTATAGTCTTCGATGAATTTTCCATTCACAAACTTCCTCTAATTCCGTAATAAAATAATATGGAGTACATACCAAACTAACAAAACAGAATAAAAATAAATTAACAACAAATTGATATTAAAAGGGGCAAATTAATAAACAATTGATGCTTGATATGATGATACAATTAGAAAAGCTACGTCCCATAAAAAAAAAGTAGGAAAACGATGGATATTTCACATAGAGTTTGAAAACATTACCGACTTATCGATGGTAGAATATTTGGGATTGGAGTGTTTTGCGGGATTTGGAATTGGAGTTTGGAGGAAGATATTGCGTCTGGTTTAGTTTATTTATATATATGGCGAACGGCTGTGTCAAATAAATACCTTTAGCAACTAGCTTGGGCTACACGTCTTAGGGTCTAAATGTTAAGAAAGAAAACTTATGTAAAGATTGCCATAAATATAATTGTATTGTTGTGAATAAACAGGAGAGATAAGAGAAAGAATAGCGTTGTGTATATTATTTCATATAATAACACTTCTTATGGTGAGAACACTTTTACACTCTCTATGTTCTATATTTATTCAACAATGTTCTAAATTTTCAAACTCATGTTCTAAATTTATTCAACGATGTTCTAAATTTATTCAAGCATGCTTTAATTTTATTCAACCATGTTCTAAATTTTTAACCTCGTGTTCTAGATTAATTCAAGCATGTTCTAAAATTATTCAACCATGTTCTAAATTTTTAACCTCATGTTCTAGATTAATTCAAGCATGTTCTAAAATTATTCAACCATGTTCTAAATTTGTAAGCTCATGTTCTAAATTTATTTAAGCATGTTCTAAATTTATTCAAGCATGTTCTAAATTTATTCAAACATGTTCTAAATTTATTCAACGATGTTCTAAATTTTCAAACTCATGTTCTAAACTTATTCAACCATGTTCTAAACTTATTTAACCATGTTCTAAATTAATTCAAGCATGTTCTAAATTATTCAACCATGTTCTAAATTTGTAAGCTCATGTTCTAAATTTATTCAAGCATGTTCTAAATTTATTCAACGATGTTCTAAATTTGTTCAACCATGTTCTAAATTTGTTCAACCATGTTCTAAATTTGTAAGCTCATGTTCTAAATTTATTCAAACATGTTCTAAATTTATTCAAACATGTTCTAAATTTATTCAACGATGTTCTAAATTTGTTCAACCATGTTCTAAATTTGTTCAACCATGTTCTAAATTTGTAAGCTCATGTTCTAAAATTATTCAATCATGTTCTAAATTTTTAAGAACATGTTCTAAATTTATTCAAGCATGTTCTAAATTTATTCAACGATGTTCTAAATTTGTTCAACCATGTTCTAAATTTATTCAAGCATGTTCTAAGTTTATTCAAACATGTTCTAAATTTATTATATGCTTTCCTATCACAATAAAAGTGGTATAAGTTAATTATCAAGAGGTTCAATCAAATTATAATGCGAATTGAAAAAATAAATCAACCACATAAATCAATAAAATAAGTTATTGAAATTACAAAAATGATAATTAAACCAAAATTTGGAATAATACATTTGAAACAAATCTAAGAAGAATTACAAAATAAAAATCAACCAAAACTTTAAAATCTGTCCTCTTGAATTATTTCTGGTTCGAATGAATTAATTTGCAATCAGTTTACCGCGGTTTCTCTGCCTCTCTCCTCAACATCTACCTCCATCTTCGCTGCCGCTCCACCCTCATTCGACTGAGTCGACTCGCTCCATCTCCACCGCCGTCTCTCAGTCTCTCTCCATAAGAAACCACCAGTACATCACCACAACCGCAGATATGATTCGCCACACCAAAATTGAAATCGATTTTGATTTTTGGAATTCAGAAATCAATTAAAATCGAATTTAATTGTTGAATTTAGATTTTGAAGAATCGATTGAAAATTCGATTTCAAAATTTCCGAACAATTAATTAAAAATGTCGATTGAAAAATCTATTTCGAAAAATCGATTGAAAATCTCTGATTGAAATTGATTGCGAAATGAGAAGTGTTGATTGATTGGAGGAGGCAGATGTTCTTACCAGATAATAGCAGCGGCGAGTGTCGAGTGGCGAGTTGTAACGAGAGATGATTTGTAGCAGCGGCGATAGAT
The DNA here is from genome assembly GCF_020520425.1 of Spinacia oleracea. Taxonomy (NCBI): domain Eukaryota; kingdom Viridiplantae; phylum Streptophyta; class Magnoliopsida; order Caryophyllales; family Amaranthaceae; genus Spinacia; species Spinacia oleracea. The sequence continues at coordinate 124,593,042 of NC_079487.1, read as the reverse complement.
GAGTTGTAGCAGCGGCGAGAGATGAGTTGTAGCAGCGGCGGCGGCGAGAGGCCACCAGAAATCACCGACGATCTGAGAGCGGAGATCAGAGAACGTATATCAGAGAGCGGCGGCGGCGGAACAAGGAACTGTAGCAGCGGCGGAGGCGAGAGGCCACCAAAATCACCGACGACCTGAGAGCGGAGATCAGAGAATGGAGACCAGAGAGCGTCGGAGAGCGGCGAACAGAAACCGGCGAGACACGCCGGACGTTGGTGGTGGAGAGCGATGAATCCGAAAAAGAGAGAGAGAGGGGGGGGGAATTGAAGAGAGAGAAAGTGCACCGGAAAAATGAAACAAATACAGTGAATGAATAATTAATTTGGGATATTTAATCATAATAATTACGAAAATGCCATTATGAAAAAGTGTTCTCACCGTAAGGAAGTGTTCTCACGAGAGCCTTCCTCTATATATATATATATGATACAATAGTTAGGGTTTTACTGAATCCTAGAATATTCCGGAGATATTAACAGGGGTATAATGGGAATCCATATTATATTTCATAACATTTATGGTAATATGATTTATTATTTTTTATTTTATTTTTGAAGGCAATATGGTATACTCTTGCAACACATGTGAATTTCTAATTTCTAATGAAGGACCTACAAAAAAAGTGAGGTAATTTGCACGTAACTATGGCTGATTATGGTACTAAGTATGTATTAAAATGATTAAACAACACAAAATATTGAATACCGTTTACAAATCGCGGCTCTGTTTTTAGCGGAAAAGAGGATATGTGAGTGTGTGAGAAATATGGAGAAGAAAATAACCTAACTTTTTATGAGGAAAAAAATCTTTTGAAATAACTTATTAATAACTTTTAGAAACGAAGATAATATTGCTTAATACTATAAACAATAATTTCAATTTAGATTTATTTGTTTAGTAGAGTTTGGTGAGATTAGGTTTCTTTAATTTAAGTGTTTTTTTTTTTTTTTAAAACACTATTATTACAATATAACGAGAGTACAAATATTCTCATAGTATTGGAATAACGAGGGATTCTACACGACAAAACAGTTAGCTAATTAGTTAACAAGATGAATTACGAGATTTTACGTTTTTTCTATTCACAAGTTTGTAAAATCACTACAAAAACGTGTATCTTTTATGACAACCTAATAACGACGGGTAAAAATCCCGTCACAAAAGGACTTTTGCGTCGGGGATAACAACTCAACAAAGACGGGAACAACCGTCGCAAATGTCTTTTACGACGGGTTAATGACGGGATTCTCTATTAACGACGACCCCCTTTTATGACGGGTTCACGACGGAAAATCCCGTCGTTAATCAACAATTATTGGCCTTTAGCGACGGAATTTCCCGTCGTTAATAGTACAATTTCTTATAGTAATGTTGTTGTTGTAGTTTTTGCCTAATAAAAAGAATAATAGTTTGACTAAATTAATTGAGCAGTACACATTTGGATGGAAGACTTATATACGTGGACACCAAACTTTTCAACGTACATTTGACTTATATATGCACGCGACTCATGTTTCAATTTCAAAAACTATTTACGACAACAATTTTAAAATAAAGTAGTATGTTTCTTGCATCCATAAGTTTGTAACGTTTACAGTTTTTGCCTCTGGAAGTAAGAAAGAGTAACAATTTGACATAAATTTGAGTAGTACAAATTTGGATGGAAGACGTAGTACACATGGACACCGAACTTTTCAACACTTGACTTACATAAATTTAAGTGCATGATTCATGCTACAATTTCAAAAAACATTTACAAAACCATTTTTAAATAGTACGTAAAAAGAAATGACAAATAGATATTATAGATAGACTCTTTAACTTTTAAGAATTATTCGATGATAATAACACTATTTTGGAAATCGATTAATCTAGGCAAATGAAATAACAATAATTTACAATGCAATTGAGCCAAACAAGATGTACGTGTCATTTGTATTTCAAGATCAGATTGAGCTTCCATCATATCGCACCCACATATCTCTGTTTGTGATTGAAACCAAGCTTTCCTTATAAGCCGAAACATTTTCACATCTATAAAAATGGTCTATCGGGGATTTTAGATACCATATTTCTAGTGTCTCAAGGTCATATAAAACTAGCATTTTATCACCCTGAAATAAGAGCTTGTTATCCTTCCAATGACTAACCGGTCGATAATAAACCTCCGAATTAAAATTCACTATGCAGTGCTTCGTCCAAATACGACCTTGGTCGTTCATAGACCACATCACGAAACAATTTGTGTCACGATAACCAATTAGTAAAGCAATGGAGTCATGGTATACTACAAGGCGAACATCATTTGCCGACTTCTCATAGTATGGTAATTGCAACTCTTGAACGTTATCGGTAGCTAGGTTAAAAGAGATGATCACGTCAAAATCAAAACTATAACTATATAGGTCATACGACCCCAACCAATAAACACTATCGTTAACATAAACGTAGCATTTATTGTTTTCCAAAAAATAATATTTTGTCAAGTCTCCCCAATATCTCCAAGAATCATTCCTTAATGAGTAGATAAAGATCGATAAAGGGTAATCAGTCCGCTCTTGGAAATAAGAGTGATCTTTTGTTGTGTCCCGATAACCCTTGATAATGATAACCTTATAATCTTTAGTTATTGAATCGTACCCAAATCCGTAAAAATCACTTAGTTGGTCGAAAGTAATATTTGATGGAAGATTAGGCTTCATAACCGGTGGAGGCAAGGGTTTTAACTCATTCAGTGCAGGGTTCCAAAGAAAACGTCTATTATCACACCAGCACCATAGATAATATATTCCATCGCAAGGACCATACATATACGTATTATACACGGGTGTTTCTATTCTTTGGTATGCTAAAGATCGTTGTGCTTTATCATCCACCAAAAATTCATATACATTCACTTCACCGGCTTGAGTTATCACGTATTGAGCAATGATACAACCTCGACAATCATCGTTGTTGTTATAGTACGAAGTAATTTTTAAGATGCTTAGAAATGAAATGAGGATGTTTGATCATATTATACCATGATTTGCAAACAACTTTGAATTGCAATAGAGTTTTCACAGGCAACCGAGACAATATCTCCATTAACAAGTGTTCAGGAAGAGCATGTCCAATTTTTTTCATCCAAATTCCATATGATCTCTTTCTTTCTCTTTGCAATCTGCAAAATTACAAATGAATATATGTAATAATTCGGTAAAGATTTTGTTTGGAGATACTTATTGAAATAAAGTTGAAACTGATAAGTTAGTTTAAATTGAAAAGGTGATAAATGAAATCAATAAGGTGCTAAAACTAATCACACTATTCCCTAAAAACAAAAAAAAAAACTAATCACACTACTCAGTTAAATTTGATTGGAAAAAGGAGATGGATCCCGGACGATAGACCAAAAGAACATAAAGCATGTTATGATCGGTGATTTTTTTGTAAACTTAATTAGACCCAATTATGATCGGTTAACTCACATTTTATACGGAGTATATTTTATTTGATACGGACTATCACATCTTGCGTCATTGGTGGGATATCATGTGCCTTAATTTTTTTAAATTTTTTTTTGGTCTACCACGCGGATTTTCCACCGCCTTTGACAAGTTGACTAATCTCCTGTGGAGTTTGTATGGGTACCTCGATAGGCAACATTTTTCCCAGTTGGGATATTTTCTATACCCAAATCTCGAACCCGAGACCTTGGTTAAAGAGCAAGAGATCCTTAACCACTCATGTCAACCTCAATTGGTATATCATATGCCTAATGGATTGATGTAAATTTAATTTGTAACAAATAATAACTATCAGAACATAATTTTATGTTTTAATTCTACTATAAATAAGATGGACATCTATTTCAAAAGTTACGTACAGAAGGACCGTGCCTACGCATGTCAATGCTTGAGAATTCAGGGATAGAAAGGAAAAACCCGTTTCCAAACGTAATGGAGGGGTTCGAACGTCGGACCTCCAAGTCACGAACTTGGCTAACACATGCAATCTATTGTAAGTGGGTTTCATTAAAATCATAGTGGAACTGGACTCAATCTACATATCTCTAACATAAGAAATACTCCGTATAAATCAATTTGTACGTAGTACAAGTTTATTGTTCATATGAAATACGGAGTACTCTAAGTACTCCGTATCTAATACTTTTACGAACACTTTTTGAACAGTTGTCATGCATGCTTTTTGATATTTAAGCATATCTTTTTAGGTCCAATTGAAAAAATGCAAAAAATAATCACCTTTTCTTTAAAATACTTGTCATTGTAACTCCATTCCTGCTTCTATCATATATGCAGGTATACCGTTGCAAAGAAAGAGCCATTCCTACAACAGAATTAAGGTAAACGAGTGAATGAACTTTAATTGATATATACTTCAATTCATTTGTTTGTGTTGTTACAAGGAAAGTTATAGAGAAAAGAGAAGTAGAAGTGGAAGGCCGGGTAAGGGTAAAGAATGATGGGATGAAAGGATGAGGGAGAAAAATATGTTTTTGATCCATTCTTTCCAAAGAAGATGTTTTTCCACTTCGAGAGAGTTATTTTCCATCATTGTGAAAATTAATTTCAAACAAAACAAAATAAAATGGCGATTTCCTAGAAAACATTTCCTTAATAATGACATCATAGACTCATAGAATAAAAAAAAAATCTATATAGAAGTATTAGAAATTGTCAATGATATTATCTCAAACAAAACTAACTTAAAAGATACTCCCTCCATTCCCTTTTGTTCTTCCCCTAAAGAATGTTGGGTGTGGTTTAAGAAAACTGAATCTTGGTTTGTATTGGGATATGAGTAATGATTGGGTGTAAGAATAATGATTGGGTGTAAGAAATTGAATAAAGTAAAGAGAGAGAAAGTATTTAATTAATAGGGAGAAAAGTAGATATTTTATTAAAGTAATGAAAGAAATCAGAAAAAAAATTCAGTCACATGGGGTATGGGACCCATCAGCTGTTACATGGACCAATCAGATTTAAGCATACAATGACTCACGTTTTTTTTGGCTGGAAATTAAGCCCAAACAATTGATTTCAGTTTTCCCTCCAAATTTTCCCCCCAAATAAAAAAACAGGGGATTTTTAATTTCCCTCCAAATTTTTGAGGGGTTGACATAGTGAATTCCCTTTATAAATAGGGTCACTTTCCCCCCACAAAAGACCAAAATCTGACTTTTACCAAGTTCAATAAATACAAGCAAAACACCAAAATTTCTTCCTCAATTCAGCATTAAATAGCAAAAAAACAGGGGACTTAATGGCTTCAGATCAAGAGGATGACGATTTCCTCGGATTTTCTGATGATGAAGGCGATGGCATTAACTCCGATTCTGACTCAGAGGTAGGTGATGATGCTGCTGACTTGGTACAAGCTTCTCAAAATACTGCTGCTGATTTTGGGGACATTGGGTTTAATGAAGATGTACCAAACAGCACTGAATATGTACAGCAAGTACCAGAAGTAGAAGGGGAAGGGCACCAGCAAACTACCAACTTTCAAGAGGTACCATTTCTTTTTGATTTGAACTTTCCACCACCATCAGAAAATGCATCACCAATTCATCATCAAACAGCAACACCCAGAACAGATCATCATAAGCCTAGGACTCCTAGAATAAATAATGAATTGAGGCTTGAAATTTTGGTGTACCTGCTGAATAGAAAAATTCCAGATTCAGAAACTCTTTTGTTTGGGACAATAAGGGATGCAGCCATAGAATTTGATTACAACAGAAAAACCATAGGGTCAATATGGGACAAAGCAAAGAAGCAGAAGGCAGCAATGAATTCATATGTGGTGGAAAGTAAGTATCACAAGTGTGGCAGGAAAAAGGTTCAAGTCACATATGACTCTATTGCACAAATAGCCATGGGGGACAGAACATGCATTGTAGATCTTGCAAGAATGCTCAATTTGGGACCAACAACAGTATGGAGGCTCATCAAGAGGAAAATTATTAAGCCACACTCAAGTCCCTTGCATCCAGGCATTTCAGATGCATGCAAAATGGCAAGGATGAGGTGGGTACTCAGACTAATAATGGATTACACTATACCACAGGAACCAACTTATTACAGCATGTATGACTTCATTCATATTGATGAGAAGTGGTTTTATTTGACTCAAAAAAACCAGAGAGTTTATCTTGCAAACAATGAACCCTATCCACATAGAAGTGCAAGTTCAAGAACCAAGATACCAAAATTCATGTTCATGGCAGCAGTAGCCAGACCAAGGTGGGGTGAAAATGGGAATTGTGAATTTGATGGTAAAATAGGCATATTTCCATTCACAAATGCAGTTGCAGCCAAGAGGACATCAAAAAACAGAGTAAAGGGGACCATTGAAACAAAGCCAGTGAAGTCTGTGAATCAAATTGAAACAAGGGCAATGATGATCAACATGCTAATTCCAGCAATCAAGGCAAAGTGGCCACCACATGAAGGGGAAAAGGTCATCTATATCATTCAAGATAATGCAAAGGCACATATATTGCAAAATGATCCTGAATGGCAACTACACTACAAACAAGATGGGTTCACTTTTGTGTTGACTCAACAGCCAGCAAACAGTCCAGATTGCAACATCTTGGACTTGGGATTTTTCAGGTCAATACAATCACTTATGCACAAGAAAATGCCTAAAACTGTGGAGGACTTAAGTGGAGCAGTGTATGATTCTTTTAATGAGTTGCATCCTAAGACATTGTCTAATGTGTGGATGACATTACAGTTTGTTTCTAATGAGATTCTAAAACACAAAGGCAACAATGATTACCAACTTCCACACAACAAGAAGAAGATTTTAGAAGATGAAGGCAGACTGCCAGAGCAAGTCAAGGCACCTATATGGGCAGTTAATGAATGCATGCAACTCTATGATGAATGGAAAGCAAACCAGTGAAGCAAGGTGAAAACAATTAGATAACTTTTTGTGTTTTGGGGACATGTTTTTAAATTGACAAGTAAAACCAATGTGTCACTTTTGTAAGCTTAAATGCAAGCATAACATGTAGGCAAAACATTTTGTAAGCATATCTTTTGGAAGCATCAATGAATGAATCTCATGTTTAAGTTTAGTAAAGTTTTTTTTCCATCATTCTTATTCACATCAATGTAGAGTAATCAAGGCAAGGCAATAAACATCAAATGAGTACATAACAAGAACAAGGCAGCATTGGCAGAAAAAGTACAAGGCACAAGAGGTAAGGCAGCATTGGCAACACTATAAACAAGGCAGCATTGGGTTCTTAAGAACAAGGCAGCATTTGCAATATCACAACTCTAAACACATCGGCTTCAAAATGGAAATAAATAATAATATCACATCATTTTCAGATGGAAATTATTCCCATTTTGAAACCGATGCGTCAAAAGATGTAATTTTGACAAAAACAATCAATTCATCATTGATAACACATGGAATATGCCTCACATAAACAAAGATTCATAAATATCTCAGAATGTCCCCAAAAATCATTGAATCAAACCCTTTCCAATTAAACTTAGCTCCTGAAAAACATCATGGATGCTAATGGTGCATGAGTTTGATTGAAAAACAAAGGGTTTGACACTCATAAAATGAAGACTCATCACAGATCACAAGGCATAAGTACAAAAACTTTATCACATCACATCTCTAAACACATCGGCATCCAAATGGAAAGAATGCATATCACATCATTTTCAGATGGAAATTCTTCCCCATTGGATGCCGATGTGCCAAAAGATGTAATGGACAAAGAAACAAGAACAAAGCAGCAAAAACAAGGAAGCAATGAACAAGGCAACATCATTGACTCTCAGTTAAGTTGTTTTACATCATTGACATATTTGTTTCTAAATGATTTACAACCTCACCACCAATTCACCAAAGGGGATACTAGATCAATCAATGATGTGACATGATCTGTATTCCCTTTGGTGATTGGTGGTGAGGGACATGTTTAGAATCAAATATCTCAGGTTATCAACACATACATCACAGATCAGAAACACTAACATCATTGAATATCAGAAACACATTATACATGTTTTGCAATACATGAATTGCCTCTCCTGTCTAACCTGACATAAGATCTCAGAATGTCCCCAAGCATCATTGACACAAACCCTATCCCCTAACACTTAGCTCCGGAAGAGCATCAATGATGCTAATGGTGCACAAGTGTTATTGGAACATTGGGTTTGAGTCTCAGCAAATGAAAGACTCATCACAGATCAAGCATAACAATAACAATCAACAATGCATCAGATCACCATGAACTGATCAAAGCATAGGGTTTGAACCTCATCAAATGAAAGACTCATCACAGACCTCCACTGATTCATGGGACATGAAGCATTAAACAGATCATTAACATGTAGGGTTTCATTTCTCAGACATATTGACACACATCATTGATCAAGTAGTTTCAATACTATCATATCTTTAACATTCTTCTGCCGAATGGAATGATTGATATTCACATTCCATTGTGTGAAATGACATTCACTCCGTTCGACAAAAGAAGTTAAAGGACAATTATCAAAACAAAGATCTCAGAATATCAACACTAACATCATTGAATATCAGAAACACATTATACATGTTTTGCAAGACATGAATTGCCTCTCCTGTCTAACCTGACATAAGATCTCAGAATGTCCCCAAGCATCATTGACACAAACCCTTTCCCCTAACACTTAGCTCCGGAAGAGCATCAATGATGCTAATGGTGCACAAGTGTTATTGGAACATTGGGTTTGAGTCTCAGCAAATGAAAGACTCATCACAGATCAAGCATAACAATAACAATCAACAATGCATCAGATCACCATGAACTGATCAAAACATAGGGTTTGAACCTCATCAAATGAAAGACTCATCACAGACCTCCACTGATTAATGGGACATGAAGCATTAAACAGATCATTAACATGTAGGGTTTCATTTCTCAGACATATTGACACACATCATTGATCAAGTAGTTTCAATACTATCATATCTTTAACATTCTTCTGCCGAACGGAATGATTGATATTCACATTCCATTGTGTGAAATGACATTCACTCCGTTCGACAAAAGAAGTTAAAGGACAATTATCAAAACAAAGATCTCAGAATATCAACAATCACATCATTGAAGATCACAAACCTCCTAATATTGATCTCAGAATGTCCCCAAGCATCATTAAAACAACTCCAAACCACAAACACTTAGCGCCCGAGAAATATCATTACTGATACTAATGGCAGCACGAGCATTTGTGGTTAGTTGGACTTGTTCCTCAGCAAAAAAAAGACTCATCATCGATCACAATAAATAAAGGGACATTATTGTATCCTAAAGGGACATGCTTGGACATTAAGCATTCAACACCAGGCCACACTGAGAGGACTGAAATAACTCAAACCCTATCCCCAAATTATATTCATTTCATGCCTTTACTAATCCAAAACATAGTTATACTGATCAAATCTCATACTCACCAAAGCATCATATTTATCATACACAAAACATACCATAAAACAGGGGACATTAAGCCATCAAATCATGTTCATCACACAGACAACATTCCACAAAATTTCATAACCATATGGAAACACCATCATCCAATCATCATTATCAATATCAATATCATAACTTAAAATATCTAACATCAACATCCATACAACTAATCACAACATCATCATCCAAACAACAACACCCCTGGCCAACAACAGATCACAGTTGTTGGCATCCACCTTATGACTCCACAGCTAGCCAGCATTCAATAAAATGAAAAAAGGGAGAAAGGAGACAGACTTATCTAAGCATCATCAGATGCTGAAGCCGATTTTTTTCCCTTTTCTCCTTTCTTTGAGGAGGGATAACCAGATGAAAGTTGTCCTGGAGACCCAACAGCATCACCATTCTCATTTTCACACTCTCCAACATACACCAGATCAAATGAATCAGACCCACTTGGTTCCTTGCAATCAATAGGGGACAAACAACATGATTAGTGCCATCATAAAATAACAGGGGACCATGAATTAAAATCAGATTTAATCAAACAACTCAAAATAAAGTTCCAAATAATTTCAGATCACCATGGTTACCACATGCAATGAGATAAATGAAAGCAAATCACACAATAATTCCATTAAAATCCAACTAATTTTCGGAATACATCCAGATCCCAATTTTACCCAAAAAATGTGAAATAATATCCCAAATACATCCAGATCCCATTTTTAACCACATGCAATGGGAAAACAGATCAACAAAACACATGAATATTCCGATTTTCTTCAAATAATTTCCAAATAGCTCCAAATAAAATCAGAACTCAATTTTAACAACATGCAATGAAAAAACAGAGCCCAAAATAAAATCAGAACTCAATTTTAACAACATGCAATGAAAAAACAGAGCACAAAATAAAATCAGAACTCAATTTTAACAACATGCAATGAGAAAACAGAGCAAAGAATAACATAAAAAGCCCGAATGAATCCAACAAATCTCCAAAAAATTCCCAAAAAATTCGAAAAAATACCAGATCTGCATTTTTAACACATGCAATGGGAAATCAGAGCAACTACTCCAGAAAATAATCCGAGTTTAATGAACAATACTCCAAATAAATCAAACATTTATCAAATCCCACTTTTTTAGACATGCAAACATTCATCAAACCATTTTAATAAAACCGACATCAATAACCCTAAATAAATCGCAAAAAATCAAAATTAATACCTCATCGGAATCTCCTTCACCGAAAAAACGCAGATCTGAGGGAGTGGGTTTCCGATCGTCATATTTTGACTCAACCTCCTCTCCTGGCTCCACTTCCCTCTTCCGAAACCATTCTTCCAAATAGTTTCGAGTACTCGTATTTTCTTTTTGGGCCAAATACAGATTGTTTTTATATTCGGCGGAGTAGGAATGCTCGTTATTGGGACAGTTGCACTTGGATCCCCAATCACAGTTGGAATCGGGGATTCTTTGACCAGAAGTTCCCACCCCAGAATCACCTCGAGTTCTAGACAAAGAAGAACCCATAAAGTACCAGAAAAACAGAGATCAGCGACGATTAGGGACCAAAAAGGGGACAAAAATAGAGGGGATCTGATCGGAAAATGATTCCGAGTAATTTTTATGAACGTTTTTCTGCGAAAACGTTTCAGATTTGCGAGATTTGGAGAGGAAAACCCAGATCAGAGGCGGAAAACCTAGGGTTTTCTCAAGAACAGGGGAGGAATTTTAAGAGAGAGAGAGAGTGAAATAAGAGAGAGAGAGAGATCCGAAGAGGTGAGAGAGAGAAATCAGAATGAGAGGTGAGGGAGGGATTGTGAGATAGGGACGGGTAATAAAGGGAGGGGGGGTAGGGTTAGGTTAATTAATTAAATAAGGTGGGTGGGGTAAAAGTGGGTGGGAAAGGGTAGAATCTTAGGGTATTTTTTGTAAATAGTGGGGAATCTTAGGGTAAATTGGTAAAAAAACTATGGCCAAAAATAGTAAAGATTCAGTAGGGGAAGAACAAAAAGAAATGCTAAAAAAGGAAATGGGAAGAACAAAAAGGAATGGAGGGAGTACGTAGTATTAGTGATTAATGTAAAATCACAAAATTAAAGGAAGGAGAAATACCTGTATTTCGGTATATATAACTTCAGTAATTTTCTGGAAATTTAGGAATTGATTCTAAGGATGGAAAGTCTCTTTCTCTTTGTTTTGTGGTATATTAGTAGTAATCCTATACTTCGTATTATATAGTCTGTACTTCGTAGTCGCTAGCACGTAGGAGGAGGAAACTTCCTTAGAATAACCAAAAACAATAAATTAAAGATAATGTATTGCTTAATTATATTCTTTATTAAGTTAGATATAATTATAATAAAATGTACTTGGAACACAAGAAACCTTGACTAACACTACTGTTAAGAACTTTTCAATTGAAAAGATTTAAAAATAAATAATGAAAATACTATGTAGTACTACTGTGATCTGATCTTGTACAACACCTATGGATTTGGTCATAATGATTTTATTAATTAGAGTCGGACTTGCCTCTTTACCAAATGAAAGAGCTGAGATAACTCTTTTACGTTCGTGGTGACTAATTTTTTTAAGAGAGTTATCAATGGTGAACCTTATGGTTGAGCAGAAGTTGACATTATATAAAATCGGAGGTAGTAAGAGTATTTGACCAGAAAGAACAAGGCGTCTGTTTGCGTAAGGTTCGAACCCCTTACCTTGAGTTTAAACAATAAAGGTTTTACCACTAAGTTATTACATGTTTCATGTTATTATTGCAAAAGAAAATAATATAAGTAAAAGTGAATATTAATAATGTAGTAGCCCGAGGCATCGCCCGAGTCCAAAAACTAGTTGAAGTATTAAAAGGTGTTTTAAAGGTTTGAACATCTTACCGCAAGTGTGAAGGACAACGCTCATTACGATCTTAAGCAACCATCAAAATGTGTTTTAATTCTCCACAACTTTTTATTCCCAGACTTTTTTGGAATAAAAATAATTAAAACATCAGGGTAGCCATAAACAGATATGATATCATTAGTATAATAATAAGCATCAACTATAGAAATTCCCTACATATATCTAATTTAATTAAACTTTGTAAAATGAACGCCAGAGTATGTCTCTTATGAGACCGCCATATGCATAAGACCGTTGATGTCAATATTAAAAAAGATAACTATTTGAATAAAAATTATAACTATTTGTTTAGAAGTATAACAATTTTATTGGATAATAGAATCAATAATATTATAATATAATCAGAGCATCTTCAATAGTAAGCTAATTATTAAATTAGCTTGTCATGCCAACTAAGATTTTAAGCTAATTTATTTTCTAGCTAGTTTATATCCCAATAATGGCAAGCTAATATACCAAACTAGTTTGTTATTAAACTAGGTTCACTTTTCAATTAATCATTTAATTTAAACTTTATTTTAATTAAAACTTGCATTCCAATTGGGCAGATTTTTCCTAATTTGCTTGGGCCAAGCTAATTTACCAAAATCACTCCAATGGTTAAGCTAGTAGCTTGAGACTTTTGCAAATTGCAATCAAGTTCCTAGCTAGTAGCTACCACCATTGGAGATGCTCTAACTATTTAATCACATTGAGTAATTGTTTAATTAAAAAATATAATTATTTAAAAAAATACGGAGTATAACTACTTGGTATGAAGTTGGTCTTATACAAGTTTTTGTACCGCTCTTATCCTTTTGGACCTCCGTAGTTGGGTGGTTTTACCACGTTTTATTTGTCCACCAATCAGTGATGACCACCGCTCTATTTCCATCCCCGGAGGAACACACTTTATTCAAAAGTTTTGGACCAAAAGAATAACCTCCTTCATTGACACATTCTTCTCCGTTACTATGACAAAAGAATAACCCTTTCATCGATACATTCTTCTCCGTTACTATGCCTATTTATTTTCTGCAATATATTAAGCCTATGTTAAAAAAAACTAAAAAAACTATGACTTTCTTTTGGAATGGAAAAAAATGACACAAATACGCAACAAAGATAGGCGGATAGCGTAAATGAGAAGCAGAAAATAATAATTGAATGGAAGATATTACTGCCAATAAATATACTACGTACTTAATATCTCATCAAAAATAAATTAGCCAAAATTAGTGGATAGAATTTGCAAATTGTATAAGTAGGGGACGCTGACCTGATACTCCCTTCTTCACAGGTTATCTTCTGCCTAAGCACTCTCGACTCGACTCGACTCGAGAATATCGTACTCCGTAATACTCTTCAGAAGTTCTACTTCCCTTTAAATGGAGGAAGTTGCTTACCTAATCTTCCCTAGGTAAGTAGAACTTTCCATGGAAATTCTAATTTCCTATGATCAACCAAACAAGAATGCTCAATCCCTAAGAAGTTAAAACATATGAAAATTGCAAATAAAAAAAAAAACTATTCCATAAATTAATATAAATAAAATAAATTATTTTATTAACATGTAGACATTCCAACTTAAAAATCACGGCTCCGTCACTATACAAGTATAGTATAGTACTCCGTATTACAGCACTCCATTTCTCAACGAGTATTACAACATGCTTTGTTCATCATGTACTATATACTCCGTAATTCCAATATTCTCTCTCCTGCTTTCCTTTTCCCCGCTTTCTGTCTAACACCGAATCTAATCGATCAATGAAATTCCATTTCTAACACCGCGTACTCTCTCACCTCCTCATTCTTCTTCTTCATCTGCTCTCTTTCTCTCTCCTAAATTCCTTCTTTCTCCGCCATATTCCCCCAATTCTGAGGTCCTTTTCGTGAATTCTCCCCCTTTTCTCGCCGCAGTTTCTTCCCCAGGTAAATCCAATTTCGCTGCTTTTTTCTGAATCCCCCTTTTTTTGTTTAAGTTTTCTCGAATTCGTATTTTTATGGGGTTTTCTGCAAGTAATTGTTGAAATTGGGTGACAATTAGTCGTGGTCTTTGTGAAAACTTTCTTTGATTAGGTTCTTGTTGTTCAACCCTAACTTGATTCGCTTTTCTGCTGTTGCTGCAAATTTCCCTACCTTTTTCTTTAATAATTGACATGTGTTGGTTATGAAGCCTATTATAGATCTTAATTACTGTTTCATTTATTTATTTTTGTGAAATTTGGGCTAATTCTTTCAATTGGGTTGCTATTATGTTTATCAAATGAGAAATTAATTGGTGTGGGATAGTTAGCAAATCTTTTGGCAAGAAAGTTGTTTAAGTATGATTGTTTTAAATTTGATTAGTCTTTTGTGACGTAGATGCAGAAAACTTCACTAAAGATTGTGATTTCCAATTTCTATGTAAGCGAATTTTAGCTTGTATTGAGGTATGATTGTAATTTTTCATTTCAATGATTATAAAGTGTGAACAAGAATTTGAGTGGTTGTAGAAAGTGAGCGACTTTTCATTGCGAAAGAAGTTACTTCAGTATGAATTCTTGTAATCATGATTAGACTAACCCGGAACGTGGGAAAAACTTTCCTGATAAATGTGATATTACCCTTTCGTTTTATGCTGAGGGTTTTCTTGTTTGCATAATACTTGGTGTGGTTTTTCAGTGGATAGTCATTTTAGGAATATATGTAATGCTTTCTGTCGTGGTTGGCTATATCCTAGTAAACAGTTCTTGTTAAATTGAAGAGTCTCTTTACATATTTAGAGTCATTTTTGCTTTCGCTGTTCTAAAGTTACTCCCTTGGTCAATGTTTTAGGCGGTGAGGATGTCAACTCCTGCAAGGAAGAGATTGATGAGGGATTTCAAGCGCCTGCAGCAAGACCCACCAGCTGGGATTAGTGGTGCCCCCCAAGATAATAACATTATGCTATGGAATGCTGTTATATTCGGGTAGGCTAAAATCATTTACATATCTTTTTCTGGTGGAATTTGTTAATCTGCAAGCTCAAAGCATACGCATTGGTCTAATTACTTTTTCTTTTTTGATTTGAATGCAGTCCTGATGACACCCCTTGGGATGGAGGTAATCAGAAGTTCTGAAGCAATTTGAGTTCATGTGGATTATTCATGTCATAGTTTGGTTATGATTCTTAGTTTGCTTGTTGGCTTTACTTATATCTTCTGCTGTGTACAACCACACATGCTGAATATGTTGTTCCAAACTTTATGCCACTTGTCAACATTCCGTTGTGTAGAAGATCTCTTCTTTCCGATTTTATCTTTTACCATTCATAATACATTTAACCATAACCTTTGCATCACCACCACAAACATCTTTTGAACGTGATATTTCTTAACAACCCAATTAAACCAACCCATGCAGCAAACTCTGTTGCACACCCTGTTAATAGCACTCCTAGAACATGGAAATGACCTTCTTAACTTTATTTTTCTTCTCACTTTTAGTCACGATAATGATTAAGCTTTGATATTGTTCCTTAACTGCTCCAGTCTCTAACTGAGTGGATGACTTATTCATGGGATATATGGTCTTTGTACTCATTAAAAAACATTCTACTTTGTATTTGTTAATGATATGATGTTCTTGTATATCTGGCTGGTCCCTGGTGGTCGTTTTGTTGTTTTAATAGTTATTCACCGTTTCCTACTCTGTGTATAGTAGCATTGCAAATGTGTTCTATTGAGGAAAGGATCTAAGGCGTATCTAGTTATTAATGGACAATGCTTTTTCATTGTCAGAGATGTATAGAGTATTTTAGAGAAAAAGGCTTTTGGAGATGTGCTTTACGAAGCTTTTGGTTTGTTTTTAACAAAAAGTTTCCAAAATTATTCTGTATGTTGGTGTTATTTTACAGACTTGCATAACTTTATGTACTCATTCTATCTCGACTTATTTTCTGTAATTATTTTCAGGCACGTTCAAATTGACACTGCAGTTTTCTGAGGACTACCCAAATAAGCCTCCTACAGTCCGCTTTGTGTCCCGGATGTTTCACCCAAATAGTAAGTCACTAATTCTATATTTGTTGTCCTGTTTGATAACACTATTCATGTTTTAGTTGTATTCACTGCTCAGTGTGCTATTGCTGCTCTGCTTAGTTATAGTAAGGTGCCAGTTCTGGTGCCTGATGTTTTATCTGGAGGCTAGAGCCTTTTTTCTGTATAATTGTATCACACACGTTGTTTTTGTTTTAAACGCTGTTAATCCATCACATCTATGTTATACTTCCTCCATTTTTTGTTTAGTTGTGATGTTTCTAATTTTTTGCGCTATTCACATAATGTAATTTGACTGTCATTAGGGATTTATATTTAAGTAAAAAAATATTGTCATTTGAAATCTTGTTAAATTCATCTCAATATAACTTTTTTATACTCCCTCCGTCCCGGAATACTCGACCCGGTTTGACCGGCATAGAGTTTAAGGGACTTGAATTGACTTATTTAATTTAATAGGTAGTAGTTGATAGTGGGGTATTATTTTAATGTAGTTAGTGGGAGGTGGGTTAAGAGGTGGGGTTGGGGGAGAGTAGGAGTTGAATTTTTAATTATTTTTTGTATGGAGTAGGGGGTAGGTGGGTTAATAGGGGTGGAGTGAGAAATAATATAATATTGTTAGAATATTTCCATTTTTAGAAACAGGTCAAGTATTAAGGGACGGCCCGATAAGGAAAACAGGTCAGGTATTCCGGGACGGAGGGAGTAATTTTTACTTATTGGTATTTGGTAATTGAAGATATCAAGTTGAAGTTATACACTGGCAAGTGCGAAAGTGGAAGTGTTGCAACTAATAAAAAATAGATGAAGTACAATTTTTTAACTTTTAGGTGCCTGTGCAAAAGAATGTTAAATGAATCAGGCTTTTAAGTGATACAGTCTACATCAGCTGAAGGTACAATATCATGGAATATTTAGGTAGAGGCAGGATTTTGTTAATTGATTTGAAGCAGGATTTTGACCCTTATATGATTATATCATAATACATGGAAGTAACCTAATACCTATAAAAAAAATGCTGTGTGTTGCTTCATTGTACTTCGACTAGCTTGTTTTATGATGATTGTTTCAAGATGATCTTGCATGGAGTATGTGATGATTGAAAACTTCATACTTATTTCTTAGTTGCAAAGCAGCAATTATACTTTATTCTTATTTTAGTTTGTTGGCTTCAGCTTACTAAAAGATTTATGTATTTTAAGGTTTTTGCTGCAATTTTCCTATTCTTCTTATTCAAATAAACAACTTGCTGAAGCTGATTTCTTGATCCGAAAGGAGTAAATCCATCTGTAACTTGGTTCTTTAGCTGCTTTTGACTTTCTTTTGCATGTACTTGGTTGTCTGTACCTGTGGTTTATATAAGTGAACAAACCTGCCAATTTCCTGTTCTAACCTTATCTGTATGTGTGTTTTTTTTGGGTGGGAATTTATTAGTTTATGCAGATGGAAGTATCTGTCTTGACATCCTACAAAACCAATGGAGTCCCATTTATGATGTTGCTGCTATCCTAACGTCAATTCAGGTAACAAGTTAGCCTTGAGGAATTTCTTGGGATTTTAGGCACATATTTATAATTAGTATCTTTTGTTTATAGTAGTAATTAGTATTTTCTTTTCCATGCTTGTGATTCACTGAACAGTTCATTTTGATCCATTTTGAGAAAGAGTGAAAAAGTGTGTTGAAATGGTTTTATTCAAATAAATATTTCTGATTTGTACATGTGGACTTGGGTTCTTCATTCTTCAATCATGTAGTGCAATTTGCAATCGCAGGTGGTCTACCTCTCTTTGAGTCAGACCACCTATAGCAATATAAGTCTGTTTTTGTTTACAGTGTAGTGTCGTTTTTGTTTTATAAGTCCTCTCTTTGAGTCTTAATACCTGTGGCAATACAGTTCCTCTCACATATTGGAAGTATGGAATGATATGTTAGTGTGCATTGGTTGCATTTGAGAGAATAGTTGGTAATGGTGGCTCGAGTATAAGAACTTCTCTATGTTCATGTAAGTATGTAACGAGCTATAGGAGAGTTTTAGCTTTTGAATCCTCGTTCTATCTAGTGCTTTAAGAACCTCCAAGTATAGAGAGGTATTTTTTTTATACAGGATACTCTGAACTCTGAAGATGAGAAGGGTGTTTGTTTTTCAGAAGTGCACTTCCTCGAGTAACCTGAATATGGGAAATGGGATGAGATTGACCTTAAAACTTAAGAATTCGCTGGAAATAGAGGTGTACTGCGGTGCCTTGTTGTATATATTGCTTTCAATTTTCCACGAAACTTTTGAGGAAGTGGGTTATGAAGATCCGCAAGGCTGACGATTAATTTTTAATAGGTATATCTAGTAATCAGATTGACCTAAGAGGGTTGATTTGTCTAAGGTTGGAGTCTGTTGGTCTTTATTGGGGTGGTCACTCTGGAGTTTTCTTCTTTTCTCTTTTGTGAGTATATAACTTGTTAGGCCAAGACTCCACTATAGGCCCTCCATGGTCAGTTGGTTTATATTTGGTTTTGTAATTGCGGTTCCTTCTAAGCATGCGTAATTGCAATTGCTTCTTGTATGCTACGGAGTACACTTGAAATAGTTTCTATGGTTTGTTAGAGGGGCATAAAGTTATTTATTGGAGTTACTGTGGGATTTTTATTGTTCATTGACATCTAAAGCTTCAGGAACCTTTCTAGAAATCTTCTGCTGATTTGTTATGACGGTGGTGCTTTGTGCTCTTATTTCAAGTTACTTATTTTATTCTTACACATCTTTTTTTACGAGGATGATTTATTTACTCGTATAAGGTTTGAGAATGGATCAAGCTAATGAATTCTTCTAGTGCCCTTGAATAAAAAGGAAAATTGTCATGGGGAAAGAATTCTAAGTGAACAATCGCAAATAGGATTCAATTAATTTTTTGTTAGAATTGTGCTTAATCGGTACTAGGAGGTTTAGGGTCTGCTGTTGATGGGTGTCGGTCTTAGGTGCAAAGACTTTGTGCTGAACGAGGTAGGATGTTTTGGGTTCAGATGAAAGTATATATGCTATGGTGCTTGCCTGCTTTCTAGTCGCCATGCTCTGTGAACACGTGAAATTCTAAGTAGCCATCTATTCTTTCATTCCAGTTCAGACAAAAGGTTTGGCACAAATTGTTGAATAATGAATAATAAATTAGGAAATGACGAGTATTTGCAATCTATTCATTCTCAAGTAATCACATACTATATCAAAACCTTTTATAGGCTCATTAATCACACAACATTACTGAAAGTTAGCACCGTAAGCAAAAAATGGAATTGCCCATAAACCCAATGACGAAATGCATACACTGACCGTGTCCCCAAAACTAAGGATTGGCAATTTGAGCATTACTTTCTAACAAGAAGTTGCAATGTTAAATGTGTTAATTTTAAATTTTAGTTGCTGCAGAAGACTCACTGAGGTCGGTTTGTGTAAAAGCTTTCCATGAATGCTTGTTTTTTGAAGGTTTGTAGGATAAGAATGGTTGGAATCTATTTTATACGACCGTATCAAGAAGAAACATTTTGTAAAAACCAAGGGAAGTGTTGGCAGTCAACTTGGATCATTTTAACCTTTAATGCTTTGCAGTAATCGTGTTGGGGTTTTTTTCAAACAGGACATGCGCTAGATTAAATAAATTGTTGGATACTTTTTTAGAGGAGGTGAAAATGCTACCCCTTTTTGCCTCAAAATAGAATGTTGAGGTCAACCTTGCAAGTTTTGGCCATTTCAATGTGTCGTCGTTAAATTCGACGATCAAAAGTTAGTAAGCTTTGATCATAAAATAAGTACAGCTTCATATTTGTTACAGAGCTTGTTCGAGTCAATGTTCAAGAGAATGTAGCACCAAGAGACCAAGGGTTTTTTGTGTTAGGGGGTTTTGAGATTTTATGATAAACTAGTTTGAGAACATAAAGATAGCCTTTTTTATGGTTTATCCGCCATCCTACACAGATAGAGAGGCAAAACTGGTTTCGGAGGATCTTTTTCGCACCTATTGTGCTTTGTTGACTTGTTGTTGTTATTGTTTTCTATTACTCGCTATGAATTTTAGGTGTGGTTTGAGCTTCATATGTGATTCTTGCATTTCTAGCTAAAATAAAGCTCAACTAATGCCTTTGTTTTGCTTAATTTGATGCTATACTAAGTATGTTATATTTGTCATTCAGCTTCTTAAGCAATATGGGTTTCATCCCTTCCTCACTCACCTGACTTGGTGTGTTGTTTACAGTCTTTGCTATGTGATCCGAACCCAAACTCTCCTGCAAATTCAGAAGCTGCACGGATGTTCAGTGAGAACAAGCGTGAATATAATAGGAGAGTGCGTGAGATAGTCGAGCAGAGTTGGACTGCTGATTAATCCCTGCTGATGAAGTGTATGCATTGTATCTGAGAATGAAGAATTGGGTCCTTAAGTTGCATGTATGGCTCATTTGAGCAAGACTGTGTTAGATTGTTGCCTTACTGCTTGAATCTTGACTTAGCAATAAAATTCTTATTGTTCTTTAGGTGTGAGAATTGAGATCTTATCCCAAATCCAGATGCTATTTGTTAATTTATAGATTATAAATTCATAATCAACATAGACAATTCCCAATTCTGAAAGTTAAAACCCATTGTTTATGTCCTGTGATTGGTAATTGTTATAGCTGACCGGCGAATGTTATGGTTAAAGTCTTGGGGGTGTAATCTAAAACCTGGGACTAAATTTCGCTTATACCACTGTCTGATGTATAGTTTTTTTGTGTGTGTGTGTGTTAGCACACGGTTCACCCTTAGGGCACGCTTGGATTGGGTGTAATGAATTATGGGGGTAATAAAAGTCAAATCACCATAATAAAAGGACAATGAAGGTGAATTGAGGTGGTTGCAAGGAGGGTGGTGTGGTAGTATTGTGATGAGAAGTCGTGATAGTGGTGGTGTTGTGAGGAGAAGGGAGGAAGAGGGGAAGTAATTACCCCCCATATGAGGGTAATAATCACCCTAGTGGGATGGTGGGTAACTATTCTTCCTATGATGAGGGTATTTGTTCCCCCTTCCCTTTTATTTTCTTCTTGCCAACAATAGCTTGTTCCCTTTGCCACCACTTCATCCCCTCATCATCACCTTTAATTACCTTAGTTAGACTTTTATTAACCCTTTAATACATTACCCTCAATCCAAGCATGCCCTTAAGGGTAATCTGGATTCAGGCGAGTTCTGGGTGGATAGGTTCCAGTCCCCTCCCAATTGTTGTTGTATAGTTCTCTGTATGTCATAGTAGTTGGTTAATATCGTTGTTGTATAGTAACCTGCTCTGGAATGATGACTGTCATAGTAGGTTGCCATGTGTGATGTGCGTAGAATAGTACTCGTTATTTGCTATTGTCACAACATATCTACCACTACAATTTTTGTTTTTTTTTGTTTCTTGTTTCATATGATGCTCAAAGTCTGGTAACGACCCATGATAATGCACCCAATATCCCATCTTATCAACACAAAGGGAGGTCGGTTTTGGGGCGTGCCGTGTGACTGTGTAAACCATGGAACAGAGCCGTTAAATTTCAGATATAATATAATTAGTTTCCTAAATATTAACAAAAATAAAATTGAAGCAATGGGGTTGTTCTGTAACCCTCAAGGTCATGGGTTCGATTTTGAACAAGCGAAGACACTCATGACAATGAGACTTGAGCCATTATTCAATCATTGTATCAGTATTTTGTTCTAAGATCTCATTCCTGCAAAATCATGAAACATCGATGTTGTTTGTAGCTTGAACTCCATCATGTTGATCTTAATTAAATAGATTGCTATATTATTTGCAAATTTTCAGGATTCCCATTTTATTACGACTTACAAGTACCAATAGCTAATAGGTAATAGGAGTATTAACTTTTTTTGAACAAGGCTACTACTATATTACAGAATACAGAGATTTGTGAAGTTGAAATTAACTCATATTTACGGACTTAGGCATACATCACTTATGCAACCCAAGATTTCCGCTATTAAGAGCAAGATTTCCACTGCTGGTCCATGTTTGTTGTGCCTGAATCGAGTACTGCAAATGCCATACAACATCTTCCATTGGAGGCCGTCTGCTTGGATCGTTGCACAGGCAGTTGATAGCGAGTTCAACAGCTGTTTTGATTGACTGATATGCATATGTACCCCTCATTGACAGGTCAATCGCATGCTGAAGTGCTGATGCTGATTCTGCTAAACTCCTTTCCAGCTACAAAATCAAATTAAGATGCCCAACAATAAGAAAAGACAAGTTGGTTATGATTGAATCAAATCCCTTTCACAAAGAATAGCATCTGTAAGGAAAGTTCTGAGCAGAAGAAAGTACCTCTTGCTTTAACTCATTGACTTGGGTTTCTGATGTTATCTGTCTACCAGTTAGTAACTCAAGCAGGATCACACCAACTTGGTAAACGTCATCCTTATCCGGGTTTGCAGCATGTTGGCCATTTGGGGTGTCTACCTGCAAAGTAAAAACCAATTAACCAGTTGATGAAATACAGTTAATGAAATGAGGCTGATTAGTTGAACTGTAATTTTCTTAGCATACTCAATTAGTTACCTTGTAAGGCAAGGGAATCCTATAGTTGCTGACTTTTGGAGTGAGGCTTTCATCCAACAAGATATTCTTAATACTCAATTCATTTCCAAATACTCCTGGTACAATTCCTGTGTGCAGGAAGTGAACTCCTCTTGCAATTCCCATTGAGATTGTCATTCTCTGAGGCCACTTTAGACGATCTTTTCTTCTCCAATCTGAGCAGAAAAAACAGTTAAAATTTCTTGTAAGAAATATAACTATCGGCGTAAAAGTTTAAAAAACAATTTGTATGAATTTACCTGTCAAATGTTCTCTCAACGAACCATTTGTTACATGCTCGAAAACAACAAAGATCGTGCTACCCTGATGACGTTCCTTATATGTAACTACACAGTGTCCTAGAACGCAGACCAGATTTTGATGTCTTAACTGTGATATTACTTCTAACTGCTGTTTCAAAGCCTTGGATGAATGCTTCTCTTTCACTTTTATACATCTGACCAAAATTGCTGAGCCGCCTTGAAGCAAACCTCTATAAATCTGTAAACACAATGGTTTTACCAGTTAGCTGATAATTCTAGTTTCTTACTTCTGAAACAAAAGCATGAATCTGGACAGTAATTTTACCTGTCCCTGAGACCCTTCTGCAACCAAGTTTACACTGTCAAAGTTGTTTGTTGCTTCTTCCAGTTCTTGTAAAGTAAATGACTGGTAGGATGGAAGACCAAGGGTTGGCATCCTCATCGATTTCGGCCCATACTCTATCAAGATAAAACCATGTACACTAATTAGGATTCTTTCTTTGTTAATTCATGCTATAAGCTTTAATTTCACTGATGGGGATTCTTTCTTAAGCATTCCTGATTCTTTCTGTGGGGTCTTGTGTCATCATTGATCCAAAATCATGTTTTTCAATCTTGTTTCTAACTCATAGTTCTAATAATTTCAGATCAAGTTCAAAAACTATATAGTACAAAAATTGATCCTAAGACAGCAAAAACTCAGACAAAATTTAATCTTCTATAAAAACAAAAAAAAACATGATTATTTTGCCAAAAGAGAGTGAATTCTTACTTGAATCAACAACGGGAGAGGGGCGAGTTGACTTATCATACTTGTTTAAGTACTCAGCATCTCTTGATTTCGTTTTGTAGATCAACCAGATCAAAGAAACAACAGTACCAGCTAACAGAAGAGTCCCACCAATAATACCAAATATCAACCCAAATTTAATCCCAGAATTTTCCTGATCATGTACACTGTTCTTCTTCTTAGGAGGTGGGATCACAGCAAGAGCTTGCCTCTGACAGAATTTAGCTGGGTGCTGAAACCTCGAACCAGAAAGACAATTCCACACACTCAACACCTTCCTATACTTCCCAGATTCTGACCCAACACAGCTTGGAAGCTGCCCAACCAACAGGTTTCGAGAAATATCAACAAACCATAGTCTCTTCCCACAGGTGGTGCTCTTAGGGAGCTCACCAGTAAGCTGGTTTTCTGCCAAGTTAAGGTACCATAGAGCAGGAAGAGATAACATGGAACCCGGTACCGGCCCGATAAGATTGTTTGAGGATGCATCAAATCTTTGAAGCTGATTAAAGGTTTTGATGTCGGAAGGAATTTGAGACCTTAAAGAGTTGTTTCTCAATATTATGCTCACTACATTGCTTCCTAATGAAGGGAAATCTGGTCCTAATTTGTTGTTGCTCAAGTCGAGTTCTTGAAGAACTTGTAAGCTACTTAAATCAGGGACATTTCCACTCAACAAATTATCAGACAACACAATGCTTCTTAAGCTTTTCATGGAGGATATTTGTGATGGGATTTCGCCATAGATGAAATTCGCGCTTACATTGAGAACTTCAAGTGTGTGAAACCTGCTGATCTTTGCTGGTAAATTTCCCCAAATACCCAGTGAAACTAAGGAAAGTTTTTTCAATGCAGTGAGTTTTGTGATAACAGTGAACAATGAATCAAGTGAAAATTTCTCTGACAAAGTTTGCTGAGAAACAGCAAATTTGCCACCTGATAAAGGGTTTGAGGTTTGTGAAGGTGAAGTTCTGTTCCCAATGACAGTTAATTCTGTTATATGCCCATTTGAACATACTACTATAACAGAAGGTGAAGGTGGCTGGTAGCAAAAATCAGTCCATTGTTGCCATGATTTCAGAGATTCTGGGTATTCTAGATACTTTTGAAGTTGAAGAAGGATTCTTGCTTCTGCAGGATTTACCTGTGCTTCTGATATCGAGACGAATCCAACAAGAATCGAAGCGATATAACATAAACTGAAACAAACCCAGAACTTGAAATTCTTATTCATCTTCAATCTCTGGGTAGTTTTCTGTTTTTCTAAAAATTTGTGGGTTCAACTCAAACAGCCATAAAATTGGCAAAAAAAAAACAGAGGAAAACTGAGCAAAACCAGAACAAAATTGTGAAAAAAGGAATAAAAATGTCCCCTTCAAGAATAAAAATCTTGTAATTTGTTTATTTGGGAATTGCTTCAAAAATTTCCCAGAATATTTTTTGATCAAAATTCTGTCAAGAAACTGTGATAGCTGAGGAGTAAATGTGCCAACCAACTAAAGCTGATATACTTACATAAACATTTATTATCAGAACCAACTAACCCAGTTTGTTTGTTTCTTTACATAAACATACACAGTTTTTAAATTAAATTTTTAGAGAAAATTAAAGAGCTCAAATTTCTAAACAGAGTTAAAACAGAGGAATTATTATAAATATTCAGTACAAAATATTAAAAAAAAAAAAAGTTTGGAAAATGAGTAAAATGGTGAGTGACCTGAGTGTGATAGTTTGCCAATCTGTCAAAGCACTAAAGAAGGTAGTGGAACAGTTGCTAGGTTTGATCCTCTGCACCAGAGTCTACCTTAAGAAATGTGAATGTGGGTGATTAAGAGTTAATCACCGTCCGATTTAGTTTTAATCAGGAAAGTCAAACATTGGATGCAGTCTTGTTAGATCTTAAGGGGTTTGATTAAATTTACTATTGGTAGAACTTGGAGGTGGAGGTATCTGGAAGCACGTGATATGATCATGCAAGTATCATGAAGCTAAAATAAGTAATTAAATTAAGGAGTAGTGGTTATATTAACGTTACTGCTAATCATTCAGTGTGTTGACTCTAGACTCTAAAGTGTAAAGTGCTAAACAAGGTTTTATGAGGTTTTGATTACACCGAATAACATCGATACAATCGGCTAATATAATCAACTGGTCAAATTAGCTATTAAGCGATAACTACTCCATCCATTTAAAAATATACACCTCGTTTTGTTATCATGAAACAACTCAAAAGAATAGATAAACGGTTTTATTTAGGGATAATGATTTTTTTTTTTTTTAAGATAAAGTTCAAAAATAATTCGTCATTTTGTAATTTTGTGAATGTCTTAGGCGAATGTTCAACACAATGTGGGTATATAAAGTTAAACAATACACTATTGACTATTGAGTATGATGATGGTGGTGGAACAATCTCTAGAAATATCTGATTAAGATTTAAGACATTCAAATTTTTGTCATACGGTACAAAAATGTCATTTCACGTTGAAAATAACATTTTTGTATAATTTCTACCCCGCATTAATGTACGGAGTAGAAAATAAGGATGTATATGGTTTACTATGATATATGGAGTAGTAGTAATATCTATCGTGTAATTATTGTATATGCTTAACAGTTAACAGGTACAGAGTACACCTTAAACTACCAATGATGTCTTGGCCTAGTGGTTAAGACTGAGGGCCTGTGTACAATAGGTCTCAGGTTCGAATCCCCCCGCCCCCATTTGTAATTTATATTGCCCTTGTGGCTCATTCGCACCAAAAAAAAAAAAAAAAAAAAAAAAAAAAAAAAAAAAAAAACAGAGTACACCTTAAACTAACTACTTTTTATCTTTGGTAATGTACGAGTTTTTTAATTAAAATTTGGTTATATTGTTTATGTAATGTAGGAGCGAAAAAAAAATTAAATTATAAAATATGACATATTTGGAGTATAATGAAATTGAAATTAGAAAAAAAAAAAATTAAGGAAAAGAACATCTGAATAAGGAGGAGTGAAAAGTATGAATATAAATGATGGCTTTCAAACAAAAGATCAAAGAAATGACATGTGGCAACATGATATGCAAAACATCTCGTTTTGAAATACGGAATATTACAGTAGTATAGAACTATAGATGTTGCACATCTCTATAAAGTAAGATTATAAGTTATTGTGAGTATTATGGTAATGTGGTTGTATTATTTTCTAAATTATTGTTTGAATGATAAGGACTTCTTGAATGGATTTCAAATAAATTAGAATGCTTTTATCATATAATGTTTTCCAAATGTTTTGAATAAATGAAGTTGTTTTTTCAAAACAAAACATAAAAACTAAAACTAAAACTATTTGAGTCACCTATCAAGTGTATTTTAGGTTAAAAAGTGTGTACTCGAGTTCTCAGATTTTATTCTTTGAACCTGTCCTAGTGGGTCAGAGTTAAAATATTTTGCTGGATATGAGGATCAAGTCTAAAATAATGGCCAGACGTGTTTAGTTGTTAATGTGAGGTTTCATTTGCTTCACGGTGGAAATACATAGAAAATTTGTCTTGTTGTTCAAGGTGTAAATTAATTTCAAGGTTCATTATTTAGTCGGATGTAATTATTTATTTTAAGGAGTTTCCCGGATTGTTGTTTTTGGTTTCATAATCTTTGATTAATATGTATTTAAGTTGTAAGTTGTTGGTTTGAGTTAAGTTCTTAATTAAAGGTTAAGTGAGATAAGGAAGCAGCTCGTTAAAAACGGGTATATGTGGTGTTTATGCTCTTAAAATGGACTTGTCAAAATCACTTTCTCTTACAAAATTACAACAATATACGGAATACATAGGCATTTACTCCTGCACCCTCTTTTAATACGAAGTAGATTATTTTTCATGTACGTATAAGTGTGTAATCCGTATTCTTTTCCATCAACTTTGTAAGTTGCATATTAATTTATACAACGTGGCATCCAAGAGGCCATCAATCGTGGTATTAAGGACATCTACATTGAAGGAGATAACCTGCTTGTCATTAATTCTTTAAAAGGAACTTGGAAACCCCCTTGGAAGCTTCACAACATTATTCAGGATTGCAAGACCCTTCTTCAACAGTTTAATTCAGTTCACATTCAGCATATTTTTCGTGAGGCAAATAGAGCAGCAGATTGGATAGCTAATGTTGGTCACCTAATTATTGAGCCTATGTATATTACTACTAGTTCTAGCCCAAAATTAGAAGATATTGTAAACAGTGATTACTTAGGTTTCACCCTCGTGCAGAGGGGCTCCTAAGTTTTTTTTCCTTACCTTTTTAAAAAAATAAAAAATTATACAGCGTAATTGCAAATTTACAGATTTTTATTCACTTTTTTTTAGGTCATCTATTTTTTTTCGTACACTCACCCATATTTTTACACTCTCTTACTTTATTTATATTTTTATTATACTCACTCACTTTTTCACACACTCTCTCCTTTATTTTAATATTCGTATCGTAAGTACTAACGATATTATAAAACAGAGATAGGAATACGGAGTATAGGTAGTGTTCATGAATTTTTTTGAGAATTGCTAATAGAAATCCCCGAATGATAATTGTAAGGTAACAACAATGTGAACAATGTTAGGATTTAAAGAAATTATGGAATAGGATATGAACTCAAATAATTGGCAAGTAGTACAAAATAAATGTCATATCATACTTACATTTGATAATAATGGATGTGGGAAATGGTGCTGCGTCGGTGGTGGGCTGCGAATGTTTCTTACTCTGTATTTATTTAATTGTGGTTCTTTATTTATGACCCTTTTCATTAAACAAAGAAACGGTAAGTTTTTTTCCTATAACATGATTCAATGATTTGCTAATAGTAAGATCACTACTTTTAAATTATACTCCACTTATTTTTACTTTTTAGTATGTGTTTTGGCATCTTTAAATTTGTGGTTAATACTTAAATAGATTTTTGTATCGTAAAAGGACAACCAGAATTCTCCCACAAGTTAGAGTAATACTTCCTTCGTTCCATAATGTATATTCTCCATATTTGCTACTTCGTATTTATGTGGTTAAAGATTAAAAACTTTGACTATAATTAATAGTTTGAATATTAGAGAAAACATTGACTAATTATGAGATCTCAATGAATCCGTTTCAATGTAAATTTTTCAAATGCCAAATTTTTATAATTTTAGTTAATACCTAATTAAATATACTGAATAGTTAAAGTAGTGTATAATGAAAAAGTGATAAATTTTATAGAAAGGAGAAAGTATAATGAAGGGATTTTTTGTTTTAAAGAATGCATCGGGTACGATTATTAGTTGATAAATGCAACATGTACGGATGTACCCTAAGGTTCGTATTCTTTAAATTGTGACGGTACAGCTAAAGGTGTTCCTGGACCATCAGGGGTGGAGGTATAATTAGAGACCACGAAGGTATTATGGTATCTGCTTAGTCAAATAGTTTTTTCCATTTTAGATTTTGCTCCCTTATAACTTAATTAATAGAATCTTGGAGGAGGACGTTAAAGGTGTGTCGTTCCCACGCTTAGCCACCCCCTAGATTTAGCGTAGTTTTTTGTTTGGTTTCTTTTCTTATTTTGTTGAAGCTTCTCTTTTCCGTTGAATCAAAAACATATCCTTAAAACTAAGGACATTAACCATTTCACCCACATTTCTACAATCTAAGAAGCGGGGAAATATTAAGGGTGGTCGTGAAAATTTTAGTTATGAAAATACAAACTCTCTACGTTTAGTTTTTCAACCTAATTATCGTAATTATGCAATTCTCTCACCATAAAATTTGAGCGGGACATAATTAACGGGTAAAAGAGAAAAAAACATTGAACAATAGAATATATTTTGTTTGGGGGTTACAAAATGAAAAAAATGAACATGTGAGCAGGTAGCCCACCATTGGTACAAGTGTACAACAATGACATAAACATATGTTAAAATCTTATAGTTATTTTGGGCTACGTAGCTCAAAAAAATATAGCTCAAAAAATAAATTATTTAAATTAAATATAGGGAGCTACAAAGCATTGTAGCCCACCAATGTGATAACTTGTAGTTTTAATCAATTGTAGCTAGAAATTTGACGTGGCAAAATTAGCCACAGCATCGTGTATCTCACCATTGGAATTGCTCTTAGGGAAGAAAGAGAGAGAAATAGCCAAGTATTTTTGGATTAAAGAGCATGAATCCAGGAAAAAAAAAATGATTAAGGCTTTGTTCTATTCGACTTTTTTTTACTGGACTTATATTATTTGAACTTATCTTAATTTATCTGAGCTTAATTGAACTTATTTGAACTAATTTGAACTTATTTTATCATAAATAAACTTATTTGCACGAAAATGTAGGGAAAAACTTATTTTTTCTTAATTGAACTTATTTTGTCTGAAATAAATCAAAATAAGTCGAATAGAACAGAGCATAACGCATAGGTGATTCTTTTTCAAAGATGAGGGATACTTGGTACACTTCTAAAATTATACTCCGTAATGACCTAATGGGTACATGATGCATTCATTTAAACCACAGTGTTGCTACGGGGTTTACGGTTAGTGGAGTTTACTTTTTGTTAACATGAAACAATTTAATAAAAAATTGCATTTTATATTTATACGAAAAAGTATAACATATAATGTACTCCGTAGTTGGATAAGATGGTAGAAAGTATAACTTTTAACTCAGGAGGGGTATACCGTATACGTGACACATACATTCTTATAAACACCTTTTAATATACTTCGTATTAGAATAGATGTAACTGCTGAAAATGTTACTTTGTACCTTTATTAAACTACTCTAGACTCTCTAGTATGTGTTTTACTCTGTACATCATGCATTTTTAGTATTTACTTTTAGTATGGGTCTTGGTATCTTTAATTTTGTGGTTATTAATAAATTATATATTTTTTTAAATTGAAAAGGACAATAAGCAGAATTCTCCAATAAGTTAGCTTAATAAATAGGGCAAGACCACAAAATTTTCTGACAGATATGTTGATTGCTGGCCTTGTAGGATTTTATAATTAATGTGGAGCTCATAAAATGATAAACATGATCTGGGAAAAAACAGGGGAAGGATGGTTTTCAACAAATGTGAATGAGAAATAAAACCAAAGAAATTTTGTCCCTCTTTAAAGTTGTCGTGTAAGTATTCTCTGTACTTATAAATGTTATAATATGCCAATGGTTTTTTTTTTTCTTTTTTAAGAAGAAGAGAGACAAAGTTTATTGGAACTTTGATTTTAAATTTATGTAAATTACAAATGATAAGAAAAAATATTAAATATTAGCTTACATTTATAAATACTAAAAAAGAGAAGGAAAAAAAATATGCGTCTTACAAATTTACTTGGAAGTGCAGGAATCACCTTCGAAATAGATTGTTTTCTATAAATAATTATTAAAAGTATTACATAAAAATATTTATGGAGTAGTAATCATCGTGTGTTGCATGAGTACTAAACTAGTAGTAAAAAAAATGTGTGATTCGAAATAGCTTGTCTTTTATTTTGGCAACCAAAATAGCATATGTATGGAGTAGAAGGCAATAAGAGGGGTAAATTGACTTTAACTACCTAAAAATATTGACAAATTGTTTTTTACGTAGTACTACCTAAAAATATAGAAAGTGTGTTTTACCACCTAACTTTTTAAAAAAAATATATGTTTTACCAAATCTTAACGGCAAGATGAAAGGAAACTTTATGTGGTCCCCTTTTACGACACAAATCAAATACTTGTATAAATTATACCTTTAAGCAGCTTGATTCTCCTTTGCAAATCTGGAAAAGAATTATGCCTCTATCAATTTGAAAAATACTACCAAATTGTAAGGGCAAATTGTAGCTTATATGCATAGAATTGGTGGGAGAAGAGACATGAAATAAGAAATCTAACTGTTGAAAGCCCCCCATATAACGTTTTCGTCCATCTTACCGTTAAGAGGTAGAAAAAAATAAATTTAAACTTCTTTTTATGTAGTAAAATTTAATTTCTCAGGTGGTACTTTAGGTGGTAAAAGTCATTTTTTCTCAATAAAAACATAGCATATTTTTTTTTTGTGTGTGATTGAACCATTAGGGTATACAGATTATAAATGGAGTGAGGGGGTTCGAATCTGAAACACATCGTACGCACGCCCTCAATTTTAACCATTAGGGCAAGACCTCATTGATACAAAGTAAAATACAATCGTTAGTAAACTTGCAATTAAAGTAATAAATAATTCCACTTTGCACAATCCTAAAACAAAATAAAGGGGTGAACACTAACTTCATTTTAGTCATGAAAATGATCAAATGAACTATCTTCTTTCATACTTTTCGAATTTCTTATGTATCTAACTTGTTTTTTTTTTACAAAAATGTTATCTTATGGAACTAACTTAGAGACATATGAACACAACATTGTTATAATATATCCACATTCCTCCAAAAATCATAGGATGGATTTAATAATCAAATGTTAAATAAAGGTTTTCGAAGTGGATAAATTAAAAAATTGTAAATTTTATAGAAAGCCATAAAACTAATTAAGTATTCCGTAATTCATAATCCTAAGTAAAAGTAAAACTAGGTAGAACCTAATATTAAACTAATACTTTTTAGTTTTGAGTGATAATCAACTTATAAGTCAAAACCTTTGAAGCCTTTGACAGCAAGCTAGGCTTGTATTCTTTAGCATGGACTTAATTATCATCGACCACCATTTCCTAAGCCAACGAATATTTCACATGGTTGACGTTAACTTGCTAACTGGCGCATCTATATCTTACCTATTATACAAATGACATACATATATAAATATATATGACCGAATATCTTAATTAAATCAAGATGGATGTTGGTATATTAGTTGCTCACTTTCTCTCAATTAATTACCGTAAATATATTATTTAGAGTCTAGTCCTAACTTTTGACACGTAATTTGAGGAATAGATTAGACTATTAGAGAAAGTAAACAGATAAATTGATCAAGATAATATTATCGCTGATAAAAGAGAAATGCTAGGCCATATTAACTAAATTTAATTAATTGGATGTTTACCTTCACTGATCACATCCTTAGATAGTGTTGTCAAAGAGATACGTTACAAAAGAAAGGAAGTATAACACTATAACTATATGTCAAGTTACATAGTAGTATACTTGGTGTTGGAAATTCTCATTGGAAAACACAAAGGAAAAAAAGGTGAGTGAAAATAAAAGAGTCCCACATAGAAAAAACTCTTCATATTCTCCTTGTTTATTAATTGGGGAATGAGTGTAACTCTTGTTTAAGAAAGTGTGAGAATGGTATGGGTGGACACATCACAAACACGCGCGTGCCGGGCCGGGCTCGGGCCGTGGGCCATGGCCATGGGCCTTGGTACTTGGTACTTGCGGTAACTGGACCGTTTTGGTTAAGTCATTGTTACGAGAATCTGTATTGATTACGTAACCGTTGGAATAATTACCATTAATTACGTCCGTTACTATATTCAATGTTTCTGACCGTCATTCCCTCAACAATTATTCTTCGTTCAGTTCATCGAATCAGATAAGTTTGTTCTAATTTTTGGTTTAATCGCAACACTTGGTATAATATAGCATGCTATTTCCTCAATGCATGTAATAATTCGACTTTATTTCCGATTCATATGCACTAAGGTACTAAGAGTTCATCTTGCGAGAAGGGTCAATCTCCTAATTATACTCTTTGTCTTCGTGTTTATATTTTTAAAAAGAGAAATACTATATTAGTGGAGGGTTGTTAATAATAATAATTGAGAAATTAAGACAACACGGTTTGATGGAAGGAATGGAAGCATAGAAAGTGGGCTTTGTTAGCCAAGAAAACGACCAGGGAATGTGCCTTGGAGATTACGGCGGCGCAACTTGCACCTGTCAAGTTAAAGGAGCTTACTAGCTTAGTACGCACCATTTTGCCATTTAAGCTTCTTTCAATGCGTTTGGTAAATGGTGACTTTGAATGTCGGTTTCGGAGCTTCGTCATGAGTTGTAAGTTTGTAACTTAGAGCATTTCCCTTTCTATTTTTTTTTATTATTTTTTTAGGGTTTTTCTACATTTACCTCTATATTTTATGATTTCAATGTTGTATACTATGGATTTAACATCTTCCAAATTATACACTTGTACCCCTGTTCTTGTAAAATATAGTCAATATTATCCTTGTTGTTAATCTAACATTTAAGAACTTAGTTAATTTTTAACCAAGTTAAGGTTTTTCTATATTATAATCAACATTATTTTTGTTGTTAACCCAATGTTAATGAAGAAAAATCTTGAATTTTTAAAAATATAACCGACCTTGTTAACATTGAGTTGGCTATAAGGATAAAAATGATTAAAGTTTGCAACTATAAGGGTACAATGTGTAAAATTTAAAACGTTTGGGTACAACGTAGAAATCAATGAACTAAAAGGGTACAATGTAGAAAAACCCTATTTTTATTTTTTATTTTTTATTATTGGTATGTTGTAAACTGTTGGGGCGAATTCGAACTAGAATGGGAGTATGTGACCCTATTGTTACTTGTTACTCGTAGTACTTAGAATCTTACTATCGTGTGGTTATTATAGTGAGACGTAAGAAGTTATATGCACAGAGTAAAATTACATCGTAAAAGTTATGTTGTAACTTATCTCATACAAGTACTTATTAGAGTATTTCACCAAATAATAATTATGTGAAAATTGAAATGATTTTATTTTACAACTATAAGGTTGTGGGTTCAATCTCAATTATAAGTATTTTGAAGGAGTTTCTCATACCATTTCCTCAACGTTAAAGTGCCTAACCCGTTAAAATAGGAGTTCCGACTTCATAGGGATATTTATTTTACATTTTTACAAAAAAATAAACTAGAGCAATAAATTTTTAGGACCTAATTGCAAGTTATATGGAAATTTTAAATCGATTTCACCAAAATATTACCTTTTTAAAAAGTTAAAAAGATATTCCTATTTTTAGTAATCATCATCCCATAATAGGATTTTTTTTCTTTAAAATATGATAACGAAAAAAGGTCTTGCGCGCACTAGGTGTACAATAAATTTATTGTACACCAAGATAACTTTTACCCATTTTTTTTGTAACTTTAACTTAGTTTTGATTAACTTTTATATTAGTAAAAAACGTTAATAGATAAACATTTTAAAGAGTTAAATGATTAATTTTATACATTATTAGTGATTTTGAAGAAACAAGTTTTATTAAAATGAAAATATATACCACTAAAAAATGGATAACTTTTATGGACGATGATAAAGGTCGCAAGTTGCGACAACATTTAGTTGTCGCAATCTTACGTGTCGCATTTTAATTGGTACATATAGGCGACACGTAGGCTAAGAGTCAACATACTATTTTTACTATCAATGCAATATTTTTACTATGAAAATATGTAAATCAGGTAGTCGGTATAAATAAGGAAACATATTAGAATATTGAGATCTTCCTAGATTTTATTGAAACATTTAAAATAGGATATATAAATAAAATATTTTAGTTTCCAGTTTAAATCATGACACATAAACATGTCATGTCATCATTATGACACGACTTAAAGGTCGCATGTTGCGACCTTTATCATTTTCGAACTTTTATATATATAAGCTTAACTTTTAAACATTTTGAGTTAACTTTTACTTTGGTGTATAATATTTATTGTACAACCCTTGTAAATAAGAATTTGTGTTTTATAATCAAGTCCTAAACTTTCCATACTTGAAAAAAAAAAAACTTGATTTGTCATATTAGACCCATTGGAGTATTGGACCAAAAAGTATATTAGCCTTCTATGGCTCTATCCGGCCAGTTCCCACATTAGCCACATACCTATCACTCCATGGCCCGATAACGCACGTTGTCTCGTACTCCACACGCCCATGGCACAAGTCACAAGTCACAACAACATTTTTCGGAGAATGATTCGGTAACCCATGGGTTTAGCAACCCTCTGACGTGGAATCTGAGTTGGCTGAAGTATATATTTGATTATTGCTTATGTGTCTAAAAACATTTAATTCCTTAAAACCGGTCAAGTAATGTTATCAGCATAATAATCATTACTCCCTCCGTCTCGGAATACTTGACCTATTTTTCTTATCGGGTCGTCCCTTAATACTTGACCTGTTTCTAAAAATGGAAATATTCTAACAATATTATATTATTTCTCACTCCACCCCTATTAACCTACCTACCCCCTACTCCATACAAAAAGTAATTAAAAATTCAACCCCTACTCTCCCCAACCCCACCTCTTAACCCACCTCCCACTAACTACATTAAAATAATACCCCACTATCAATTACTCCCTCCGTTTCTTTTTGTTGTATCCGTTTCCATTTTAAGCGTTTCATATTGTTGTATCCATTTAGAATCTATTCTATTTTTGGACATACATTTTATCCTAAAATACCCTTACATTTCTATCTAATTACCAAAATACCTAAAGATTCTACCCATATTCACACCTAATTTTCCCCACCCATAATATTTAATTCTTTTCCCTTCCCCATATACCCACTCTCTCACCTCCTTTATCACCCATCATTATCACTCCTCTCTCTTACCTTATTTCTTTATTATTTTTTCACTCCTTTATTTATTATAATCTCTTACACCCAATCATTTTTCTTACACCCAATCATTACACTTATACCCATACAAACCAATATTCCAATTTTCTTAAAAACCACACCAAATTCCAAATGGATACATCAAAAAGAAATGGAGGGAGTACTACCTATTAAATTAAATAAGTCAATTCAAGTCCCTTAAACTCTGTGCCGGTCAAACCGGGTCGAGTATTTCAGGACGGAGGAGTACAACTTACAAAGTAAAATAAATGACCCTTCCTCCATTCACTTCCAGTTCCATACTCCAACTACGGCTACCATCTCCGCCATGGCGCCATATAACTACGACGGCACGACCCACCAACATTAGGGTCGTCTTCGGGAAAGACCAAAGAAGTTTGAATAAAGAGGGCGTATTGTTAAATCGCGCCACCATCTTTGACCACCAAATCCTAGAGGGACTTTAAACAATAGAAAAATCTTAACTTTCACTATGTCAGTAACAAAATAACAAAAAAGTACCCGTGATACATGGTCTTGCAAATGGTTAAATTCAGCTTTCAAAAACATCAAATCTAAAGCTTTAATCCTCCAAATTGGCTATCAAAAATACTGTAAGATCGAGGTCCCTTTACAAGGCACATACATGATACAACGGTAGTGTTCCGGTGTTGTAAAGATGGAAACAATGGGCTTCGAATGAAAGCCCTTTCGTATGTGTTGAAGATCTTGCTTGCTTGAATGAGTCGAGTCCGAATTCGCCTGCACAAGAGCAGAGTCACTAGCCTCGGGGGTGTTTCCGAGGAAAGCCCCTCCGATGCCTAAGTAAAAATGATGCTCGGATTCTAGAGAGAAGTTCTCTAGAAGAGTAGTCTTAAGGCGATAAATTGGACGTACCTTGAGGTGTGAGCCTTGGCGGCCTATTTATAGTGTTTGCATAATAAATGCCCATAGGTCATTTATTGCTATTGGGCCTTGGGCCTTAATGGATGGCTGACTAGCCATTGGTAGGTTTGATGCTGTTGTTTAGAGCCATTGGGCTTTGGACTTAGTGGCCCAATTGAGAATCAATTGGGAGCCCAAACAGGTAGAAAATGACGTTTGAGGGTATCCATGGTTCAAGAGTTGCAGTTGAGGGGTTGAGGTTCTAAAGTACAGATTTTAATGAGAGTGGTTTTTGAGGAAGAAGATGGATATGAAGAGCTAGAACTCGGAAGAAACGCTACCATTATTGATGGCACTAAATACATAGTACGGAACTCTTTGGAATCACCTTCCATTCAATGTCATTATGGTCAATCTATCTTAAAATAAAATTTAAAAATTTTGGTTAATTTTCCATGAAATAAAATACTGGTCAGTTATTACTTAACCACATATACAAGGGCTTCGTACGTTGTAGAGTTGTCAAAAACTGACCCAACCTGAAAATCCGGCCTGAATCGACCGAACCCATGACCCGAAATTACGGTAAAACAGGTAACCCGAAACCCGATTTGTACCTGATCCGAAAAAACCGATAACCGATTTTAGCCCATGTTGTAACACCCGAACCCGAACCCAGCCCGAAGATGACCGATAACCGAACAATGACCCGAAACCCGATTCGATGTTCGACCCGATGTCAACCCGAAACTGATTGTAACTCGATGAAACCTGCTATTGGCCCGACCTGTGACAACTCGCTACCCGACTCACCCGACCTGTGACAACTCGCTACCCGACTCACTCACTCTTCCATGGCCTCCACTTCAGAACTTTAAACCACACACAAGCCTCAACTCTTACTGAAAAATTCACACAGGAAGAGATTGACCAGGCAGTAGCTTCCTGCGATTCATCAAAGGCTCCGGGCCCTGACGGGTTTAACTTCGCATTCATTAAAAGTTCGTGGGACGTGATAAAAGCAGATGTGTACGAGCAAGTCTACGAATTCTGGAAGACTGCCAGACTTCCGCGAGGGTGTAATTCCGCCTTCATAGCCCTTATCCCGAAAACTAATAATCCAAATAGCCTCAAAGATTATCGGCCCATTAGCATGGTCGGGAGTATGTATAAGATAATTTCAAAGCTGCTGGCTCGCCGTCTACAGAAAGTCATCAACATCCTCATTGGCCCTCAACAATCCTCCTTTATTAAGGGTAGACAAATTCTCGAAGGAGCCTTGATCGCCACTGAAGTAATTGATTCATGTAAAAGAAACAAAACCAAAGCAACTCTACTGAAACTTGACTTCCATAAAGCATTTGACAGCATCTCGTGGACATACCTAGATTGGGTATTAGAAAGAATGAAATTTCCCCCTCAATGGTGCGCGTGGATCAGGTCTTGTGTTATGACGGCATCGGCATCTATCCTTGTCAACGGCTCACCCACAGACACTTTCAAACTCCAAAAGGGACTTCGCCAAGGCGATCCTCTCTCACCCTTCCTTTTCAACCTTGCTGTGGAACCGCTTAATCTGCTAATACAGAAGGCCATATCACTAAATTTATGGGAGGGCATTGGAATGTGTAGGAATGGTTCGAAGGTGTCGCATCTTCAGTATGCGGACGACACCTTAATTTTTTGTCCCCCAAATATCCAATCACTGATGAACATAAAGAAGACTCTCATATTGTTTCAACTATCATCCGGCTTGCAAATTAACTTCCATAAAAGCTCGATTTTTGGAGTTAATGTGGAAAACCAGTGGCTTCAAGAAGCAGCGAACTCATTACTTTGCAAAGTCGAATACTTGCCGTTCAAATACTTGGGCCTTCCAATAGGGGGCAACATGAACCGCATCAATATGTGGGATCCTATCTTGGACCGAATGGGGAAGAAACTCGCCTCATGGAAGGGAGGTCTGCTATCTATAGGTGGGCGTGCAACCCTGATAAAAGCATGCCTATCTAGCTTACCCTTGTATTATATGTCATTATATCCAGCCCCCATGGGGGTGATCGAAAAGATACGAAAGATTCAACGACAATTCCTTTGGGGCAGCGATCATGGCAGAAAAAAGCTTTCCCTTATTGCCTGGAACATTGTCGAAGCCCCAAGAAGTTTGGGCGGGCTTAACCTTGGAAACATTCAGCACAAAAACTTGGCTTTATTGGCCAAATGGATATGGAGGCTACTAAATGAGCCTCACACGTTTTGGCGCAAACTGATACAGGAAAAATACGGATATGGACCTCTATTTTCTATCCTCGACCTGCAGATCCCAAAACAGGGGGGGACTTGGAGACACATATGCCACTCACTACTGAACCACCCACAGTCGAGAGCGATGCTGAAATCGCTGATCTGTAAAAAAGTCGGAGATGGACAGGAGACACTCTTTTGGCACGACGTGTGGCTTGGTAACGCCCCCCTCAAAGCCCTCTTCCCAAGGCTTTTCCTAATAAGCACAACCAAAAGTGCGAAGGTGGCCTCCATGTGTTTTTGGGATGGCCTGGAATGGAAGTGGACATTAAATTGGGCAAGAAATCTCAGACCTCAGGACAACCATGAGCTTTGTAATCTTCAGCAGCTTCTACACATTGTCAGTCTCTCACCTGGGGACCCTGACTCCTTTTCTTGGATACCTAACAAGAAGGGTGACTTCTCAGTAAAATCATTCAGCTACGAACTTGCAAAATGTGACTTAAGTGGCCCAAAACAAACCTACGCTGGGGTATGGAGAGGCCTAGTTCCATACCGAGTGGAGATCTTCATCTGGATCGCCCTCCAAGGGAAGTTAAACACCAAGGATAAATTGTTGCGACTCGGTATAATAGATGCTTCATCGACAAATTGCGTACTGTGCAACTTAGCTCCAGAAACAAGTGATCACATTTTTATCCACTGCACACTGTCTCAAAAAATCTGGTCATGGTGGCTCGAACTATGGCAGCTTTGTTGGTGCATGCCATCAACCACCCACGAAGTATTCGAGCAATGGTTTCACCCTAACCATGGGGCTTTCTTCAAGAAGGTGTGGAAAGCAAGCTTCTTCATCATACTATGGACCATATGGAGGGAGCGGAATGGTCGATGCTTTGAGAACGTCTCTTGTTCCATCTCTCAACTCCAAAACCTTGTGCTGTCACGAATTAGCTGGTGGATCAAAGGGTGGAATGACGACTTCCCTTACAGCTCCATTGACATCATACGACAACCATTGTGCCTCAAATGGGATCCTGGTAAGGCAAAACACCTCCATAAACCTACTGCACTGCCCATGCAAATATGGGCTCCACCCCCTTCATCCTCCTACAAATGGAATGTAGATGCCTCCATGAAAATATCCGAGTCCAAGTCTGCAGTGGGTGGAGTCTTGCGAAATCATGATGGAGTGTTCAAATGCCTCTTTTCATGCCCAATCCCCTTCATGGAGATTAACCACGCTGAGACTTATGCCATATATAGAGCATTAAAAATATCCCTGGACTTCGAAAGGAGTCACCATGGCAAGCTCATTATTGAGTCAGACTCGGCAAATGTTGTTCGTTGGTGCAACGGAGATAGCAGTGGCCCGTGGAACCTTAATTTCATCATCAATTACATCAGACACTCTATGACGAAGGGTCAGGGGGTGGATATTGTTCACAAAGGCCGCGAGACGAATATGGTGGCAGATTTAATGGCGAAAAGAGGGCTCACGAGGCACGATGACTTCATTGCATGGTTGTAAAATCTCATATTGATGCCCCTGTATTGATAGAGCAACTCCTAAGCAGTACGAATTGCTCACAGTTGTAATCGTAGCCATTGGGCTTTGAAATAATAATAAAACCCAACTTATCAAAAAAAAAAAAAAACCCGACTTGTCATTGACACGACCAAATATTAACTTCAACGATAAATCTATTTTAATTATTTATTACTAGATACTGAAAAATTAAAACGCGAAAAAATTAAAACGCGCGTGTTGAACAACTTAACGTTTTTATATAAATAAACAAAAGTAATTAAAGTAAAACTTGTTTTGTTTTTTCAATGATTTCGAGTTATTTTTTGCAAATTGGATGAAATGAAAGGTAAGAATTGAATCTAACATTCTAACTGACAATCTTTCTCTTTGTTTTCGCGACCTATGTCAATGTTCTCAACAACGAGAAAAACGGTTACACTATTACACATGATACTCGCATTGGCTCGAGACCCACTCACTTACCCCTCATTAAAAAAATGAAATTCGAGTTGCGGGAGTAAATGTTTTTCACTTTCATATTCTGAGATGACCAATTCGGTCATTGGTTCGTAATCTATATTCATCTTATATATGTATTGACTTGACAAAAACACACGATTATTTGGTCTATATAAAATTTAACTCAAAAATAAGTTAAACAACATTTTTTACAATATAAAATAATTAAAATGTATAGGTTAATTATCAGACCCAAGTTTGACCCGTCCCCTAGAGTGATCCGACCTGAATTCTATCTGATCCGATTATTATACGATCCAAATCAAGATCCGAACCCGAAAATAATTGTGCTGCTAACCGACTTAAACCCGACTCGATAAGACCCGAACCCGAAATTACCTACTACAAATCGATTTAAACCCGACCCGATATGTCCATATCATGTTCAGAACAAAAATGGTATGTCAAGATCATGTCCAAATCATAACCTAAATGTCTAGATAATTTAAACCCGACCCGATATGTCCATATCATGTTCAGAACAAAACTGATATATCAAGATCATGTCCAAATCATAACCTAAATGTCTAGATAATGTCTAGATTAGAACCAATATGTCAAGATCATGTTTGTATGAGAACCGACCTATATAGATCATATCAAGTTTAGAACGAATATGTACAGATCGATCATGTCCAAATCAGAAGTGATGAGTCCGGGTCTGACATATCAATTCAGATCATGTCCAGATTATGACCATATCAGAACAGATATGTACATAGCAGTGCATAATAAAACAGACCTGTCCGATCATAAACAATCTATCCATATCATTTTTAGATCAAAACCAACATGTCCAGATTATATCAAGATCCTATCTAATATGTCAAGATGATGTCCAAATTAATATATTTAATGTTGATGATTTCATTTTTTTAAGTGTACATATTTAATGCTAATACTGAAATGAAAAACTGAACTAAATTAAAATTAACTGAACTGAATGCTCCTAAACTAGTAAACTGAACTTAACTAAAAAAAAATAAGCTCTAAAACTGAAATTAACAAAAAAATAACAAGGCCTAATATTAAGTCTATAACTTCATAAAACTATAACACTATAACCGTATAAGGTAGACTTGTAAAAATTTATCGACCAGAAACTTAATACAGAAATGGCCCCAAAAAAATGAATTTTGAACAAAATTTTGTGACTTATCTGATTTTATCCGAATCTAAACACCCGAATCTCTTTCTACATTTGCAATTATCCATCTTTTAATTAACCTCCACTTTCCTCCATTTGAAAGGAACAAGAATTCAAATGTTATTTTAGTCTGACATAAATTTTCATCCATTTAACGTTGTTCTAGTTTCAATTGTGCAATGGCTTATTGATTTGAAGGAGCAAAGTACGTAGTATTGTTTTGTTAAGCTCTTTACTCAATTTAAATAAACATTAGCTTCAAGTACTCCGTACCATTCTAGATTTCTAGGCCTGTTTGACTTTTGTCTTGATTTACGTGAACATTATTCCCAATTGAGAAGGTAAATATGTAAACATTATTCCCAATGACCATTA
This sequence comes from Spinacia oleracea, assembly GCF_020520425.1. Lineage (NCBI taxonomy): Eukaryota > Viridiplantae > Streptophyta > Magnoliopsida > Caryophyllales > Amaranthaceae > Spinacia > Spinacia oleracea. The sequence continues at coordinate 124,549,644 of NC_079487.1, read as the reverse complement.
ATGTTGGGTGATGAAAAATAAAAGCTTTAATTTTTTTTTTCTTAAGAAACTAATGCCATATCATCTTACACATCAGCTGCCATATCACAGGGTTATCAACCCTGAGGGTTAATAGAACATTTTCCACCTTTTTCATTCGATCTCTTGCAGAGTCAAGTTTTTTGAGTAAGGGTGTCGGTATGTTAACAAACTAATTATCTGATCCATATTTATTTCCTTTTTCTAATAAATATAACTTATACAAGGTATAAACGTTTTTCTTTTTTAAAAAATTAGGTGGTTGGCCGACCACCATTGCAAGTTGCATCCACGTGGCTCCGCCACCGCATATACATAGTACTCCGTATTCAACTATTCATCAACGAAAATACAGAGTAGTATCTTTTTCTAGAGCTGGCAAAATCTGACACGACATGATAACACGACACGAACCAGACACGAAAAAAGCGGGTTAGTGTCAAGGTTTACGACCTGTTTAATCAAATGGGTCAACACGACATTGACACGTTTAATTAAATGGGTCGGGCTAGTGTTGAGATTCTCAACACGAAACTGACACGACTTAAATCGATTAAGAAAAATCAACCAATAATTTAATGTATTCGGTTACAAACCTTATAATAAAACTAACTTTATCGAACAAACACGACACAAACCGGACACGAAAAAAACGGGTTAGTGTCAAGAGATTATGATACGATTAGTTAAACAGGTCAACACGACACGACATGTTTATTAAATGGGTCGGGTTAGTGTTGAGACTTTTTCAACCCGTTTATATTCGACACGAACACGAATACGATCCAACACAACACGTTTGCCGTCTCTATCTTTTCCTATAGGCTTAAGTTAGCTTGGTGGTTTCGCGCACTTTGTCTCGTCTCATTTGAACAGCACTCTCCAGTCTCCACCAAATCATCAATGCGCCCAAAAATGAAATAAATTGGCGTCGCTACAGACGAATCAATGCAAAAAAAATTGGTGAGTTACCTCCACATTAGTTGATTGATTTCGCCTTTCTGGGTTCAAAAATTAGACCTCATTCATTTATGCACTTCTCTAGTTGAATCAATTTTTAGTTACTATACCTACGCGCCTTCAATTTGCAAGACTATATGACATGCATTTTTCATTTTTTTTGTATATTCTTTTGGAAATTCCCTTTCAATATGGTGTTTGCACCCCTTAATTGTTGACCCAATTGCAATTCTGGGTTTTATCAACACAACATTAAAAAAAGGTTGCAATTCATTCGAATTTTGTTTAGAAATTATGAATAAACAATATGAATTCTTGATTATGCTCAAGCATTTTGTTCTGAGACAAGACTAATTCTTTGATGTTTGGTTTACCCACAAAAAATACATTTTGTAATGTTCATTTTGAAATTAGTTATTCTAGTGGGCGAAAAGTGGGAGAATATACTAGAGGAATTGTAGATGTGGTAATGTAAGATATGCATGCTTGGCGGGGTTTTCGTTGTAGGATACATTCCATAACCAAAATGTGTATTTTAGACATGTCAATGAGGACTATGAAGTTGTTGACATGAGATTCTATTTGTTAGAGGTTGTTTTTGTGTATAATAAGCTCGGCTTGCAGAAACCGGGGTAGAAGAAAAGGCGATTGTATATTGTTCCTGTAAGAAGGTAATTCATCTAGTTGTGTTTACTGTTTAGGGAGTAGTCAGTTTGACAAGGTTGTATCAGTTTTGCAGCTTCTAAGTGCTACCCTCTCCTCCCTTTCCAATGATAGAAAGAATCTAAAGTCTGGAAAAATATGGTGTCATTCTTAACTGTCTGTGTAAGAAGGTTCTGAAGGCTGTTTTTGTGAGAAGAAAGAAAATTGTCGATTTTATTAGGTGAATTGGTCCTTGGACATTGATTCTTTTTCATCAGTAGATTAGATTTTTGAGGACTTGAAGTTGCAGTGATCCAAAAAGCCTTTTAATTAAGAGCTTATAAAGGAGGCGTGTAACTTATACTCCGTACGTTTTGATTTTCATGTTCAGAATCTGCTGCTAAATTTATAAGGAGCCTTTTCTTTTTCTAGGAATCTTCACAGAAACACGATATCTGTTGGACTACAGAAACTGTGGAAAAGTAAGTAACTAAGTAAGTTCCGTAATGCTCGCTGCTTTCACTGATTTGTAAAATATTGGAAGCCATAGAAAGTGAAGAGCAATTCCAAATTTCTTTTTATGCTTTGTCAATTGTCATTAATATTGGTTAGAAACGTTCAGAGTAGAAAACACAAATTACAAAAACCGAGCAAACTTCTGAGCCCTTTTAAATGTTTCAATCATCTGTACGGATGGACTGATTATGGCTGTGAAGGACTGTTGCTGTTTATTCTAAAATTTAATAAGCGGTAAGCCTCTTCTTTACCCCCTTTCAAGGATTGATCATTCAAGGCATTGTTTAAGGACTTTTTGGCTCAGCTGATTCAATGTCTCATCCCCCTTTCCCTATCGGAATCATACTTCAATGATTTACAATTGCACCTCATTTTCTCGTTTTTCCCTACAGTATGTATGATTGGATAGTATGAGCGTTTGTATGGGGAAAATGGAAGTTTTACCAGAGATTCTAGCCCTTGTGAATTGTGATCCTCTCCTGTTCCATTCTGAACTTGGAGTGGATAACAAAATTGTGGGCAGATATACATAGTATTTTGTTGGCCAGTTTATTTACTACAACTGGAGTTCATCTGCTTTGTCTGTAGGATGGTTTAGGCCTTTAAGGTTGACTTTTCCTGTTTGTCACAAGTAGCTGAAGGGTTTCGTAAGGAAATAATCAGCTGTTTTATGCGTGACAGATAACATCCGCGTAAGCACTCTAGTGTGAGTTAGAATAGGATCCAGATCATTAAGAGCTGAGCCATGTCCTTTGTTTTGTTAATCAATAAAATCATTGGGATATACGTGAGATGGCTTCCTGATGGCCTGACCCCTGAGTAGTTTGAAAGTCTTTAGTAACTTATCCTATGTGGATGAGATGCAGTGAATATGGGACCAAAGTGCTATGTATTCTCTTAGATTACGTACTTATGGTGTTTGTGCCATTGTTGCTAGCCTTGTGTGAGCAAGGATCATAGTTTGCCCCATCTTCATAAACTTAGCTATACATTTCAAGTAGTATAAGATGATTTTCTTTTTATTAACTTACAAAATCATGTTTCTTATATATATGAACATACAAATAGTACCTTTATGATCACCAGCCATAACACATCTCAATTGGCGATCCTGTTCTTTTACAGTGAAAAATTCTGAAAGTACTTCACCTTAATCTACCATCCTTGCTAACTTGCTGTTAATTGAAACTTCAGAAGAGAGTGTTCTTATCTTTGAAACAATGTCAGGACCAAATGACATATGCATGCCTCTTTATGGAAGATGGGTTTCTGCTTCAACTTCGGTTTGTTTGCATTTACAGTCTCCAGAACATTGAAGTCTGGCCTTGTCATTTAGTTGAGCTGGCATCTTTGAATAAGCTTCTTCTGCCACCCTGGTTTTATCACACTGGCAGATTCCGTTTACACATGGACAACCCTCTAATTTGCAGTCATTGAGGCTGCTACACCGATCTGGCTTTGCTTCAGTTCCAGCTTCTTTTGAAAGTGCTAAACCTGGTAAGACTCAAATGCTTTATTATACACGTTTAATAAATGCTAAATTATTAGTTGTAGAGTCACATGTGTAGTTATGTAAATAGTTCATGGGAAGAATAATAAACAATGCACTTCTGGTAGGGGAGGGATTGTGTTTTCTTTACCAAATAAAATAGCAAAGAGGACCACCAACAGAACAAATTTAAGAGCCCTTCCCATGCTGCTGCTTCTCACAAGTTATCGGATAGAGCTTGTTGAATTTACTCTGATTTCCACTTTCTGAAGCTACTTCTTTTTGTTACGAGTATTTATAGAGAGATGTGATAATTATTCTGTTAATTGCCATAGGTATATAGTTAGGTAGCTCTGACTCACCAAAAAAAGGATATATGTACTGGAATTGGAAGGTGTCGTTTGTAAGCCACAGATATATGTTTTCACGATTCACATATATGCATGCAGAATTCAGCAAAACGTTGCTTCTGGTTGCCAGCAAGTGAGAAGTACGTATGACATCGGTACTTGAGTTGTCATTTCCTGTGTAGTTGGAAGTTTCTTCATAGGCTAAGTTGTTGCTCTGCCTTCATAAAGTTAAGTAGCTTACTTTCCTTTTTCCCTCATTTAGTTTCTTGTTTAACCTGGTCTTTTCTATTTTATGAATTTTGTTTGTATAGAGCTAAACTACAAACCCCTTTCTACTTTTCTTACATTTTTCGGGGAAATGGTGGTGTGAGGGGGTCAAAAAAGCACGAGGCTAATGCGTGACCTCGTCCCTCGTGAGTGTGACGATTCTTTTTATTCAATCAAGTGTAATTGGATTTCCTGTGAGTTTACACCCAATTGACTAGTAATATAGGAGTCGCCATTCAGTTTTTTAACGACAATGAGAAAAACTGACAAAACCCGGTTATCGTGACATAAAGGGAGTGCAATTATGTTTGACCACGACGGCCGTAGGTTCCCTTGTGATCCCTGGTGTGGGGATCTCTCAACATACACCCGCAAGGTAGAGATTGAGGGTTCGGGGGACTGTAACTACCGAGAGGAGTACTTCGCTCGTCGATAACTCCAGAGGCAGGATATACTTACTAGCTCAGCATAAATAATTGAAGGGACATGCGTTAACTATTAAACTAATCTGAGTTGATTTTAGCAATATGCAACATATAATACTAGATCGATCGTGATTATCTGATTTAAATAGTATTAAGGGACCTAGCATGATAATCCAATTTCCCAAAAATATTATATTTGTTAGGCGTGATAGAACAATCAGATTTAGTTAGTTTAACAGTTCATAAAAAGGGCGAGGAAGGCAGTTAAATCATCGAAAAGGGACACATTACGACGCACCCTTGAGAGGTGCGTCACGGTTCTCAGAAAACTAACCACTTTGACTTTGCTATTTCTCCTTTTTATTTAACGAATCTCAATTATGGGACAGGATACGTTCTGTTCGATTTATGGATCGATTGCGACAGAACGCGTGAACAATTTCGCAGCGAGAGGCTTAGGCTAAGGGGTTTAGAGTCAATACTCAGAATATAATTATGTGTTGTTGTGTGTTTCTTTCACGTCGAATTTAGGGGCCTATTATAGGGAAGAGTTCGTGGAAAGATAGAATTGCAAAGTTCTAATCCACAAAGAATTAGGAAAAAACACGTACCCAGGTATTTTCAGCGCCCAGGCCTGGGCGCCGAAGATTTCGGCGCCCAGAGCCAGGCGTTGAAAATAGGGTCTGGGCTGTTTTCTTTAGTCAGATTCGGATTCCTGAAATCCGTAGAGTTTGAGATTAATTCGAGTCTCTTAGCGCGTATCAATTTTGTGACGGAATGCGTCTGGGCCCGTTACGAACTCTAGGCTCGTTAGGATTTCAATTAATACGTAACTCTTATTTCCGAATCATATTAGGAATAGGCACTAGTAGAAAAAACCCCTGTTGCAGCCCCCTTGTTGCAGCGTACAAGTATAAATACGCTTCAACAACCAGTCGGTCAACGCGGGTCAAACCCTTTAAAGGGTTATCGCAGCGTACATTTTAGTTGTTCGCAACAAATGCGTTTGTTGCAGCGTACAAAATAAAAGCCCGCAGCAACAAACCTTAGTTATTGCAGCGTACATGTTAATGCCCGCTGCAACAAGTCCGCGTTTCAAATTAAAATTTTTACTTTCCTAGTTGCAACGTACGTACAAACCGCGCTCAATCATATCTCTGTTCCTTCTCTGCTATAGCTCCAAGCTTATCCAAGGTCGCCGTCGAACTCAGCTCGCGTCGCCGTCGAACTCAGCTCGCGTCGCCGTCGAACCCAAGAGTTGCTCAGCTCGCGTCGCTGTCTTGGTTCCGTTGGTTGCTCATCTCCCCGTCGCGTCGTGGTTCAACCCTGCTTCGCTGTCTTGGTTCCGTGGTTCCGTGGTTCAGCCCTGCGTCGCTGTCTTGGTTCCGTGGTTCAGCATCTCCCCGTCGCGTCGTGGTTCCGGTGGTTGCTCGGCGTCGTGGTTCCGGTGGTATGGTGTGTTCAATTTTTATTTTCGTTTTTTATTTTCGTTTTCAGATTAGGGTTCAATTTTATTTTTTGATTTTCGTTTTGATTATTGTTTTTGATTTTCGTTTTTGATTTTCGTTTTGATTTTCGTTTTGATTTTCGTTTTTGAAACTTAACGACTCAACGAAGTAAATGGGGATTGCTATGTTTCCGAGTATAGATCTATTTCTTTAAAAAGCACACAGCCACTATGTTTCCAAGTAATGGGGAATGGGCTAAGGCTGTTGCTGACTGCTACTCACCCCTTCAGACTGTTGTTTGGATGTTATTTTGCTGATTTCCAAGAGGCTTTTGGATTACCTTTTTTTTTTTTTAATTTTTTTAATTTCCAAGTATGCTCAAAGTGTTGAATACATCACTTAGATCAGTAGTATCAGGCCCTTAGTTCCCTTCTTCCTTCCCCGAGGTTACAGGATTTTATTCTGGCATTACCCTTCTTCCTTCCCCGAGGTTACGTAAGCACTTAGTTCCGCACTTGAATGCTGCGATAATGCCAATAACTTGAATAATGTGATTGCTATGTGGTGATGTGGTAGATAGTTAATTTCCTGTTACATGCATTCTATGAGAAATATCTGAATTTGGCCCTCGAACTATTTTCGTTTGATTTTCGTTTTGATTTTCGTTTTGATTTTCGTTTTGATTTTCGTTTTGATTTTCGTTTTTATTTTGATTTTTTTGGCTGTTTTTCAATTATTTCTTTTATTTGCAGTTAATTGTGAAGATGGGTAGATACGCATATGGTTGAAGAGAGGGGCGATGATCGTACTGCCAGCATAATCTATCATCGTGCTTGTTCGAATTTCAACAATTGCATAAGGTATTGATATATCTAATTATCTTCATAAAATTTCTCTTTTCCTCTTTTGAAAGTTGAAATCAATAGTACAGTAAGTGCATATCATTTTTACGATAAATAAAATTTGGATAAGTATAGTAAGTGTAATAATAAAACGTGTACATTAGTATTCTATGCTTAAGTATCCATTCCGTTTTACTTATTATGACTGTTTTTGGACTTCTAATATCACTTCAGTGAAGCATTGATAAACTTAAATGATGTAACCAAAGATTTGCGGAACTTCTTAATGATTTTGTGACTTCTTAATATATGTGTTTATGTGTGGAACCTTTTGTTGTTGTTATTAGTAATGAGTCGTCGTTGGATGTATGGTGACCATACTACGGCAGAATACTTGAGTGGGGTCGCAGAGTTCATTAGATGTGCTTTAGCACACCAACGGAGTACAAAAGCCGAAAAAATCTATTGTCCCTGCCGTGATTGTAACAATATCAAGCGGTTAGGTGACATTGATGAAATTGAGGATCATTTATTTCGCCGTGGGTTTAAGCAAGATTACCATGTTTGGTTTTGGCATGGTGAAACAATACCTGATCGTCCAAGTTCTAGTGTCCATCAATTTGATGTTCAGAGTAATGAGAGTGATGATGATATTTATGAGAATAATGAGACGGATGATGATGAGGAAGAAGATGATGAAATAAATGAGATGATGGATGGGCTGAAAGATCACTTGGACGAACGACCTCAGATGTTCGAACAAGTATCAAAGGCTGCTGAAACTCCATTGTATCCCGGTTGTACAAAATTCAGCAAGTTGGAATGTGTGTCAATACTTTACAACCTCAAATGTAAAGGTGGTTGGAGAGATGAACACTTTGACACCTTATTGGAGTGGGTAGGTGAATTTTTGCCGGAAGGGAATGATATCCCCACCTCTACCTATTATGCCAGGAAATTGATGTGTCCCTTAGGCTTAGAGGTCGACAAGATAGATGCTTGCCCAAATGATTGTATCCTTTACAGAAAAGAGCATGAACATTTGGATGAGTGTCCAACATGCGGCGCATCTCGTTACAAACGCAAAGGGGCAAATTCAGCTAAGAGGGGCCCGCCTGCTAAGTCTTTGTGGTATCTTCCAATCATACCTAGGTTTGAGCGTATGTTTTCATTGAAGAAACAAGCAAAAAACTTAAGGTGGCATGCGGAAGTGAGGAAGAAAGATGGACTCCTTCGACATCCTGCAGATTCTGTTCAATGGAGAAATATTGATAAGAAATATCCTGAATTTGGTAAGGAGGTTAGAAATCTAAGGCTTGCTTTATGTGCAGATGGTGTGAATCCATATGGAACTCTAAGCAGTCAACATAGCACATGGCCGGTTCTTCTAGCAATTTATAATCTTCCTCCATGGCTGTGTATGAAGCGGAAGCATATCATGTTATCACTCCTCATCTCGGGGCCTAAGCAACCTGGAAATGACATAGATGTGTACCTGGCTCCACTCATAGATGATTTGAAATTATTGTGGAATGAAGGTGTTTCAATGTTCGATGCACACACCAATTCAAGCTTTACATTGCGAGCTATGGTTTTTTGTACCATAAATGATTTTCCGGCATATGGAAACTTGTCTGGATACAAAACCAAAGGAGAACAAGCATGCCCTATATGTGAAGAGGACATGAAGCCCACATGGTTGCATAATTTCAAGAAAAATGTTTACCCAGATTTCAGGAAGCACCTCAGTCGATATCACCCTTATCGTAAGAAGAAGAAAGAATTCAATGGGTTCACCGAGGAAAGAGTAGCTCGTACGCCTTTGACAGGATCACAGGTTTATGAACGAATAAAAAATGTTGAAACCAAATACGGCAAGTGCTACAAGTCCAAGTCTAAAAAGGGTGTTTTGTGGAAGAAAGTATCTCCATTATGGGATCTTCCCTACTGGAGAGATTTGTCGGTTAGGCATTGTCTCGATGTAATGCACATTGAGAAAAATGTGTGCGATGCTATCATTGGGACTTTGCTAAACATGCCTGGAAAGACTAAGGACAATGAGAATGTGCGGAAAGATATGAAAAAGAGGAATATTCGACCAGATTTGTGGCCTGTTGAAAAATCTGGTGCGGGTGGTACTAAGACTTATCTGCCTCCAGCGTGTTACACAATGTCAAGAAAGGAGAAGAAGCAGTTTTGTGAGTGCTTACATGGAATTAAGGTTCCCTCGGGATATTCGTCGAATGTAAAGCGCCTAGTATCTCTCTCGGACCTTAGGTTGGTTGGTATGAAGTCTCATGATTGCCATGTAATGATTAATGTGTTTTTGCCAATTGCACTTCGTGGGATATTGCCGAAACACGTGAGACATGTTATAACAAAACTTTGTGTGTTTTTCAATTCTATATGTGCTAAAGTGATTGATCCGGAGAAATTAGATTCTTTGCACAATGATATTGTTGAAACTTTGTGTCGATTTGAAATGTACTTTCCACCATCTTTCTTTGATATTATGGTGCACTTAATTGTCCATTTAGTTCGAGAAATCAAGTTATGTGGTCCGGTGTTCTTAAGATGGATGTATCCTTTTGAGAGATTTTTTGGGCATTTAAAGGACAAAACAAAGAATCGGGCAAGGCCGGAGGGTAGTATCATTCGGGGAGTCCTTGAGGAAGAGATATCTCAATATGTAGCTGAATTCTTAACAAGGCTTGAGCAAATAGGTCTTCCAAAATCTCGTCATGCAGGGAGGCTTGAAGGGCATGGGGTAATTGGTAAAAATGTGATCTCGCCTCCATCTGAAAGGAAGAATAAGGCACATCTTTGTGTGTTGCAGCATCTTACCGAGGTCAATCCTTACATAGATAAGCATTTGCTAGAATTGCAACAAAAGAATCCTAAGTTGAAGGAAAGAGCGTTGATGCAAGAACATAATCGCACATTTGTTGATTGGTTTAAGAAGGAAGTAGCCGAGGAAATGAAAAAAAATCTAGATGTTTCTGAAATGGTCCAGTGGTTAGCTCGAGGTCCTCGACTATGTGTTCTGTCTTATGAAGGGTATGATATCAATGGGTTCACATTCTACACTAGAAGACAAGATGAAAAGAGTGTGGTGCAGAATAGTGGAGTGAAGCATGTTGCAGCATCTAGGGTCTTTGCAAGCGCCAAGGATAGAAGACCGGTTGATGCGACACAATCATATTATGGTGTTATCGAAGAAATATGGGAGCTTGATTACAACAAATTTACGATCCCTGTATTCCGGTGCAAGTGGGCCAACAACCATAATGGGGTGAAACAAGATGAAATTTTTCCTGGTTTAACATTGGTTAACTTTGATCGATTAAGTGATAGTGACGAGCCATTCATTCTAGCATCACAAGCTAAGCAAATTTTCTATGTGGTAGACAATGTTGATCCTATATGGCGTGCAGTTGCCCAAGGCAAGAGAAATATTCTGGGTATTGATGATGTTGTGGATGAAGATGAGTATGACAAGTACGATGAAACACCCCTGTTACCAACGGCTGTTCAACCGTTACCGGAGGAGGAAGATGCAAATAATACTAATCATATGCGCACAGATCATAGGGAAGGAATTTGGGTTGTAAACCGTAAATGAATAAGATGAGTTGGCTTCTGGGAATAGGTAATTCTAGCTAACTGAATATCAGATTAAATGTATCTTTTCTAGCATTTAGGAAGGTGTAGTTTGTACTTCCACATCTTTAATTCTTATTTTATACTTCCATTGTGTTCATGATTATACTTTTCTAGCTTTCTTTAATTCTTACTGTACTTCCACATCTTACTTTTGTTCCTGACCAAAGTTTTCTAACTTTCTGTGCAGATGACTTGAGATCCCCGAGTCAGAAATTTTCAGAAGCTTTCGGTGATTTGTGTCTTTTCAGAAGTTCTCAGAATCGGAAAATAAAGCACGTATTTACTTTTGGTGAGTTGTGCGTTTTCTCCTAGTGTTGCGCTAATTAACATGTCTCCTAATCTTGAGCTAGAATGACCTAAATCAAAACGAGCGGGCTTAAATTGACCTTAGTTGAATAAATTGACCTAAATTGACCTTAGTTGACTAAATTAGCATAAATATGAACCATAACTACCAAACAAGTCTCAAATGGCATAAATTGATTGAATTGAGTCTAGGTAAGTTAAAACTAATCATATTAATCATTTAAAAGGATTAAAATGAGTGTTTAGGTTCTTTAGTTCAAAGTTGGGAGCGAAAATGTCATTTTAGCTCTATATATGACATATAACGACCCAACGAGCCATAAATGTGCATGAATAGGTTCGAATGAGTTTTAGAAACTTAAAACTATGCATATTAGTCATGTAATAAGAATAAAATGAGTCATTAGGTTCTTTAGTTCAAAGTTGGGAGCGAAAATGTCATTTTAGCTCTATATATGACCTATAACGACCCAACGAGCCATAAATGTGCATAAATAGGTTGGAATGAGTTTTAGAAACTTAAAACTATGCATATTAGTCATGTAATAGGATTAAAATGAGTGTTTAGGTTCTTTAGTTCAAAGTTGGGAGCGAAAATGTCATTTTAGCTCTATATATGACCTTTAACGACCCAACGAGCCTTAAATGTGCATAAATAGGTTCGAATGAGTTTTAGAAACTTAAAACTATGCATATTAGTCATGTAATAGGATTAAAATGAGTGTTTAGGTTCTTTAGTTCAAAGTTGGGAGCGGAAATGTCATTTTAGCTCTATATATGACCTTTAACGACCCAACGAGCCTTAAATGTGCATAAATAGGTTGGAATGAGTTTTAGAAACTTAAAACTATGCATATTAGTCATGTAATAGGATTAAAATGAGTGTTTAGGTTCTTTAGTTCAAAGTTGGGAGCGAAAATGTCTTATTTTAGCATAAATATGAACCATAACGACCAAACAAGTCTCAAATGGCATAAATTGATTGGATTGAGTCTAGGAAAGTTAAAACTAATCATATTAATCATTTAAAAGGATTAAAATGAGTGTTTAGGTTTGTTAGTTCAAAGTTGGGAGCGAAAGTGTCATATTAGCCTAAAAATGAGTTCTTAGGTTCTTTAGTTCATAGTTGGGAGCAAAAATGCCTCATTTTATCATAAATATGAACCACAACGACCAAACAAGTCTCTAATGTGAATAAATAGATCGGATCGAGTCTTGGAAAGTTAAAATTAATCATATTAATCATTTAAAAGGTTAAAATGAGTCCTTATGTTCGTTAGTTCATAGCTGGGAGCGAAAATGCCTCATTTTAGCATAAGTGGTGTTTTCTAGACTTATCTCATATGAGTATATGATTTCATGATATAAGAGAAGTGAGATTGTCAGATTTCCTCATTAAGTTTCTTAATGATTGTTGCTTGAGTTTAAGTGAAACTCAATTACATAATTTCATTTTACGATCTAACTTACATACTACTCCGTACTATACTAGATTAATAGAACTTGTTTATAGAATGAGTTAGCTGCCCTGCATTCTCATATTGCCTCAACAAACACACCAAGAATGACAAAGAACATTGCAGATCAGATCAGCACATGCAGATCAATGCAGATCAGATGAGGGTAGCACTGATCTGTGTTGATCTGTTCTGCACTGATCTGTGCTGATCTGATCTGCACAGATCAGTGCAGATCAGATCAGCACTGATCTGTGCTGATCTGTTCTGCAGATCTGATCAGTGCAGAACAGATCAGCACAGATCAGTGCTGATCTGATCAGCACTGATCTATGCTGATCAGATCTGCACAGATCAGTGCATTCCACATATATAATTTTTCATGCTTGTTGGCTTGTTGCTGCTATAGAGTTCAAATTCTTTGATATGATTTGATTCTTTGAAGGCCGGAGCATGTGTCAACTTAGTATTCTATCAATTGTTCAATTACATTGTAAAGCGATGTTTTGGTCCCTAACAAAAAGCGGAGAGGAATAAAAAGAGGGAAAAGGGGTGAAATGGATCAAGGAAGGGATGTGAAGGTTGGTTTTTCTGGTGATGTATCCATGGTGGGTGGAAGTGAGAGTTGCTTTAGTGGTGACTAGTGAGGTGACGGTGATAGTGGTGGTGAGGTGATGGTGGGGTGGGGTGGATTGATTTGGGATGATGGTGGTGACCATTGAGTCATTGACCAATGAGAGACTGATAGAAATTTGGGGGAATCCAAGTCCAGGGGGAAGTCTGGGGAACCAAACAGCCCCTAAATTTCTTTCTCTCTATGCTGTTCTTATTGATTTTCCATTATGTTGAGCTTTGACATATTTACACTTAAATTTCTCGTTCATTCTTCAATTAGTGCCATCTCTTTTGCATGATCCCCTTTGCACAAACTAGAGACTTAAAATTGGTGGGGAGTGGTACTGTTAGTTGCTGTTGTTTCAAAATTGACCTTGATTTATCTCTTCTGACTGCCATAAAACTAGCATCTGCAAATCCTTGATGAAATTTTATTAACCAAATATTTGGTTAAAATAGTGTCAATTGTTCCTCTATGGTTTCACTTTAAAAAAATGGACTTACCTGACTACCTGTCTCAAGCTGCAGATGCAACAGTCATATTGTTATAATTCGAACAAAATCAACAAGGGGGGAACATTGCAGATCAGGTCAGCACAGATCACTGCAGATCAGATCAGCACTGATCTGTGCTGATCTGTTCTGCACTGATCTGTGCTGATCTGTTCTGCACTGATCTGTGCAGATCAGATCAGCACTGATCTGTGCTGATCTGTTCTGCACTGATCTGTGCTGATCTGTTCTGCACTGATCTGTGCTGATCTGATCAGCACTGATCTGTGCTGATCTGATCTACACTGATCAGTGCAGATCAGATCAGCACAGTTCAGTGCTGATCAGATCAGTGCAGAACAGAGAAGTGCAGATATCACAGATCAGATCAGCACTGATCAGTGCAGATCTGATCAGCACTGATCTGTGCTGATCTGTGCTGATCTGATCAGTGCAGATCAGTGCTGATCTGATCTGCACTGATCAGTGCTGATCTGATCTGTGATATCTGCACTGATCTGATATCCTTCTGTATGCTAGAGCACTGATTTGCTGCTGCGCGCACATTTTGTAACCACTCTTCTGTATGTTTTACTTGATGCAGGAACAACATAGGTACGATGAATGAAAACCAAATTGTTGTTAGGCATGAATCAGAAGGTGGCAAGACTCCCACAACGCGTGACGAATCACAAGATGTTAGTACGATTACAAAGACCATTAAAGGCCGTGGTCCGTCAAAAGGTGTTAAAGTCGCTAAGCCTATGTTCCTTGAGTATAATGTATATAATGTCCCCGATGGACAATGGTCTCATGAATACGGGAAGCAAGTTGGGAGTTGTGCTACTAGAATTAATATTAACGTCCCATTATATCCAAAGGTAGATGAGCAAATCAAGAAGGGGTTTTGGGAGGAGACTAAGGTAAGCATTGGATATTAACTTGATTTGTATATTTTAGGGATTATTTAATTTGATTTAAATACTATTTTTATAATTTAACTTTTTTTAATTATTAACAGCTTATGTTCCACATTACTGATGATTCTAATCATTCGAGGGAGAAATATTTTCATTCTTGTGTGGCGAAACGATTTAGTTGTTTCAAGAGCAAGTTGGTGCGCCGATGGATAACTATGAAGGAAAAGAAGCCAAAAAATCAAACAAACAAGATGCCTTGGGATGTCTACAACCATATCACAGAGGATGATTGGAAGACTTTTGTTAAACATTATTTCCTGCCAGAGTCATTGGTAATGATAATATTTCTTTAACTTGTCCTTAAAGAGTTTTTCATGTAGCAAACTGACATTGGTTCTAGGACAAAAAGTTATCAGAAAAAACATTTATTTCCATCTTTTTATGTTGTCTTTGACAGCTTCGTAGTGAAAAGGCGAGGAAAAGTGCATCATGCAACAAGAACCCACATCGCACCGGCCAAAAGGGTTATAATAGAAAGCGACTAGATTGGATAAAGGATGGACGACTTCCACCAGATGCAGCTTTACCTATCTCGAGTAGCTCCTCGGTGAACTCATCAGTGACCTCAAATGTTAATAGAGTTAGAAAATACAGATCAAAGGAGTGGATTTTGGCCCATCAAGTACAAAATAAAGAGGGAAAGTGGGAAATTGACCCGAACGATTCAGAAGTTGTTGAAATCGCAACAAAAGCTGTAAGTAGCGATAATTAATTAATATTTACTTGCTTTGATTAGAGAATATAAAGTAATTTTACTTTCCTAATTGGCAGTTAGAGTACATCGCAGAAGAGGAAAAAGGAAATCTTTCTTTCGAACAGGGTGAGGATGCCCTCACTAAAGCTATAGGGAAAAAAGATCATCGTGGGCGTGTCAAGGGAACAGGTGGCATGGTTGGTATCAAAAAGGCTTTCGGTCCGTGTATTCGACATAGTAGAAGTGACCATGGTGAAGCTTCATCAGAAAATTACGAATCAATCAGAGCTTCTGTGAAAAAGGAGTTTGAAGGTGAATTAGAGAAAAGGGTAGAGAAGAGGGTGGCAGAGGCCCTCCAAAAGCAACTAAGCACCTTGTTAAAAACAGGACAACTAAACTCCATTTCTACCCCGATACCTGATGACCTCCACTTAAATGATTCTGCCAGAGTTGACCTTGATGTTAGTGCTACAAGAACCACTCGTCACATCTTAGTGCCGCAACCACGCGAGCTAAAGGTACGACGTAGTCACTCTTTTTTAACATAGTTGCTTGATCCTTTTATGTTTTTAGTTGACATTTACTTAATAATCTGTATCACTTACAAAGTTGCATTGAAACCTTTGTTTATGAAGGAAAGGACTCCATGTCGTCTTGCCCTTGAGGAGAAAGTTTCAGGCAACAACATTGTCGTGGCGGATGGTATGGTACAACCCTCAGATGGTGCATTGCCCCAACATTTTACATCGATGAAGCCTGGTCACTATAAAGTCCAAGTTGATTTTGTTTACGACGGACATGTTGATGATATTCTTCCGGTACCTACGGGAGATGGTTTCACTAACTTAGGCGGTGCTCTGGGTAGTTTTGTGCAATGGCCCATACACTTAGTGATTTTCGAAGACGGCGAGGTATATATGTTTTATTGTTTAGAATGTATATGTTCACGCAAGCACATTCGACATCTTACCTACTCTTGTTTTTGTTGAATTTTAAAGGATTGTATTTCACCTCCTAAAAAGAAGTCCAAGTCTAATGTTTCTAAAGAGAGGGATGGTAGCTCCAAGAAAAAGACAACGGTGTTAGCGGCCCAAAAGAAGACAACAGACTTACCATCCAAGGTAAACCCTCTAAAACTCATTCGAACCTAAAATGACATTTTCGCTCCCAACTTTGAACTAAAGAACCTAAGGACTCATTTGATTCTTATTACACGACTAATATGCATAGTTTTAAGTTTCTAAAACTCATTCGAACCTAATTATGCACATTTAAGGCTCGTTGGGTCGTTATAGGTCATATATTAACCTAAAATGACATTTTCGCTCCCAACTTTGAACTAAAGAACCTAAGGACTCATTTGATTCTTATTACACGACTAATATGCATAGTTTTAAGTTTCTAAAACTCATTCGAACCTATTTATGCACATTTAAGGCTCGTTGGGTCGTTATAGGTCATATATTGAGCTAAAATGACATTTTCGCTCCCAAATTTGAACTAAAGAAGCTAAGGACTCATTTGATTCTTATTACATGACTAATATGCATAGTTTTAAGTTTCTAAAACTCATTCGAACCTATTTATGCACATTTAAGGCTCGTTGGGTCGTTAAAGGTCATATATAGAGCTAAAATGACATTTTCGCTCCCAACTTTGAACTAAAGAACCTAAACACTCATTTTAATCCTATTACATGACTAATATGCATAGTTTTAAGTTTCTAAAACTCATTCGAACCTATTTATGCACATTTAAGGCTCGTTGGGTCGTTAAAGGTCATATATAGAGCTAAAATGACATTTTCGCTCCCAACTTTGAACTAAAGAACCTAAACACTCATTTTAATCCTATTACATGACTAATATGCATAGTTTTAAGTTTCTAAAACTCATTCCAACCTATTTATGCACATTTAAGGCTCGTTGGGTCGTTATAGGTCATATATAGAGCTAAAATGACATTTTCGCTCCCAACTTTGAACTAAAGAACCTAAACACTCATTTTAATCCTATTACATGACTAATATGCATAGTTTTAAGTTTCTAAAACTCATTCCAACCTATTTATGCACATTTATGGCTCGTTGGGTCGTTATAGGTCATATATAGAGCTAAAATGACATTTTCGCTCCCAACTTTGAACTAAAGAACCTAATGACTCATTTTATTCTTATTACATGACTAATATGCATAGTTTTAAGTTTCTAAAACTCATTCGAACCTATTCATGCACATTTATGGCTCGTTGGGTCGTTATATGTCATATATAGAGCTAAAATGACATTTCCGCTCCCAACTTTGAACTAAAGAACCTAAACACTCATTTTAATCCTATTACATGACTAATATGCATAGTTTTAAGTTTCTAAAACTCATTCGAACCTAATTATGCACATTTATGGCTCGTTGGGTCGTTATAGGTCATATATAGACCTAAAATGACATTTTCGCTCCCAACTTTGAACTAAAGAACCTAAGGACTCATTTGATTCTTATTACACGACTAATATGCATAGTTTTAAGTTTCTAAAACTCATTCGAACCTATTTATGCACATTTATGGCTCGTTGGGTCGTTATAGGTCATATATTGAGCTAAAATGACATTTTCGCTCCCAACTTTGAACTAAAGAACCTAATGACTCATTTGATTCTTATTATATGACTAATGTTAATTGACTATTGTTATAGGAATTTTCGCATCCAAAGAAGTCGAATTCTAAGCCTAAGTCCAACTTAGAGGTCGTGGGTAGTTGTGATCGTAAAACACAAGAATCAACCACCAAAAGCAAGAAAGCGGGACTTGTACACGATGCAATTCAAGGTCTTGGCCCGTCATGCAAATACTTGCAGTTTATCATGACTTCGGCGCCTGATGATATATATGATAATACTACCATCCCATTGGCGGCCTCAGTTTGGCACTCGGATTTTGATCAAGAAACATACATAACTGCGTCTGATATAGGAGAGTTCCTTCGCGGGGCGTGCTTAAACATTTCAGCGATCCAAGTCTACATATTGTAATTAAATGTTTTATTGTTGTTAATAAAACTATTATTTCTTTGAAGTTTTTTCTCTTTATCGATCTTAATAGTGTAATCTTGTTTATTTTGTAGGTGTTTATTGCACGATCATGCCAAATCATTTGAAATGTCTCGGATTTCGTTCATTTGTCCCGAGATTATGTCAAGCACTAGAATCAAGGCCGACCCTGGAGCGCCAACAATGTATTTGAAAAACATTTTCCAAGCTGAAATTGAAAAGGAGAAGATGGGTAATCCTAACCTAACTAATTGGTTTTTAATCCCATATAATCAAGAGTAAGTGTGTTATATTATATAAGTTTCATATAAAATATTAATTATTATTGTTATTAAATATTTAATATATCATTTATAAATTATACAGAAATCATTGGAATTTATACGTGATGGACCTACGTAGAGGTTATGTATATATTTTCGATTCTGCTAGAGATCCACGTCGAACAGATTATGCATGGGGAATCTTGAGTTTGTAAGTTCTTTTGCTTACAAATTACATTAGTCTTTAAGAAACCTAAGCCAAAATCATATTCATGAGTACCCATGTTTCGTTAATTTTCTAGGGCATACCAAGTGTACAAGTGCAATGGTGGGCATTGTCCGAATAAAACGAGTTTTAAGTCGTGTAAACCCATTCATATAGAGGTATAACATGTTTCTTAATTAGCTTTTTGCTTTGTTTTTATTAATTATTGGCCTTGCAAGATAAAGTATTATGTTTCTTAATCAGTGTGCTCAACAAATCGGCGGAACTGAGTGTGGCTATTACGTTATGAAGTTCATGTTAGAGATAGTCACGTTACAACATGACTATGAAGGCCGGCTAGATGAGGTAATTAAGTAACTAATTGATTCGTATTCTAGACTATTAATACATTGTCATTAGTTGCTTGAATGTTAAAATGTGACATTTCATTTGCATTTAATCGATCTAATATATGCTCCATCAATTTTTTGTTTTTGTAAGGTCTATACTCCGAGGACTGCGCCTTATGCTAGTGAGGAAATTGATGTGGTTCGTGAGCAATGGGCGAAGTTTTTTACCACCAAGTATTTATTATTGACCTGATGGCGCTTGATCGTGTTGGTTTAGATGTTATAGAACAATCTTTTATGTTAAAATGTATGCGTACTTTGAAATTGGAACGTAAATGTATTTAAATGTATCGGTATGTGCACTTTTGGTTTTGGGATATATACAAAACTCCAGTTGTTGTTTTTATATTTGTTATACAGGTTGCGTTATTCTATTATTGTTTTGACAGGTTTCTATATTTGGTGCAAGGCACTCTAGGTATCCCTAAACAAAATTAGAATTTTCCCGCCAAAAGTGCTTTTTTGCAGCGTACATATATGTTGTACGCTGCAACAAGGGAAAAAAATTTCGCAAAAATTCAGACTTGTTGCAGCGTACAAATAAATGTACGCTGCAAAAAATTGAGTAATTCAGACTTGTTGCAGCGTACAAATAAATGTACGCTGCAAAAAGTTGGGTCTGTTGCAGCGGGCTTTTATATGTACGCTGCAACAAGTCCAAAATTTTGCCAATTTTTTGGCACTTGTTGCAGCGTACATCTAAAAGCCCGCTGCAACAAATCACTTTTTGCAGCGAACATGTACGCTGCAACAAGTTCAGACTTGTTGCAGGCCCCCCAGTTGCAGCATACGATGTACGCTGCAACAGGGGTCTAAAAGCCCGCTGCAATAAGGGTTTTTTCTACTAGTGAGGATTCTCGCAGTTTTCTATCTCATTTAGGATTTATGTTGGAATGCAACACCTAATTCTGACAGGTTTCTATCCTTTATGATTTGCCACTTTTAGAAGCCACCTTTTACGGCAGTTACTATTTTTAGCAGGTTTCCATAAATAGCAGGTTTCGGGTGAAATGAAAAGGGGAATTGAGATTCGTTTATTTTATAGGAGATGCGTTGTCAAGTGGAGATTTACGTTTTCATCGAACCTTTCCCTTTCGGGAATGGGGACAAAAGTAGGTGTCTACAGGTGGTTATTGTTGGAGGATTAAATATGAGCTAAATTTCTCTTGCAAAAATGCTGTTGGGTGTTTTTATTTTTATTCTTAAATGTATACATGGATGTGGTCTATATTCTGAAATAAGTTTAATTTAAACAATGGGTTAATGTTAACCCCCTTCGTCAATCTATTCTTTGATGTTTTATTGATAAAGAAAACGTATTTATCTGTTTACTGGTCGGAAGGCATGCTTTCATTTGTCAAGAGGAAGGTTTACAGGCCATTTATATACAGTAACCTATAACATATTAGGCCTCATCGTAAACCCTCGACTTAAATCTACTTGGTAATAATCTGAAATGTTTAACATAAGTATTACGAGTAAACTTTAAGAGAAACTTTTTTAGTAGAATACTAATATGTTGAGGCAACCTAAAAGAGAAACTTAATAATTACCTTGGATAGATCAAGATGTTGAGTGGAGATTTTCTAAGATTACAGCATATGTAGTGAACCTGTGCTGTGCATTTGAAAGTGAATAGAAGTTGAGATGACTTGATCCCCTAAGCCAAAGGCTATAACTTATGATAGTGTGGTTAATTGAAGGATCTCTCAAAAAGGATCCTACTTAGAGTTTAAGGGTTATGCTTTCTGATAAATAGGATTTAAGTCATGTTTGCACAGAATCAAGGGATTCTGAACAAAGGTTATAATCAATTACCAATCATTAAAGGTTATAATCAATTACCAATCATTTAATTTATATTGCTATTTGACCTAAGGAAACATCCAAGTAGTTGAGTGGTGATATTGATATTTATATAAACACTGTATGATTGTAGTGAACCTCTTCATTAAGCTTGAAAAGAACTTGGACTAGACTCTAGAGTTCCCGATTAGAGCGATGGTTTTGAGGTTTTCTTGTGAGTTGTGAGGGATCATGAGGCAGGGTTTTGATACCTAAGCTTCTTCTAGAAAATATTTGAGGACAATTGGTGTTAGGACGCTCAGCGTATATGGATGGTCGGTACTAGCTCAGATATTTCTTTTCAGGATTCATGTGATGGTAACTAAAAGTGGAAGGTGTTGTTTTGAGGAGAATGTACTGGAATTGCAAACCTTGGATCCCTGAAATGGAAAAGTATTGAGAAACTATATAAGCGATGTTGAAAGACATCCTGAAAGGTGATGTGAGACATCCTAAAGTTATCTTCTAAGCTCTCTAGTACATAGAGATGGTACTAGGGTTCTTGGACACTTCAATTTCTTGGGCTAGATCCAGAGGTCAGACAACGAAAAACGAAATATAACAATATGTCAGGTCATAAGAGTGAGATACGGGCACAGTAAAATAATTGCCTATTGATGCAATTACTGGCAACGTGACATGAGTCTGTCCCATGTTTGCGACTTTGTGGTATAAACTCATGCAGTGCGCGATAACACTTGAAGTTTAAGGACATTGAAAGGAAATTCTAAGCAAAAACTGCCTTACAGGCAATCCAGGTTGTTTTTTTTTGTTACAGGCGATCCAGACGTGTTCAAGAACAACGAGTTTAGGTTGCTTAACTGCTTAAGCCATGAGAGTGGTAAGTGCTGACACATCCATGTTAAAATCTTTCTGAGAAAGGAGAAAGGCATTACTTAGGTGAAATATTCTAATTATAGAAATTGGAAGAACAAATCGAAGTGTCCAAAATCCAAATACTCACATAAAATAAAACATCCCAAACCTAGGTATCTATGATTTGTTGCTGTCTATCCACTGTAGTTAAAATACAGGAAAAACCCACAACACTTGTACTTTGATTAATGAGAAAATGCAGCTTATACATTTAGTTTCTTTGAATTGTAAAAATGATCCCTAGAGTTCCCCCAAACACTTCAGTAGGACACACATGTCTCTTTTGGCTGCTTAATTGGTGGTCCTGATGTCTTATTGAAGCGTTTGAGGTAGTTCTAGGGGGGTTATGAGGCTGTGATGAAATTAAAAGATTGCAATTTTACTTGCCAATATTTTTTTTTTTCACGCTTATACTTACAAATCTAAAATCTCACTCAACATCTTGCCAATATTTGTATCTTGTTGGAAATCAGGGTCGGATGTTCAGTAATCTAACCTGCACAGGGCATACTTATTCATATTCCCCAAAGCCATTTCCCCTGTGAGTTCCGTTTTTTTTGTATATGCATTGAGTTAATATTCATGGTTAAGTGCAAAGCAGAATCAAAGTTGATATTGTTTGTGGTCAATATGCCTTTTTTGTTGGATATTCATAGGTTGACATTACATATGGTTTTTATTTCTTGCTGTGCAACTGCATTCCTTTAAATGGAGCATGGGTCAATTGGCCATGAGAAGGGAAGTAAGAGAGGGACTGGAGACAGAAAAAGGGTGGATAAAGGAACACTACCTTCAGGATTATATTCTGCACATTCATATTTCTCCAAAGCCATATTCTTGACTAGGTTCATGTTCTGCATTTGTACATAGTCTATCTTTGGTTACGTTTTCTCGTTTTATCTTAAATTCTCAGGATCTTTCAGTTACTCCAGAATAATAGCAAAAACGTCACAGTATAAATTTGCACTAGAGGGCTTTAATTATTGTCAAGCAACACAGTCAGGTGCCCTCAAGAGTTCCCTTGAACACTTCAATGGACACACCAATTATATAGGCCCTATCCAGGGGAGGCTTTTGTATGCTGAAGTGTTTGGGGGAACTTTAGGTGGTGCTTGACACTGTAACACGATGTTTATTAGATTAAAAGCACTTCATATTTATAGTTTTTTTGTGCCTAGAAACTTCAGTGAAGTATTTTTCTTGAACATATAAATATATTTTCTTATCGAATGAACATGCTAGATATATTTTCTTTTTGGTTTTCTGTTCAATACCAACACATTATTTTTCCCATTTGTATAAAAATCATATATTCATAATTAGATTTTGTTTCCGGTGTTACAAACACTGTAGCATACGCGGAGCTACTTTATGGGGGTTTCTGTGAATTTTTGTGTTCACATATCCCCTCAACGCTTTGATGTCTGTAGAAAATGTAGTCATTCTTGTAACTACATTACCGTTGCACCATCTAACAATAAAAGTTATAAGTATTCCTCCTATGAAGTTCTTCTTTACTAGCTAACTCATAAGTCATAATAATCACACTACTTTGTTGTGCAATAAATCAGCAGCAAGAGTAGCTCTACTAAGTCATGCTTGCATTATCTCACAAAAAACTTATTCTTGCAAGAGTTGCAACTAATTGATATGACAGACTACGAAAAGGTTGGTGAACAATGATTTACTAAAGGCTGTTTTTAAATATTGACTAGGAACTATAGAGAGAGGTCCTAAGAATTTATCGAAAATAATGAACTATATATGATGGACAAGTTTATGAAAATCTCACCACATTATATATATGATAGGTTTCAATGGTGATAGTAGTTGCTGGATGTCTTAACCCTTTCCATAAACTCTGTGAACGGATGTTGGGGCTGATACTCTGATCCTGTTATCTCGAGGTAGAGAGACGAGAATAAAGAAAAACGAAAAGGGGGAAAGATAAATAAATGAAGAAAACTGAGGAGGAGAAGGAAGAGAACAACGATATAGATTTATGTTTAAGCCAAGGACATTGTTGTGTGACCCCCCTAGCTTGCTCAGTCACGATAAGTGTACGTAGCTGTTTGACTTTTTATGATCAGCATTCAGCTTAGCATAGTCTTCACTCTTAGTTTGGCCTATTTTGGTTATCTCATTGCATATTGAAATAGGATGTTTTTTCAGTTTCCTGTTCTGGTTTTTTGTCCTAGACTATGATAATGAGAGCCCGAAGCATCATCAGTTCACCTTGGTTCAGAATTGGACTATTCATGGTTAAGTAATTCTTTCTTTTATCATCTTCCAGTGCCTTTGTTATTTCTATTGTGCAGTTGTGCTCATTCAACATTTATTTTACACCCCTTGATTCGTGGTTTTAAGTGATGAATATGGATATTAACTCCTTTTACTTGTCAGAAGTTCAGAACCCGATATGTTTTTCCTTCACTAATGCATGCACCTGTCGATTTACTATAGACCCCTTTTTATCTCATAAAGTGTTTAACCACTTGCAACTTTCTCCTGTCCAAAAATTCTTTCATTGTCAGATAATTTCTTTCAGTTCTGATGTAACTCAGGAAGGCATAACATACTTGCAGTCATCTCAACTAATGAGCTATACCCAGCATTTCAATGAAATAATGATATGCTTCACAATGTCTTTCATTATCATCGTCTAGAAAATTCTTACCTTTTGGTGATACGGATCTCTAGGAACCATTTCACCAAAATAGTGAGTTTCCTGTTATTTTCATTTATCTAGCAGACTAGCACTATGGAGGAAATTATGTAATTGGTTTTGAAACCATTTCACTCCGGATTTACACTAGCACCAATTATAGTTTCCACTTTCCATAGTGTAATATTTATCTCCATAATTATGTAAATTAGTGTTACTGAAAATTTGCATAGCTGGGCATAGATCACCATTAGCTTTGTCCTCAAAAAATTTCTGTTTGAAGGTTAAAGTAACAAATAGTGAAGACAGTTTATTTGACTGAAAAGCTGTTCCTTTTTTATGTTACATTATTCCTGAATATACAGACAGTAATCATTTCTATGACCTGCCATAATGCTGGTCGTGTTTTATTGTAATAACAGTTATTCTTAGGGTCAACTTAGGGATTGTCTTGTTGTCTATGTGTATTCCATCATGGAAGACGGGGACTCTGTGGCTCTTGCTCAGCTGATGGTGCCTTTGGTGGTGCCTTTGAATTTATTTTTGATGGTGGCTTTGGTGGATAATTTGAATTTATTTCATATGATGGTGGCTTTGGTGGTGCCTTTGAATTTATTTCTGAGCATGTACACCTTCCGTTTGAGCAGGGGCAGCCTGTTAATCTGCAGTCGTATTGACTGGAACACTGTATGTCCATTGCTGAGTAGGCGATTGGTAAACCTGCTCAAAAAAAATTAAAGAAAGCACTTCATTTGTGAGACTATAAATGATTAAATAATTTAAATAGAAAAATAGAAAAATTAACAGATGTTTTTTGTTTACCAATTGCGATAACAAAGAGGAACACCAACAGTGCTGATTTGACAGTCTTTCCCATGGTCGAGTTTTGGTATTTAGGAAAGTTGTTGGAGTTAGAGGTAATCTGTTTTGCTTCTCTGTTTCTTACTCGTATCTGTCTGCTATTTATAGCCACTAATCCACTATTATCATAGTAGGTTGTGCCGTAGGGGTTTCGTCGAAAAAGCATCCGGAAAGTCAGACCACTCTCTTTCACATTTCTGTTAGGTATGTAAGTTACTTTGTGGGTATATTCATGTTGGTGTAAACAAGAGTTTTGTTTTTTGGTGATGATCATTAATTAGAAAGGTCAGTTTTGCGTTTCTTGATTTGTCACAAAAATATTGCCAGCATGTGAGGAGAACGTAAAGTATAAGGATCTGAGAGGTCATGTATATCCTGTGCTGTTGAAACTTTTCATCCTACTTTTTAGCCTAAGCTTCCACCTTTCTAATTGTAACTTTAAAGATATAACCACCACAACACCATAAGTATGAGGCAATGAGGCATGGGTGATGAAAATCGAACCCTGAACTGAAGAAAAAGTTATATCTCTGAGCTCCCACTTGATTACACAATTATATTTTAACTTTAACGATTGAACCTTGCTAAATTTGACCATTATTTGTTATTAAAACAAATACTTCCTAGTTTTTTTTTCTGTGAAAGCAGTTTTTTATTAAATTTTAAGAAGGTTTTTGTAAAATGTGCATTACAATAATGATCTATCCTAATTACTCTAGGTAAACCTAGGGTTGTTCTAATGGGTCAGACCGGATCGAAAAGACAACTGATACGTTCTCCGATTCGAGAAATATTATTTTCCAGTCAGGTCCGGTCCAAAACCATCTAAAAACCGGTTTTGGACCGGACTTGTGGCGCATTCTTATGCACACATGAAGCAGCCCGATTTCTTTACGGTAAAACAACCTGGTTGCTTCATGTGTGCATAAGAATGTGCCACATGCAAACCATGTTTTCCCTCCATACTGATGCCGAATTGGACTACAATGTACAGCACTAATTTTTTGATGATTAATGAAACTTCTGCCCAATTTCAGGCTCACTTATCTGGAAGCAGTCCGAATCACTGAAAGCGTAAAGCATGTAAGTGGTGGTAAAATCAAAAATTGAAATTACTAGATGGTAGAAGTCATTTTATCTTTATTCCTCTGCAATCTGCATGGATTAAATGTAGGTCCATATTGTTGATTTTCTTTCATGCAAGACAAATATGAAAATAATAATTTACTTAAGCTACTGAGATTTATCCCTAAAACAAAATGCCTTTGATGTTACCTTCAGCGGGGCTGAATACTAGATAGTTCACCTAGCGTTCTAGCCTCGATACTTTTGGGGAAAAATAGGGTAACCAGATGAACCCGGGAGTTCCCCCAAACGCTTCAGTAGGAGTAAAGCAAATTTCCCCTTAATGAAGTGCTCAGAGGAACTCTAGGGAACACCTGATGTATTGTTCAACTGCCAATGCTTGATGAATGAGACTTGTGTTGGTCTTGCTATTTATAGCAACTTGTTTGAAATTTTTGTCAGTGAAATATATTCTGGATTGCGGTCCAAATAGAACCTAGCCGTGTTCCTGGCCTAAGTTAGAGTTGTTAGACATATTCATGGTCATGGGAAGAACAACAGACCTACAGTAATGAGTGGTCAATATGCCATCTTCCCTTTCTTCTCTTTTTCTTCTAACTTTGTTTTTCCTTTTGCGTTTTGAGGTTTATGCTAAATATGATTCCTTCTTTCTATAGTTATGTCACTATCTTCTGTCCTAAAATTGAAGCTTTAGCTTTATCTTTTTATTTTTCTAAAACGTGACGCTAAATGAATTGAACTGTTGCTGCATTCTTTTCTTTTTTCTTTTATTTGCTTGGTAATTATTTTGGAAGGTTCATTTAGTTGTGTTCAAGACTTGCATGATTTCTTGATAGTAGTTTTTTGTCAGTTACTTTGTTGAGTTGATTAACCCACATATGAGTTGGGACTAATTATCCCACATGGAAGAAATAGAGAGAGATTGACTAATATATAAGATTGGTGGGCTACTCCACCTATCACCAATTGGTTTTATGATGGAACCCCGTCAGGTTTATATGTGGTCAATCTCTTGATACTTTGATCAGCTTACCATAGTCTTAGTTTTATGTAGGATTGTCATTTAGATGTAGTATGTTGACTTCAATCAGGGGAGTATGAAACCTCACCAATCCTATCAAATTTGTGAATAATAGGTTTCAATCTGCGTTACAACAAAATGAGAGCCTTAATAATAAAAGGATAAGGTCATCCCTTGTTTGTAAAATACTAGATTTGAGCCCGTGCGATGCACGGATTCTATTAAATCGTTATGTATATACCAATTTATATATACTTCGTATTAGATTAAATTAGTTTTTGATTTTGCATTAAATTTTATTTTAGATTTAAAAATAAATAAATTATGAGAGTGTGTTTTTGGATGAAATTGTATATGCGTAATATTATTAATTAATTAATTAAAATTTCTACGTGGTGTTTAATTATTTATCTACATGGCACTCGACTTTTTTAATTCAAAATTAATTTTGAAATCTTATTTTTCATTGGCCGAAACCATTAGATTCCCTACATGGCGCTCTAATATTGGATAATGAATTTTATTTGTTTGATTTTGAATGAATTTTATTTTAGATTTTTTTATAATTATTATAGTGTTTGATTTTAGATGGAGTTGTATATATTAGTAATTAATTAATTAAAATATCTACGTGTCACCTAATTAATTATCTACATGGCAATCGATTTTTTTAATTCAAAAATAAATTAGAAATCTTATTTTTCATTGGCCGAAACCATTAGTAATCTTAGGTGGCGCTCTAATATTTCAGCAAATGTGCCTCCTTTATATATATATATTAGATTAGTGTTCCGTTGCTCTTCCTATTTTCTTTCTCTTATTGGTAAAACTTCTTTCTGCATTTTTATCAGTCCATGCTTTACCCTAATACTCAGTAAAAAAGATGAACCCAATTTGAGATTTTTGTGAACCACAGCTAAGAGCAACACGGATATTCATAAGAGTATAGGACAATATTTATTCAGAATATGATTTTATAGCAGCAGCAAATTAACTTACTATTTGGTGTATTTTAAAAATCTGAACATCTTATACAAACAGCAAAAATTATCATGGTCTAATTTTCAGAGGGAGGTGGTTGGCCACGGCAAGTGCAGTAACCATGAACACACATAAGTGTCTTGCACTCTGTTTTTGGTGTACCATCCGGTTCACCCTTAGGGCTAATCCGGATTCGGGGCCAGTTCTGAGTGGTTAGGTTCCATTCCCCTCCCAATTGTTGTTGCGGGGGATCGAACACAGGTCCTCCCTACCAAGTTCAGCCTCAATCACCACTGAACCAACAGTCAATTGGTAGTGCCTTGCACTCTGTAAGTCTGCAGTCATATGCTTTCGAAAGCTTCCATTGCACATTGATATGCCATTTTTAAACTTAAACCCCTATTGGTGTCCCCTCGAGCTCTGTCAAAAGCTTCCATCGAAGTGTTTAGGCCTTTAGGATAATCTAGGGGACACTTGATAAATAAAGTAAAAGGTTGCCAAAAATATGTATTTCTCTCTTTTACTTTTAAGATGGCTAGAAAATGCAAAGCCTGAAGTTGATTTTTGGACAGGGGTAGTATGAATCTTGTTAGAAAATGCATATTGGATTAGTCGAGAATCTACTTGGCAAGATGGCAGAATAATGCCCTTTAACCTTCACCTTTTTCTCTATGTAGCTAGGTATTTCGTCTGTGGGTAATATGAGAAACAGAACCAACTTGCCAAGAATATTATTCTGTTTGTCTTTTTGGTCGAGCTATCGCATAGAATGAACAAAATCTTCCTTTTTCTTGATGGATATTTTAATTGTGTCAGGTTGCATAAAGTTTTTCACTTCTGGTTGTGGAAGCTGCATTGATTCAAGTATGTGTGGAATGTCCATGAGAATAAATTGAAGAAAAGGACAGGAGATATACAAGGTGGAAAAGTATTTATGTACATGATTCTCTTGCATTTAACATTATATTCTTCCCTTTTTTACCAAAGCCACATTACTTGACTAGCTACATGCTGTTTTGTGATATTGCACTTGGCCTGAATTTCGGTTCTATTATACTGTCTTTCGTACCTCAACATAAAATGATCATTAAGGCTAGTACATACTACATAGTGATTTTATTTTTCTTTATAAATTTGCTGTTGAGATGCATTTAGTATCGGCAAACAATGAAGTCAGGCATCCTCTGGAGTTTCCTCGGAACACTTCAATTGGGACATGTATGGCTTCCTGTTTCTCTACTGAAGTGTTTGGGGGAACTCTTGGTGGTGCTTGACATTTCAGAGTGGCATTTTGATTTCAGGGCAGTGCAACTATCTAAGATGCTTTAACATTTATCATGCAACTTTGACTCGTAAATTTGATGTACAATTGAGATGCATTTGGGTTTCGCAAACAATGCAGTCATGTATTGTCAGGAGTTCCCTCGGAACACTTCAATGGGGATGGCTTTTCGAAAGGAAGCTTTTCTTCACTGAAGTGTTTGGGGGAACTCTTGGTGGTACTTGACATTGTAGAATGGCAATATCAACTTCTGACAGAGATACAATTCAATTTCTTGCACTTATCTGCTAATGATAATATTTGTTTAACATAATTTTTCATACACAATGCACTTGAAAACATAGTATAATCATCTGGACTTTAGTTTATATCAGTAATAACATATGGTGATCATACAGCATCAACTGACATTATTGTAATATATATGGTGATCATGCAGCATCAACTGACATTATTTTACATATGTATACATTGTCAGAAACCATGAAATTACAACCCAACTTAATTCAGAGTCCAGAAGGAGGTTTTCCGGGACATGTGCAGTAACCATCTTTACACACGGGTGCAACGCACGGTGTAAGTCTGCAGTCATACGCATATGAACAAGCCACCTTTTGCACGTGCACATCTGTGGTTGGATGATGACCGGTCTTCGGGACTTGGGATACAGCGGTACTAGATAAGATCAATGTTGCCAACAACACCAACACTGCTGTGTAAGATGAAGCGTTCTTTGCCATTTTTGCTAAATTTAATCTTTGTGCTTTTGTTATTTTGATTGCTTAGTGTAAGGTTTTGTGATTCAGCCAGGAGTGTTATTTATAGACAAGATATTGTATGAAGTTGGTGTTTCTCGTGAGAGGGCCCACAGGGGGTTATACAGTTATACTGATCTTCTGTGTTGCTTTTTGCATGAGATGTGTAGTTCGGTTTTTTTAGTTGTGACTTAAAACTAGTCACATGTTTTGGAGGGAGGCTACATCGCTGGTAACCAGCGGCATAATTACTCCATACCCGGGGTAAAATGATAATTTCATCTCATGAGTTGAAAAGTCAAACAAAGTACTACATATGAGAAAAAGTGACAGTAATTAGTACAACAATGACAGTATTTTAATACAACAATGACAGTATTTATGCAAATGATGACAAAACTTATATAACACTTGTATACATACTTTTACCCATTCATTTAATATGCAACACTTTTATCCATTCATTTAAATGGTCTCTTTACTTTTTATATTTCATTACAGTTGTATACATAATTTCCTTTTTTTGGGTGATTGTGACAGTATTTTAATACAACAATGACAGTATATATACAACAATGACAATATTTATATTAGAAATGACAGTATATAACAAGTTCACAACACTTTTACACATTTATTTGAAGGTGGGACATGTTTCCAAACTTTTTTATTTTTTAAAGTGGGTATGGGGTGCTTATTTCGCTGGTTACCAGCGATGTAGACAACCTCCATGTTTTGTACTCAAATTGTTGTGCCAATCATAATTCTGTTACAAATTGAAAGTCATACACAAGTTGTTTTTCCTATGGTGATCGGCGACATGGTGGGTGAGGTCGATTTGTGGTGGATAAGGGGATGAGATTGTAAAAAAGGCAATACTATCGATTATTGTGCACCACTTGTAAATAAGAATTTGAGTTAACATGGTTGGTAAGCACCAGTAAGGCTCCGTTTATTTTGAAGGAAAAAACTTTTCCAAAAAATGTTTTTTTTCCATTTTTCTTTGTTTGTTTTGTTAAGGGTGAGAAACGATTTTTCTAGAGGTGCAAAATAACTTTCTATAGGTGAAAATTAACTTCCTTTGAAAAGAAGGAATGTCACATATTTCACTCTAAACCCTTGCATTTCCTTTTCTCTCCTCTCATTTCCAATTCAACGTTCTTTTTCTTTATAAATTTTCTTGTGAGAAAACAAACAAAGGAAAACTATTTCCCCTTGTTTTCTATTGAAAATTGTTTTCTAGGTTGATCTTTGAAAATATTTTTCGTTGAAACAAATGGAGCCTAAATGAGGGTCACATATACAAAGACACTTTGTCTGCGATTCCAACCTTTAGCATTGTCCTAGTATTAGAATAGTTGCGGATCTAGTGACTAGTGAGAGACAAATTCTTATAAAGGACCTGTCTAACAATTTCTTACAACTCAAACCATAACATTTGGTCATGAGAGGAAAATGCAGAACTGTACCGGAGATTTACAAGGTGGAAACGTTTCATGTAAATGCTTCTCTTCCATTTAGCATTATATTCTTCACTCAAACAAATTTGCGTTCCTGACTAGCTAGCTAGGTGCAACTTGTGAAAATGTACTTGACTACTTGCCTATATTCTGTGTCGTTTTGTGTTTTCATAGAGAAATTTTCTGTTTAGGAGCAAATATACAACAATAAAATATTCGAGTTTCTGTCAAAGACGTTACAATGTATTTTCTTGCAGTTGTTGGCTATTGATCGAATAGATAGTAAAAATCCCAGGATAATGTAAAGGTCTCTTCCTTCTCTTATACTAGTAGTCTAGTAAAAAGCATTTGTTCTTTCACCTGCATAAAATTGTTTACTTTTGATGCTTTTCGTCATCTGCTGAAGTTTTTATTAAAAGGATCAACAGAAACGTAGAACAACATTTATCCATGCATAATGCACTATAGAAAGTTAGCATAATCATCTTGAATGTATTTTCTGATATGGTCTGTCAGATGCAGCTGCAACTGACTTATTTTCTGATATATTTTTTTATATTTTTAATAAATTGTGATTTTTTATAACAAAAAAGAAAACATTATATTGCATGTTCTTTTGCCGTAGTCTCATGTTCTTTTGTTTATGCACATGTGTTCTTTTGGTGCACGTGGTGCACCATGCTCTATGTGCACCAGGGTCCATAGTCCACGGATTGACAACTGAGTTTATTTGTACATATAATGGCAGTGTAGATGAATTACAGAAGTATATAATATAATTCAGATATGAGAAGGGGGAATAGGAGGTCTTCCGGGACAGGTGCAGTAACCCTTTTTACACAGGGGAGCTACGCAGCCTGTAAGCCTGCAGTCATATTCACTGTAACAAGGCACCTGTTCCACATTCACATTCACATCTGTGTTTGCTGCAGACTCTGATGTTGCTTTGCTTGATAAGAACAATGCTGCCACTAACAGCACCGCGAATACTACTACTGGTTTTGATGAAGTCTTCTTCTTCATGTCAGCTAATTTTGATCTTACACAATATTAATTGATTATTGAATAGGAACTGAAGACTGTTATTTATGGGCAATACATTATGGGTTCAAATTCAATCAAGATAACTTGTAAATTGTTGTTTTTGCATGACTATCAAGTTTTGTAACCAACTGCATTATGCATATTGGTATAATGGTATTGCTAATTAAAATTGTTTGTTCCACCCATTTTTTAACTTAACTAATAAAGTAATTAAAGGATGTTAGAATTGGTTGGGTTGTTAATCCCAAATTCCACTTAAACCCGGACCCCGGGGCCCTGGTTAATGCACATCTTCTCTAATCATATTTTCTAAACTCGCTTATTATTGTTCTCTTGTCACACGGTCTGACTAGAACCTTGTACAAAGCCTTAGACAAAATTTGCTCTACATTGTAGTAAAGATGGCCTTGGGCCAGGTCGGGCTTCGGGTCGAGCCCACCTAACCGGGCCTATGCCCATGTTGTTTCGTGCCGGCCCGAAAAGTTTAAAAAGGGGCCAGGCCCGGCCCAAGACCATGGGCTTTCGTACCGTGCCGGGCTGGCCTGTCGTGCATAAGGCTAATTTTACTAAATTTAGCGTGCTTTGGCGTGCCGGGTCGAGTTGTGCCGTGCCTTGTCGTGTTTTTTCCAAAAAATTAAGGCCCAGGGCCCACGACTTCGTGCCCGTATCGGGCCGTGCTTTTTTCGTGTCGGGTTGGGTCAGGGCTTCGGGCCGGGCCGGCCCACGACCATCTTACATTGTAGCCAATATGCCGATAATATAACAAAAATATTCACATACACAAACCAAATAACTATATTTGCATAAGAATTGTGTTTATTTTCAAGAACTCAACAAAAAGCACTTTCACCTCATCGATTGACATTACTGAACTAAGTCGTTGCATCTTGATACAAACACCAAACTCAAACTAATCAAGCAAGTTAATGTATAATTATGATTTCTTAATGCTAATTATCAACTCATTGAAATTTCTGGATAATGTGGGGGGCATTTGCAGACATGGTAGACACAAATAGGTGCAGGACAACCAGCAAATCTGCAGTCGTATTCTGATTCACAAGGAAGTACAGGTGCACGCCATCCGCCTCTGCTCCAATCATATTTGAGTTCGTTTGTCTGAACTTTAGCATAGACCAATAGAGGTGAATATACTAACAACAACAATGCCAAGACAAGGGCCCAAAATGCTGGTTTCAACAAACTCTTCTCCATATCTTGTAATAATTAATTATTAACTGATCTTTGTTTCTTTGTAGCTCTTTAATTAGTTTCTTAGCTTAATTAGGAAGGATAGTTATGATTTATGATTAAAATGTAGAAATTATTTATATGTTCTACTAAATTTATGTTAGTTGAAAATTCTGGGGATTAAGAGTAATGTTCGGAGTGATTAGAAACTATAGTAATAGTGAAAAGTTGAAACTTGTAGGAGTGAATTGTGGAGATCTTAGTATTAGTTGTAATAGTTTATTTTTGATGCAAAATATTAGTTGAAATAGTCATGGTCTTGCAACATTGTTTCACTCCTACATTAAAGCTATGTATTAAATGAAAAAAAAAAAAATACTCCAATTTGTAAATAATATTCCCATCGAAAAACTATGTTTCTCTATTTTCCTTTCTTTTCCATTGTCATTTTCCTTACGAACTGGGTAATAATTGTCTTGTCCTTGTTGCTTTGAAACTGCATTTCAATATTTAAAAGTTTTCCTCGTATAACAGTGAAAATTATTTATTTTTTTAAAAATGAAAATTATCTCTTTAAAATCACTCATAATGTATAAACGTAATCAGGTAAATTTTTAAAAAGTGTATCCATAAACAATTACGAGTACTTCATAATATAAGAAGGGAAAAATTGATGGGAATATGTTAATTTTTTATCGTCTATCTATATACTCCCTCCGTCCCGAAATAATTGAAACGCTTTGATCGGCACATAGTTTAATGCATTTTAATTGACTTATTATTTAATTAGATGGTAGTTGGTGGTGGGGTATTTTTTTTAATATAGATAGTGGGATAGTGGGGTAGTGGGGTATTTTTTAATTTTATTTTGAGGGAGTATGGATGTAGGTGGATCCTTGGGTTAGTGAGAAATTGATATAATATTAATAAAAGTTTCCATTTTTAGAAACGTTGCAAGTAATTCGGGACGGCTTTATAAGGAAAGCGTTTCAAGTATTCCGGGACGGAGGGAGTAGTATATACTCCTTGCCTGTACTTGAATCCCTCAAAAAGAATCATCACAATAAATTTGAACATGCTAAACTATATTTCCGAAAACATAGTGTGTTATGTAAATTACAAAGTAATTCCTAAGATATTTTTTCAAAAAAAAAAAAAGCAATTTATGATCAGATCAATATGTGTTAAATCAAGCATGGCTCGGACATTACTAGCATACTTTTGATTAAGTCTAACTTTAATACTCATCAATTTTAAACAAGTTAATTTACCGACGATTAGTACTACAGATAAACGTGTAACTTTATATTTGTTTTTTTTAAAAGAAAAATAGAATGGCATGTGTGTGTTTTTTTTTTTTGGACGTAAAAAATGTTGTGTTTTTCCACTTGAGCTATTCACATTATTGTTCGGTTGGCAAGTAAAATTTGAATTCATCAAATAAAATTGTCAAAATTTCATCCGGAAAAATGTACCTAAAATTGCATTGAAAATCCTACCGCAAAAGAAAAGTGAAAATATACGTTGAAAAACATGTCAATAAGTAAACTTGCGTGTAGATGTGATTGTAATGTAAATTTGCATAATATCTCATACATTTCTGTAAACGTTGGGAAAACAGATGAAATCCCAAGTATGAATCATGTGCAAATAACTACTCCAAACCCTTTTTGATATATGGAGAAATGCACCTTACAATCCAAACCCATTTTGATAGAAAAGTAAAATATTTATGTGATGATATAAAAGAAAATGTAATTATGTAAAGAATATTTTGAGACACCTAAAAATGAATGTAAAGAACAAAAAGAAACGGTGGGATTATTTTCTCTCCCCTTTTCTATCATTATTCTTACATCCAGTCATTACTCATATCCACATACAAACCAAGATTTTATTTTTCTTAATTCTCACCCACATTATTTAGGGGAACAACTTAAAAGAACGGAGGGATTACGTTATAACAGGTCTCTTAGATCTCAACTATATATTTTTTAAATTTTTCTTTGAGGGGTCGGCGGACCCCCCTGCACCCACGTGGCTCCGCCATTGCTCATATGTATCAAAATTAACCACATTTCAAAAACACTAAGCAAATTAAATTTGTATAACATACTTCTATAATAGGTGGAAGGGGGGGGGGGGATATGAATATTACAAAGAGAAAAATAAGAAGACAAAAATACTTAGGTAATAGATACTTCCTTCGTTCTTTTTTAGCTAACAAGTTTTTTTTAAAAGTTTTTCAATGCAATGTTTCAATAATTAATATGTTTAAGTATCAAAACGGAAAAAATTATAAAAAAATTGATTTTACAAGTCTATACAATGAGACAATATTAACAAGACTCCACATAACTATATTTTTTTCGTATATTACAAACTTTTAGGAAAGACCGTTTAACGTACGGTTAGACCACTTTGTTGTCATCTAATAAAACTGATTATTTAAGCAATGAAACTGATTAGTTAAACAATGAGATCAACTAGTTAAGATTTTATGAGTTTTAGTTAATAATAAGTTTGTTCAAAAATAATAACCATTCGGCTCCTAAATTTAACTATTTGTCTTTATACCTTAACTATTTTGTTATTCAATTAGTTATGATTTTATTACTTTTAGTTATGTTTTACACTATTTTAATTAGTACTAAAAAGTGGTCTAACCGTTAGACGGTCTTACATAAAAGCTTTTGTTCTTATATATAAATCACAATTGATAGTCAAAATCGATTATATGAATATAGTCAAAAGTAAAAGTGTGTCAACTAAAAAAGAAGGGGTGAAGTATTACAAATTCCTAATGTTTGTACGTTGACCAAAATTACTTAGGTCTTAAAACAGGAACAAAGGCAAATAGTATTGGTGAGTACTGAGTGTTAAGAAAATAACACACACGTGAATCTGGACTAACTGTCCACATGGAGAAACAAGAGGAAGAGAGTGAGGGATAACTCTGTTGATTAGAGCTTTTATCCCGGTTCCGGGTGATATTGGGATCGATTCTCATCCCCACCTTTATGGCTCATTCGCATCAAAAAAAAAAGGGAGAATGACTAACATATAATATTGATACAACTATCACCAATTGATTTTAGTATGGAATCACATCAGGTTTACAAGTGGTCAGACTATTTAAACAATTAGCTTTAACTTAAGAAAATTTTTAGTAAAGGGTTAAAAATTACCAGGAAACCAAATAAAACACTAGGCATACTTATAGTACAAAGTCACTGTCAAATTCCAGTTTTTGATTTTTTTTGAAAGTTATATCATTTACTCCGTATATTGAATCATGAACTAAAAATTAGTCATGTTTATAAAGTTATAATCCCTCCATTTATTTAGAAGATACACTTTGATCGACACGTAGTTTTAGGAGGGTGGGTTGAATTTATTAAAATAAAATGAAAGTAGTATAATGAGTGAAATATTTAATGTAGTAAAAATGATGTGAGTAAGTGTGGGGAACACAAGAATAAGAGAAATATTAAAATAATTAAAAATGGGGACCATGACATGCCAAAAAAAAAGAAAAATGTGTCTTTTAATTAATTATGGCCGATTATAGAAAGTGTATATTTTAATTAACGACAACTTTTGTGTAAGACAATCTTACCGAAATATCGCTTTGATTGCTTAATTGATGGGTTCCAGACTTCCAGTGCTTAACTGATTAGTTTCATTGCTTAACTAATTGGTTTCAATGTTTAACTAATTAGTTCCAGTGTTTAATTAGTTGGTTCCATTACTTAACTAATTGATTTCATTGTTTAACTAATTGGTTTTATTGCTTAACTTATATGACACCAATGTGGTTTTTGTGTAAGACCGCCCTATATAAAAATTTGTATTTACTTAAATACGGAAATAGTAGTTATTACGTTGATTTGAGAACTAACAACTAATTTTTGTGGTTTTCATATTTTGGTTTTTACAGGGATGGAATTAGGGGGATGGGGGCTATGACCCCATGATATATTTGATTTAAATATTAAATATGCACTACAAATACACATGTCTAAATTAGCTTAAGTGACCATTTTACCTTTTTTTTCTTTTCGGGTGAATATTTTAACCTAAAATTTAAATATTGTTGGAGGTACAAGGTTCGAATCTTATCTCCCTGCTTTATGGTTCCGCACCGAACAACGATGAAGATATGCCGGGGAGAATAACCACCTGATTAAAATTTTGTTAACAATTGATCGGAGATAGAGCTCTGTATTCTGTAAATGAAATACTCAACGATGATTGACGTTTAAAATCACCAGTTTAATTAACAAATCTGGTTGGTAAAGGTATAAAACAATTTTGACGCGGTTGCCGGCGGCCAAACCGTGTTTAATCTAATCAAATAAAATCAGGCCGGGCTTCGAAACCGTGTTATTATAACTAATTAAATAAAATCAGGATATAGAGCTGTCACTCACTCATTTTTGCTTTACTCGTTCTTCTAATTTTATTTGCTTCTTATAAACTCACCGCCCTTGCTCATTCTTCCTCTCTCTTCCTTCAACACTTCCGCACGTCTTACATACATTTTCTCTCCCCTCTCAATTTTCAACCTAAATCAACTTCATTAATTATTCTCTAAACCTAGAGAAATTAATTTGATTGCATATTGTTTTTGTTGTTGCTCATTCTTCTTCAAACTTCAAATTCGACGTTTGAAGTTCCTGTTAAGTCGTCCGATCATCGAATTATTTTTCAAGGTTGGTTTTAATTGCTTCATTTTTATGTTTTAATTGCAATTTATG
The DNA here is from genome assembly GCF_020520425.1 of Spinacia oleracea. Classification (NCBI taxonomy): domain Eukaryota; kingdom Viridiplantae; phylum Streptophyta; class Magnoliopsida; order Caryophyllales; family Amaranthaceae; genus Spinacia; species Spinacia oleracea. Next base: position 124,510,729 of record NC_079487.1, on the reverse strand, counting down.
ATTGATTTCCCATGTTAATTAGTCAAAATTTTCAATTATTGGTGATTGGAATTGAGATGTTAGTATTATTATGAGATTGATTCTTAAGTTTTTCATTAATCATCTGAATTATTTATTAATCATGCTCGTTAATAAGCTATGATTATGTTTTATTTGTGGATTTTGGATTCTAGTTCAAACTAGTGTACTCTTTTTTTATCAAATTGAAACAATCTGGAAAAGGAAAAAAAAAGCAACAATTATAGAGCGAAGAAATACTCTAAAAGTGTGTTCAGTTTGAAGTCTCAAAAACATTTGTTCGTTTTATATAGTGATCGAAAGTGATTAAATTTGGTGCCTGCGAAAAATGAAATAAATAAATTGATTAAGAGTTTTCGCCGTTATCTAGTCCATTGACTTCTGAAAGAACTAAGGAATGCAACTTCGATCACTAATACTACCCCGGTCCGTAATTAACGGTCACCTTTTAGCTAGGAAGATGTATTTGGGCCCTTTTACAATCTTTAGGTCCCGTACATTTTGCCGTAAATTTTACTCCTACATGACAATTAATCAATTCGTGTACAATTGGGATACAACTTTATAATTGTGATGATTAACAATGGAATTAATATACGTCGAAATTCGAAAACATGTTTGAAAAGATTGCTACCTCATTAACATATTGGTCCGGTGATAAACTAACCTAAACTTGTTGGGCATAAGAATTATGCAATAGAATTAAGTTTGGTGAAAACAACTTAGATAATTTCACGCATGATCGATTTTGTGTTCTTTAGTGTCAAATGAATAAATATGATTTTGTCAAAGCAAAAAAAATAAACGATAGTCGAATTCTTGCAAACTAAACTGGATAATTAACCACCCAACCGATACGTCTAATTGTTAATCAAGTACTCCACTTGATAACTCTCTGAAAACGACCAAGTCTACATAAGTAGCCATCAACCAACTGTACGCCTCAAGGCTCAACCCCAATTAGTCAAATATTTGGGTAACTCTCCATATTTTTTCCTCATCTTACGTTTGAACTCCTCCTCCACTTTTAACAACTCCATAAATTCTTTTCTTTAAATCCATCTCTTTGACCATTTCACTACATTGGCATCACATCATCTTCATCATCTATGTACAACGAAAGTTGAATTGTGCGCTTGTTTATTGTCATTTTATTATATTTGTATCTTTTAATCGTGCAATGAGAACACATTTCTTGTAAATGTGTTTTTTTTATAGCTCAAGGTCGCAATAAAGCCACTATAAAGTACCTTAACTTTTGAATGAGCTTTTAGAATTTGGTGTGTACAATTGTAAAAATAATTACACTAGCTAAACAAATTATTCTCGTTTCAGGTTCTAGATCATATCTGGCAAAGTGGCAACTGGTAAGGACTCTAACGAGATGAATGATCAACGAGTCTACCCAGGCGAATCTCCACCGGAATCTGGCGAGCACTCGAATGCTAAGCTGATGGCGAACTCACCTTCACCGCCAGTCTCCGGTGAACACCACGGCCGAAACATGAGTCAAGAATCCTTCGCCTCCTCTAAGATGAGCTATGGCTATGGTTATGCGCCGCCCAACCCTGGAACTTACGTTGTGCAAATTCCCAAAGACCAAGTATACCGGGTTCCACCACCTGAAAATGCCCACAAGTTCAAGCTGTACACCAAAAGGAAGGCTGGACGAGGGGGATGCAGAGGTTGTATTTGCTCCATCCTCGCCGGAATACTCATCATTATCGCTCTACTCGCCGTCACCACCGCTGTTCTATACCTCGTCTACAAACCCAAGGCTCCTACCTACTCCATTGAGAGTGTGCACGTTAGAGGGGTCAATCTCTCAAGAACTGCTACCACCACCACCATGACTCCTGTTTTTAACGTTACGTTGAAATCCGAGAATAAAAACGGTAAAATCGGGATTTACTACGAGCAAGGGAGCTTGATCAAGATATACCACGACGGGGTTAATCTATGTAACGGTAAATTACCGGCGTTTTACCAGCCGCCTAAATCTTCAACGGTTTTTTCAACCAAGTTAAGTGGGGCCGGGATCGTGTTGTCCAAGTCAGCACGTGATAAGCTGCTCACGGAACAAAAGAACGGCGAGGTGCCGTTAGAGATTCACGTTAAGGTGCCCGTTAAGATCAAGATCGGGTCGGTTAAGACATGGACCATTTCCGTTGAGGTTTCTTGTGGTGTAACAGTAAACGCGTTAACAACGAATGCCAAGGTTGTATCTAAGAAGTGTAAAGTTCACACCAAGCCATGGTAATATGTGGGTGGGACCCCTATTGACATGAATTCTTTTCAAGGCGTAATTGGTGGTTGGTGGGACCCAATCGAAATTGACAAGAAAAGGAGGATTAATTATATGGGATAATCTTTTTCTTAATCCTACCTTGTTTTATTTTATTTTTTTATTAACAAGATTTTTTGGGGAAACTTTGTTGTTAAATATTTGATGTTGATACTAAATTACTAATAAGTTTATGCATTATAGAATTGAGGAGGGGTGTTTTCCGATAACGATGGACAACATGAAAGGTGCGAAAAAAAATAGTAGAGTTATACAAATTTGACATGATATATGTATATTAATTTATACAATAAATGATGAAAATGTCATGCAATTCTTTTTTCATTTTCTTAACTTATACAAAGAACCATATTACTCTGAACTTCGAAGTATCACTAAATAGAAAAATGCTCAAATGATGGTTTGAAAAAGACCTAAAGTGATGGGCAACACTTGACATTTTCAAGTGATTTTTGTACTCCGTATAAGCGCAACACTTGATGGCAGCTCTTGACACCTCAAGGCTCAAGCACTGCGTTTTCTATAAAATGAGCAGCATTTGTTATACAAACGAACAACTCTTGATATTATAATAAGCAGTACTCCGTACTTGATATAGAAATGAGGAACATTTGATTTACTCCTTCGGTCTAAATGTAATCCTCGTAATAGACTTTTTATGGAGTTTTATGCGATAAGTTATTGTAGATTTATCTATTATATTTTCTTTGTTCTTTTCTAGGTGACACAATTCTTTTATCACGTTTGCCAATGCAATCTTTCATTCGTTAATATATTTAATTATCAACTGACAAAAATGATAAACAGTTGATATATATCATAAATCTATATAATGAGAGGATTATAACAAGACTTTGCGTGATTATATTTTTTCTTAAGTACAAATCACAATTGATATTCAAACTAAGTTATATGAATATATAGTGTCAAAAGTCAAATTGCGTAAACTAAAAAAGAACATAAGTTTTTTAATAGAAAAGTAGGCATGTAATTGGGAGTTAGTGGAAGAATTTTTTTATTGAATGTGAAAGGATGTTAGTGGGTTCATACCATAAAAGGAAGTATGACAATTAAATTGATACAAAAATAAATAAAAAATATGATGATTAAATTGGGACGGGAGGGTCTAAACAAACAACACTTTGTGTTATCATTCCAAACTTTTTCTTGATTTCCCCTACAGTATATATATTACAGCATTTTGATCATGCCACTAGCTCGTCTCCATACAACATTTAATAAAATTAAATGGTTTAATTAAAGGATAATTTTACAATCGCCACAATAAAATGATAGCCACCATAATTTATTAAATCTTAGCCCTTAAATCAAAATGGACTAATCTTGTCCATTAATTTTGCTAACTTTTAATTTATCATAAACTATATTTTTTAATGGAATTTATCATAAATGATTTTGTAATTATAAACGGTTATAAGAAATAAAAAAAATTGAATTAAAAATACCCATTCTCATCCAAGAACCTGTAATTTGGTATCTCTCTTAAAGAACAAAAACAAAAAAAAATATCTACAAGACCTTCTCTGAATCATAGGCAGACCTCTCCGAATAATAGGAAATAAATTGACTATTAAATGAAATACTCCATCCATAAATTAAAAAAAAATCAAACAGTATCAATCTTACTCCGTGATTTTTTTGATTTTTCAAGGAAAAAGGAAATTTGTTCAAATTTCAATCTAATTACTCCGTAATGATTTGAAATGATGATAATAAGGCTAAGTTTATGATTTTCTATGTTAGATGAAGAAGAATATCATGGAAATAGAATCATGTTCTTCATTAATGCATGTTTTCCAGTTAAATTTCAATGGTTAATCGGTGTAACGGTTAGAAAATAGGAGAAGATATAAAGAAAGAGAAAATCGACAACAAATAGGAGAAGATATATAGGATCATGTTTTTCATTAAACTTCCAGGATATATTTCTCACTTCTCATCGACAACAAATCAACAATGGAGGTACTGTAAATTTAGGAAGAAAGCACAAAGATAGAAGGAGTTTTAATTATTATTATTTTTTAATTTTTTTAACTTAAAATTAATGGTCCAGATCAATCACCAATAATGAAGGGTTAAGATTCAGGGTTTTATAATGGCTACCTTTTTATTGTAGCCATTCAAAAGTCTTCCTTAATTAAATGGAGTTACAAAATTGATTCAATTACTAAACTAATTAATTAAAAAAAAAAGTAGCATTGATAGTCAAAGATTCATTACAAGAAAATGAATTAATATAAAAAACAAACACTAGTCATGAAGCATGCCAACTATCAAACTTCATGTATTTTCTTAGTAAATGATTGCTCCCTTGAATGGTTGAATACTTTAATAATGAATACTTTACCATATAATATAAACAATATTACTCGTTGTTACTAAGATTGAGTAGGGGAAATAAAATGTAAGAAAGTCATTTAACATTCTAACCGTATGATATGTTATTAATGACAATTATCAACATATTAATGTCATGTATTTCTTTATCCATGTATTTATTCCAGCACTCGAATATAAAAAAAAAATTATGGAAGAAAAAAAAAATGTGTACGGGTAAATGACTTTTTAGACCGTAAATTTCCCAAGTAGAAAAAGAATCCGGAAGAAATTCCTTGATAAGCACGCTACTACATCCGAATTCCTGATTGTGATTAGGAATCGTAACCTAATTGGATAAGCATTTAGCAATTAGGAAACCTAAAACTGGTAATAATTATATAAATAATTAGTCGATCTGTCTCATATAATCTAATATCCATTATTAACTGGGTTTAGTAATCCAGCGCGCAAAGAATTCCAAGATAATCAAGAATTTCCATGGCGTCATACAAAGTTGAGAAGAAAGATTCAGAGAAATGCACAATATTGTGGCAATTCCAACAAAGTGGAGCCGCGAAAATCCCAATCCAGTCTGTTCTCTTCGGCCAGCAGGTCCGGGTAAGCCCGATAAAAGTAAAGATCCGATTCCTGCACTCGAAGATTAGGGCATACTACGTCCGACCCATCGATATGAAGAAGAAGGAACCCGAATTGATTCAGGTCTGTAAAAGAAAAACGATGACGAAGAAGAAAAAGAACGAGCCCGAATTAATTGATGAAATGACGAAGAAGGAAATCGAATCGGAATTAATTCATGTGCGTAACAGTGATAAACTAGTGCTGGGTGAAAGAACGGTTGAAGTGGACACGACGAATCAGAGTATGATGCAAGTGTTAGTGTTTATTTCTAGTGTGATATCTGAGCTACTCGGAAAGAATGTAGCCCCAAATGATCCAGATGTTGTTCGTATTGTCAAGAGTTGTTTCAAAGCTGTTCATTGCGATACTTTCGTCTTGTCTGTTGAATTCACCTTTCGTCAGGTTTGCATCTGCTATGAAGATGTTGCGGATAGTTTCTGATCGAATTAATTGTCCAAATCCGAATTTAACACAGTTAGGTTGGTTTACTAGTTAATTAATTAAGTTGTATAAAGATTGTAGATGAGTTAGAACATATCAATATATCTTGAAGCCATTTGTCTTTTTTCTTGGACGATTTAGATGTTCATGTTCTAATACAAGTTTTATACGTTATGATATCCGTGTTCAAAGTTGTTCTTCAAAGTTAGCAGTCTTATTTTTAGGAAATGGATACATTTGTACGTTAGTTCTTTTTAGTCAAACTTTGTGTAGTTTATTAGAATGTTAGTGGTTCCTATTTTGGTAGCTAGTTAAGTTGTTATTGAAAACTGAATAAGAATGACAATGATCAAGTTTTAACCTCACGTGAGTGAAGACAATTAAACAAAATAGAGTATCGAGTAGTCATGCTGTGCAATATGTTTAGAGCTTACCCCTATCCCTTCTCCTTTTAGGGTTTAAGTAACATTTTACTCAAATTAAATAAATATCTCTTTCAGATTGAGATCGAAAACATTTAGGGTTTACGTACCCCTACCCCTTCCATCTCTATCTCGAGATCTACCATTTTCTTTACTTGTTTAGCTAATATTAGTAATGACTAATATACACATGTCCCGTTTGATAGGCCGTAATAAAATGTTTGAAATGAAGACATAACATTACTTCGAAGTCCTAGCTAGTTCCAAATAAATACGCCTTATTTGTTTACGCGTCTCCATTCTCCAATGCTCATGGAGTAAGCTTGGCCGGTTTACATACTCAATTAATTTCCACCTTTCTTAGCTAGGTTACTGTTTTTACTAATCTACAATCCTTTATTTACCTAAACCAAATCTATTAGCTCACCAATATCATTATAATCCTCTCACAAACTATATAAAAAATAATTAAATCACGCTTAATCTCTATTCTATAAGGGAACACCTGAGGTTATTTTAGTAAATACACTTTTGGTGTCCCCTTATAGAAAAGACTAACATGCCCCTACTAACCATAAATTATATTAACAATAAGTATTAAATACAATAAAAAGGGAAAAAGAAAACCATCAATAGCCACAATAAATAACATCATAATGGAAAAAAGTCGAAAATAAATAAGGAAAACTACAAAAAAAAAAAACTTAACAGTAAAGTTTACGTAGGCCCAACCACAAATTACGCCACTAATGAAACAACAAGTAACAACTGGCAAAAAGTCAAAATTAAAAAAAGATTTTTTTTTACCAAGTACTTAATTACAGCTAACTTTAACCCACCAACATCAGGGCCAGGAATAAAAAAATGATTTTTTTTACTAAATACTTAATTGCAGCAAACTAACCCACTGTAATGATACAAAAACAATTTTATTTTTTTTATAAAAAAAGTCAAAATAATATGTGTATTACATTATTTAACTATGGAAATGCTTTTAACTAGATATTATATCTAATTTTTCTTCATATAAACTTTTTGAACAATTTTTCTAGCATAATATTTATTGTGACTAGTTCTAAATCATGTAAGAGATCAACAAGACAACGGAAATTAATAAATAATTATAAAACACACACACAAGTACCAAAGCTATCTTCAATTGAATAATTAAATTTGCTAAGATTTCTGTAAATTAGAGAAGAAAAAAAGTACCGCGCTAATAGTAGCAAATTAAGAGAAGAAAATTAAGTACCATGCTAATAGTAGCAAATTAAGAGAAGAAAAAAGAATCAAATGAATCCAAGAGTTCCCCCAAACACTTCAATTAGGGCAAAATTTATGTGCAAGTTAATGCTCCAGCCGTCACCCATGAGAAGTGTTTGAAGGGAACTCCAGGAAGCAGGTGATGATTATGGTAGTTTAGGAGCTGGATTTACTGAACCTAACATCCTAAATTTATAGCAACTTATTTTCACTTTTCATGGTACAATTTGTTGTAAAATGAATTTTAACCAGAGTTATTAAAGCTTAGATATGCATATGAACCTGGCCATTATAATAGACTAGGTTAATTTTGGGATGAAATGGAGAATAATTTGCAAGTAATTGGGAATAAGGATTCAGCTGCCAATGGGTGGCTAATATACATCCATGCCACATTGAAATATCTACCTTTTTGTCTTTTTTTAAGCTTTAAACTTCTTCAATGCATGATAAACGACATTTGCATTACCCTAATTCATCAAAATTAAAGCTTATAATTAATTATATACACTTCCTTGTTTAGTACACGAGCTTTAAACGAATTTTGACCAAATTTACTGATCTCAAATAGTTTTATGCGTACTTGTAACTCAATACTTAAAAGGAATACATTAATTTTTGATGTTTTATTTGTTTAAAAATTATAATTTCTCGTCAGATTGGTTGATGCATGTGTTGGTTTTATTGAGTGGCTAACTCTAAGTTGATCGAGATGACCTACATTGAATGTTTCATTTCCATATATATAATATGATACAACAAATTTTAATATGATGCACATGCATATGTGTTTGAAATTGACAAACAATTTTACATTTGTATTTTTCATTTGAATACTAAGCTAGCCATGTAGTGTACTAATATTAGTAGTGACTAAACTTAAAAAGTTGATAATAGGAAAAATAAGGGAATTTTTTTTTTGGTGCAGAGAGAATCTCAAAGGGTAAACCGAACAAATGGCCGGTGTACATTGGATATGATCCCAAGTCTTGGGTACACCCCCTCAACACTGTAACAATGTAACTAATAAAGCTACCTAGTTAGTTGACGTCCACATAATTTGGAATTATGCTTTCGCGTATTAACTATTTGCTCATGAAGTCATAATTCTTCAAAATTAAACCTACTCAACTTTTAAAAAAAAAGTTTTTGCTAATTGCTAAATCATTTTATGTAATAAATCATATAACAAGAATATATTTCCTTAAAATTTAGTTAATTAAATCAACTAAATGCACCATTTTTAACCCCTTTCATATACGGATTATTCTAGACAATGTACGATAGTTAATTAAGTGATAATATTAATGACCTAATTTATCTTCTACGTAAATTAACCTTGCCTTGGATATGACATTATGACCAGGTTCATTCTACCCTATGATATTTGTTGCTTTATTAAAGACAAAAATTAGAAAAGAATGAAAAGTGATTTCACTTCTTTACTCAAACCGTCAATCCGTCATCGTTTACCATTTCAATTATACCAATAATTAATATAAGGTAAATTTGTCAAAAACTACCTTATAAAATATGATTTTTGCGAAAAACTACCTTATAAAAAAAATGTTGTAATAAATTACCTTATAAAAATTTTATGTTGTAAGATACTACCTTTGGCCATATTATGAGCATTAATTCAAAATTACGACGTTGACTTTACTAGGTGCATATTACGCGACATCTAACGGGAAAGACGTAATTAAATGGCACGTGACATATATATGGTAAAGTCAATCCCGAAATTTCAATCAAACGTTCGTAATTTGGGAAAAGGTAGTATCTTACAACATAAATTTTTTATAAGGTAGTTTATTACAACATTTTTTTTATAAGGTAGTTTTTCGCAAAAATCATATTTTATAAGGTAGTTTTTGACAAATTTGCCTTAATATAAATACGAACCATAATGCAAATTTCCGACCACAATTTAAGCCTTTTCAAGAGTGATTAAAATTGCAACATGGTGATAAGTTTATACGTAGTACGTAGTACTGCTCTGTTTGTCTCACATTGATAAAAGAGAAGATAGTTAATCATTTAATAAGGTCCAGGGGTTACTCCCTTTTTTGCATATGATTTTAAAGTTGAACCTCAGCTGGACTTAGACCTGTCAAAAATTGACCCGACCCGAAAACAATGGGTCTTGAACAAGATTTTGTGACCCAACACGAAAAGTAATGGATCAAAATTCGACCGAATTCGATTTTGACCCGACCAATTGAAAATTATTGCATTTATAGTAATAAATTAGATTATGAGGAAATTTAAGCATAGTAAACACATTGTTGTTACTATCGTTGGGTGTAAAATGATTTAATTTAAATTATACGTCATTTTATGGTTGAATTTGACTAAATAGAAACTTGTGTAGGAAAATTTGTTAATTTGTACCCATTTTTTGTATATTTATTACCTAAATAAAAGAAAATATATTACGCGTTTTAAAATATCTCAATCCGTTAGGTCGACCCGAACCTAAAGTTCTGGGTCTTGAACAAGCATTTGTAAACCCGAACCCGAAAGTGATTGACCCTAGTTAACCCGAACCTGAAAATAATTTTTTTACAACGTACCCGACTTGAACGACCCGTTTGACAGGTCTAACTAGACTTGTTAAGTGAACTCTCTCTCTTGATAACCTACGCGGCACAGGCCCGTATTTAACACTGTTTCTTAATATTATACTCACTCTCTATTCATGTGTTAAATAAACAATTTTGACCGTTTTTATCTGTAATAGAAAACATTATCATGTAGAATCTTATTAGATTCGTCACAACATGTATTTTCAAAATATCAATTTCACATAATTTTACCACAAATTGATATACTTATAGAACAAATTTGCATTTTTAGACTGAAAAAAAAGTGTATCGTTATTCGACGCCCACGTTTTCTAAAAACGCCCGCATTTTATGCTGAAAAGTACCATTTTTCCCTTTTAATGTTCAACCCCCTCCAATAATAATAATAATAATAATAATAAGGGAAGCAGGGATCGTATCCACAGGGAAACAATGTTCTTTCTACTATTAATTAACTAATCTAGACTACTGGTAACAAAGAGTTGGATTGGTTTGTATATTAAACTAAAGCAAATAATCAAATCGGAAAATAACAATATTAAAGGAATCTAGGGCAACGGTTCACCATAAATGCAGAGCAGGATTGGACAACGGACAATAACAATCAATGAACAATCATAATTAGGAAAACATGCATCTCTCGAATCTTATGAATTCCTTAGGATAGAACAACTAGCGGGCTCTCGCTACGTACTAGAAATAATTCCTATCTAATAGCCACAGACCAAAAAAACATCATATTTATACCTCTCGGCGCATAATCTAAGGTTAATCAAACTCAAATCAAAATAGTCCGGCCGAACAGAATTGACGAGCAATAATAATAAGCTATAGAAATTATAATCAATCAATCAATTAATCAAGTCCACATATAATCCCAATCATGCATTCATGGATCCCCTAAACCCTAGAAATTAAACTACTCACTCATGATAATAAATAACAAAGCAATTAACATAATAGAAAACATGATCAAGCAATAAGATAAATTAAAGCAAGAAACAATACCGACTTGAAGAACAATGGAATAATAAAGCTTGAATCTTTGATTAAAATTAAAACTAAGTGTTTGGAGAAAATAGAGAGAACTAAAATAGACTAAGTAATTATAAAACTAGAATAAAAGATGTCACTAAAAATATAAGGGGCTAGTATTTATAGTTTGCCCAAAATAGAGCCCAAAATCGGAAATAAAATCTCGCGAAATACGCTGGAGGTTGGCGTGGCCCGATCGGGCGACGCTTCGCCCGATCGGGCGATGTGCTCGATAGTCGGCCCGATCGGGCAAAATTCCGCCCGATCGGGCGGTTGCAAAATGCCCAGAACAGCGCCCAGAATAACCGCCCGCCCGATCGGGCGAAGCCCGCCCGATCGGGCGCGTGTTGAAACTGCACGATCCTCTATCTTAAAAACACCATATCTCCTTCGTTATAAGTCCGAATTAGGCGAGTGACCACTCGTTGGAAAGCTCTTGAAGTCTAGAATCCAACCCAATTTGAATAGCTGCATTTGGAGTTGTATAACTCGAGTTATGATCAAAAGAGTGGACGACATTCAGTTTTCTACTTCTTTCACTATTCGCTTTGCATGAAAATTCTTCCAACTCAATGTTTGCGCTCTCGAAAGTATATAATCTCTTGTATTGATTCAAACGAGTAGGAAATGCACAAAAATATGCTAATTCCTACAATGATGAACCTGAAACTACAAACACACTACAAGGAGCACATTAGTACTAAAATCGCTCCGAAGAGCTCATTTGAAATCAAAAAGTACTAAGGGACGGGGGTAAAAACTCTATATAAAACGCATATATCAAACTCCCCCAAGCTAGATCCTTGCTTGTCCCTAAGGAAGGAAATCATCGATGAATACAAGATCAACTTCACCCCTAACATATTTCAAAACGAAAGACATAATTCAAGGCAAAATCTAACGAGCATGCATCAATGTCAACCAATCAAATCCACCAACCACAAATCCTCCCTAACAATCGTCACGCAAAGCGAACCACAAATGCACAATGGAATTCAAGACTAGTGCTCACACACTCGTCACTCATTTATGTGGCGGATAAAAGATGTACCCGTTCGCTCTACTCCCAACATATAAGTGTACAATGCCCTCCCAAAACTCACAACACTCGTGTGTCTAGAAAAACATACACTCAACCTAATAGTCGACTCGGAATATGTCATGTCATAACTTGCATTGATAAACAACTACTTTCACATTAATATGACTCTATGCACAAAGGTCGGAAGGTCTTCAAAGCTTGTAATGATAGGCTTAGGTAGGGGTGAGGTAAATTTGGGTAAAATGTGAGCTTAAAGCCTTGGCTTTGGGGAGCATAAATCCTATAAAAACCATGATCAACCACAAATGATGACCACAACTCTCCCACTCAACACATGATGAAACAACAAACAAACCACACTATACTTTCTTGCCTTTCTTTCACAATTAAAATCAATCACTCATAAAGATAAGAAATTACAATACTTGAGTGTAACAATGCTTTGAATTTTTCTATGAGTAATGAATTTTTTTTTTTTTTTTTTTTTCAATTTCCTTTTTTTCCCTTTGGAAACCTTCATATTTTCTATTCTTCTCATCTCTTTCACTCTTCATTATTTTTTTTTTTTCTCTTTTTCAAAAAACAAACAAGATAAGAAGAACTCTCTTATTTCCTTTTCAACACTCACTTTGTGCTCAAAACTAAGCACACTACAACTCCCTCACCTCACTTACTATTAGCTCCCCCAAGCTAGGCTTGGGACTAGTAACCAATGGGGCTTTCATGGGCTTGTAATATGGCTAGTCACCGAATAAAGGGGCACAAGCAACAACATGGGTAGAAAAGGAGGGAACAAATGTATCTAGATTAATCTGAAGGCTACCTAAACAGAAAAATACCTTCGTCCTCCACAATGTGCATGTATATGAGTCATAAAACACTACTAACAGTTGCAAACCAATACTCAAAATCAATGACACACCAGGAATCTATCACACATCCTAACCAAGTCAACTAGCCAAGCACCAAGTCCACGAATAGTTAGTCAGAGTTGACTCATGTTAAGGCATCAAAGCAATCGAATATCAAATCATGGCTAACACATCCACATTGCTCGTCATCAAATACCAAGAATCAAAACAATTTTCAATCAAAGGGGCACAGGGAAGCATGATATTGTATTCATCGGAACGTATTTTTGTATTTTTTTTTTTCAAAGCAATAAACTACTCTAGAAAACATTAAACACACCAAAATAAACACACAAAAATAAGTAAATGCAAAAATAAAAGGAAAAACATACCTAATATGTACAAGTGAGTGAAACACCCCCCAAAGCAAAATCAGACAATGTCCTCATTGGCTCAAGGGCTATCATGAGGAAAGTGAGCAAACCGTGGCTTATTTGTCGCTGATTCGCAAATCGCCCGATCGGGCAGCAGATCGCCCGATCTGGCAGCATATCGCCCGATCGGGCAGCAGATCGCCCGATCGGGCGAATTTCGAACCTTTCCGTTGAATCTGTGCGCGCCCGATCGGGCGCACCTCGCCCGATCCGGATCGGGCGAAATGCAATGCCTTGTTTTATTGACTTTTCTCAGCCCAGAATCCTTCCTTGACCTTTCTACGACGTCATCATCAACCGCCCGATCGGGCGGAATTTCGCCCGATCGGGCATTTCACTCGCCTTTTGTGTGGATCGGGCAACCGTCGCTCGTTCGGGCGATTTTCCAACATTTTCCTTGAATCGACACGCGCCCGATCGGGCGCTCCTCGCCCGATCCGGATCGGGCAAAACGCAGACTACTCCGTTTCAGCTTGAATTCAACTTTTTCGAACTTGGAGCCTTAGACCTGCACAGCATTAAACGTCCAAACCGTAAAATACCCTCTTCTCACCTCTCTAACACCAAAAACTACAATGAAACACACACTTGCTCAAAAATTATACTAAAACACACAAACAAAAGCGAAAAATACACTACGAAAAGCAATAAATGGATAGTGAAATACTCATCCCCTATTATATTGATGCAATGTCCCCATTACACAATCTTAGTTTATGTACAGACAACGAAAGGAAGGGGATGAGAGCCACGACAACTCATCACCAAAGATGGTGCCATCTGGTGTCGAATCAATTGCCTTGGATGAGCTATGTGGCGCGGGAAGTGACAGACCACGACCCCGATCATGAATACGGTGCCCACCGTTCACCGAGCTTTCGGCCTTTCGGGTCTCAGCATCATCAAATCGTGCCTCCCGCAAAGAGATTGGTTAGTAAATAACCAACGAACGAGCGCAGAAGCTTGTCATGCGCACTCGCACAACTTTCGTGCAACAAGACATGCACGATAATCAACAACAATATTTGCATAAATTCTGAATGAACTCTATGCCAGTAAGGAGTAGGATGCCTAAAGGAAGAAGAACAAAAAGAAAAAACAACAATAAAAGAAGAATAAGAAAAGGAAGGAAAAGAGAAAGTAGGCATACTCTCCTTATGGAAGTTGTTTTTACGGACTATTGATTCTTCAACCTCAATGATCAATGAAATAGCTCTCTCTGTGTTTTGGAATTCATGGTGGATAGGCTCTTCACCATATAGAGCTCTCTGCAAAGCATCCACCTCTTCTTTGTAAGTATTGTAAGTACCTGCGAAAGATTCACAAAGAGGAACATACTCTATTGGGTCATTGGGCTTTTGATTTTCATGGGGAGGAGGAAGATACTCAAGTAAAGGTTTTATGGGGAAAGAGAAGGGGAGTGAGACGGTGTAAACGGGGCTAAGAATAACCCTTGTTGGACTTGGAATATGAGGGGTAGGGGTTGACACAACAACAAGGGTTTTATCAACTTCAACTTCCTCATGGAATTGCTCTATGACATATGGCTTTTCAGTTTCAACAAATCCTTCATCCATTGATCCAACCGTCAAATCATCATCCTCCCACTCATCCTCAGCCTCTGTTATAAGCTCCTCCCACTCTTGGTTGCCTATGGGTTCACTCAGTTGACCCCCATCCCCAACACAACTCGAATCATTATTTTCAATAATTTCTTGAACTTTTCTAAATCTCTCAAGAGTAGCCTTACTAGCTTTAATAATCTCATTAGTAGCCTCTTGAGATCTAGTACACTGAATCTCAATCTCAGAGTTTAATCTTCTTAATTCCTCTAAGAAGCTATCTCTGATTTCTGATTCGGGTTGAACAGGATTGAGCAAGGGTTCACAATAATACACGGGAGAAGCAACAGTGGAATTATGAGGCAAAACATTGATATCCATGCAAGGGTTAGATAAGTCGTTAGAATATACATGATTATCATAAACATTAGAATGCACCTCATTATAACAAGCATTCAAGGGAGAGGGGGTAGAAACATGTAGATTATGCTCATAATTTGGATTAGCACATGTAACATGAATCGCCATTTCACGCTCATACAAATCCCTTGCAAACCACATATAGTAATCCCACATATCATCCAAAGACAAGGCTCGAAAATCACCATTAAATCTACTTTCTATCACATTCCTTGTATACTCATTTAAACCACCATAAGCAAAACCACAAGAATCCCAAAGATTAAAATTGTGGTAACCAATAAAATCATTTAGCCTATCGAAATACACCCAAAAAGGCTCATTTAAGAATTGAGGGAAAGAATAATAATCCATTTTTTTCAGGGTAAAAAAAAATTAAAAAAATTAAAAGAAAAAAAATAATAAAAAAATAAACTAAAGAAAATAAAATATACACATGGTCTCAAAGAACAGGAAGTTCTATGAGACTCAAGAAAATAATCTAGATCATAAAATTAGTAGCAGAAAATTAAACCGTTTCCCCGGCAACGGCGAGCAGCTTGTTATGGACACATTGGCTAGCGTGTCTCCCCCTCTATTGGATGTTGACGACGACCATGATTTGGCGGAGCGTAATATTAAGCAATGCAAGAGAAAAATTTCTGACGGTCACTACACGGCTGCCGTTAGAGTTCTTTCGTCCTCAGGTCTTGCCCCTTACAATGATGCTACTCTTGCTGATTTGCAAGCTAAGCACCCTTCAGTTCCGGAACCTACCTTTCCGGATATCCCAGTTGATCATCACCTTACTGCTTCCTCCGCTGTTGTGATGGAGCAGATTAGGGGCTTTCCGCGTGGTACTTCGTGCGGTAGAGATGGCTTGCGTGCTCAACACCTTTTGGATTGCTTGGGTGGTGCTGCTGTAGCTGTTTCTGATGAGTTGGTGGACTCTATCACTCAGGTAGTTAATCTCTTTCTTGCTGGAAAGTGTCCTGCTGAGCTTGGTGGATATATTGCTAGTGCTCCTCTTACGCCACTTGTTAAGCCGGGTGGTGGTATTCGGCCTATTGCTGTGGGCACTATTTGGAGGCGTCTTATTTCTAAGGTTGGGGCTGCTATGATTGGTCCGCGTTTAGGGAACTACTTTGGGGGGCTTCAGTTTGGAGTTGGGGTTCCAGCAGGTGGTGAGGCTATTCTCCATGCTGTCAATCGTTTGGTTGAGGCTCGTGGGGCCGATGTTGGCCTCTCTATGTTATTGGTGGATTTTCAGAATGCATTCAATTTGGTTGATCGTTCGGCTTTGTTGCGTGAGGTTCGGCTACATTGTCCTGCTCTTTCGCGTTGGGTTGAATTCTGCTACTCTTCTCCAGCACGGTTGTATTATGGGGAGCATACCTTGTGGTCTTGTCAAGGTGTGCAGCAAGGGGATCCTCTCGGCCCTTTGCTATTTTCTTTGGTTCTACATCCATTGGTGTGTCGAATCAGGGACTCTTTTGATCTATCTCTGCAGGCGTGGTACTTGGATGATGGCACTATCGTTGGTGACACTTTGGTGGTTGGAAAGGTCTTGGAGTTGATTTTGGAGGAGGGTCCTCATTTAGGTCTCCATGTTAATGTTGAGAAGACAGAGGTTTTCTGGCCTTCGGAGGACCCACGCAGTCGTCTAGAGGGTGTCTTTCCTACTGATATTGCTCGTCCCGCGCTTGGTGTTAAGTTGCTTGGTGGTCCAGTCAGTACGGATTCCTCTTTTTGTAAGGAGTTGGTTTCGCGACGGGTGTCGAAGACTGTTGTGTTGATGGATGCTGTAGCTAAGCTTAATGATCCCCAGTGTGAGTTGTTGCTTCTTCGTGCGTGCACTGGAGTTTCTAAACTCTATTTTGCTATGCGCACTTGTCCACCTCATCTTTTTGAAGCGGCCCAAGTTTCTTTTGATGTGGATCTTCGGGCTTCTTTAGAGCGTATCGTGACTGCTTCGGGACCTGGGTTCGGTGGCTGGCAATGGCGTCTTGCTACCTTGCCTTATTCGTATGGAGGATTGGGTGTTTATTCAGCTGGTGATGTTCGGCATTATGCTTTTCTTGCATCCCGTTTGCAGTCTTCTGGTTTGCAGGATTCGCTTCTTCGGCTTTCAGGTGTTGATGGTCCGGGGTCGGCCTTTGATGATGCTCTTGGTCTTTTCAATAGGACCGTGGAGAGCGACCTTATGAGTAGCCCTAGTGAAATCGCTGCCCCCACTCTCATGAAGAAATTGGCAGACATATATTTCACGAAGGTTACTGCTGATGCGGTATCCGCCTACTCCTTATCTTCGCGTCATGTTGCCCTTTGGAAATCCCAGCAGGGGGATCACTCCTCAGCTTGGTTGCGGGCAGTCCCCATCTCGGGTTTAGGCCAGACTATGAACGGTAAGACTTATCGTTCGGTTCTTTGCTATCGGTTGGGTATTCCGTTGTTCTCTGATTCGACGCCGTGTTTTGCTTGCTCTCGGGTTTTCGATGGGGATATTTATGGGGATCATGCCGTGTCTTGTGCTGGGATCGTGGGTATCAAACATCGACATAATGTTGTTCGTGATACCCTTTTGGATATTTGCTACCGGTCGGGGATTTCTGCTCGAAAGGAGGTTGATGTTGGGCTGACTAGTGAGAGTGATGGAGCTCTTCGTCCTGCAGATATATTGCTTTATTCTTGGGATGGCGGTGTAGATGTGTGTGTTGACTTGACTGGGTCTTCACCTATGACGCAATCTGGGTTGTCAGACTTCGTTCCGGGTCGGGTTGTGGCGGTTGTTGCGCAGCGGAAGCAGGTTAAGTATGCGGCACGTTGTAGGGCTTTGGGTTACGGTTTCTTTCCTTTTTCATTCTCTTCTTTTGGGGAGTTAGAGAAAGGGGCTGTTTCGTTGCTGAAGCGGGTCCAGACGTTCTCCAGGGCTCAAGACATAGGGGCACGGGCAGCTGCCCACATTTTCAGCAGGATCGGGTTCGCCATAGCTAGAGGAGTGGGGGCCCAGATTGTATCTCGGCTCCCCACCAACTTCTTGTAGTTTACTTGATCTTTGTAGCTTGTTAAGCTTGTAACGTTTTGGTGGTTTCCCATAATAATAATAATAATAATAATAATAATTCAAAGTAATAATAATAAAAAATAATAAAAATAATACTAACAACAACAATAATAATAATAAAAATAATAAAATAATAATAATTAAAAAAATTGAGGATTCACAATAATAATAATAATAAAGTTTCAAAATAATAAATAACAAAACAAAAAAAAAATCTAAAAAAATAATAATTAAACCTTCGCGCACAGGCATTGCGCCAGCGACATGGCTGCCGCGCACAGGGATTGCTCCGCTTATATGGCAGCCGCACAGATCTTGTGCGTGGGAACCATGTCGTCGGCGCAATACTTGTGCGCGGAAGTCATGTCGTAGGCGCGGAAGTTGGAATAAAATCATCCGGTTTGGAGGAGCATTGGAGTTAGATTTGCATAAATTCATTAATTACCATTACCACATTTAACACCAACTACAAAACATCTTAATAAATTTGGCTGACTTTGGTAGACCTTACACAGCACAGAAAGCAAAGAGGGAGCTTCCTCGGTTCCAAGTAGGGTGAAATTTGGCTAGCCCAACGGAGTACCCATGTCCGATATAAACACAACCATAGCTCACGGATGCACCACCATATATTGTTGCTGCTGTATTCATTGACCACAAAATCTTGCCACTCTCAGCATCCATTGCATAGAGTGGTCCTGAAGGGTCAACTGACCCAGCAAACAATATATCATTGACTAGAGTCACCGGACCATGAGCAGTCTCGTTGCTTGGATTAGCTGTTGTCCATAATATATTCCCGTTATTAACATCCAAGGCTACCCATCCCCCGGCTGTTGTGGTTTGGTTCGATGGGGCTAACCTAAATGTCGTTCTTCCACTGTTGACGATGTTGGTGTAGATCCGTCGTCTATCTGTTGCTGCTCCCCACACTCCCCCTCCTTCCAAACCTCCTGGCCCTGCAACCTGTAAAATTCAGTTCAGTATCATTCAGTTCAGTTCAGTAAAATTCAATTCAGCACAACAGAACAGAGGTTTCACTTACACTGAACCACACAATGTCACCAGTATCGCGATCCAAAGCCCAAACAAAGCCACTCTTCTGCACAGCAACCACAACATCTCGCCTAACACCACCAGGAAATATGGTGAGCAACATAGGTGCTTCCCCAAAGTCTGCATCTAAGTTAGGCCCAGGAGGGCAGTTGGGGTTATTAGGCACTAAACAAGCAAAATAAAACACATCATATCCTCCAAGCTGAAGTGCCCATACAATATTCCCCCTTGCCAAATCGAGGGCAACAATTGAATCAAAATGAGCATCTGGGGTGGTACATAGATCAGGCTGAGTTGCTTTCGACTGATTATTCTGTTTCGCCTGGCATTTTAATACATCAGGAGGAGCAATGTACAAGTTTCCTGTTCCAATATAGACGCGATTCCTTATGATGTCAATGGCAGGGCTACTACCCCAGACTGCAGCCCCTGCATAACCTCCTAACTTCCCACCATTGTCTGGAACAGTATAAGTTTGCCATACTATTACTCCTGTTCCGATGTCTAGCCTTGCCATGCTCCCTCGAAAAGTACAGCACTCAGTAGGTGGTACTAGTACTTCTAAGGATGATACGCCTACATAGAAGCCACTGCATACTCGATTGCACATATATGATAGATCAAATTAGATATGTTAAATAAGAGCTCTGTTATGTTCACTTTCTTTCCACTTATTTCAGAAAAAATAAAGTCAGATAAGTTCTGGAAAAATAAGGGTTAACGAAGAATTAATGTGGAACATACTCAAGATATGCAGTTCCGGACATGGTAATCAAAGCTAGAGGGTGAGGGTCAAGCCTTGTCATCCAAACAAGCCTAGTAGTGAACCGGTTAACAGCTATGACTACGGCAGGGCCATAGATACCTATGATCAACAGATCGTTGGCTATTGTTGGTGTTGCTCTTGAGACTGTTACATTGACATAAGTACCAGTAGGAGCTAACCCAGTAAGTTGGCCAAGGTTGAGTTTCCATATAAGATCACCATTAAATGCATTCACAGCATATAAATTCCCATCCCATGCAGGGAAGTAGACTATGCCGTTTGAGATAGCAGGTGTTGCTGTTATGTCATTACCAACAAAGTATTTCCACCTTAGATGTAGTCTTTGGATTTCATTCCGGTTTAGAAATGGCTCTCCAATGGGTCGCCCCCTCGTGTTTGCTATATTTCCACCATGGTTTAACCACTTCATCATAATTCATGGAAACATCAAATTAATTAATACTCCTCAGTGTACAAACAAGAATCAATCAAGCAAAAACATTATCTTCGTACTTGTGCAAGTTTACTACGAGTAATTAGTTCTTCCGTTGCCCAAAGATGTGGCATTGTCATACTACAACAAAAACATATTTGGGCAACGGAAGAACTCGTCAGCCAGATAATCAATTTTGTTTCCCTGCAAGTTCATTAATACCTATGTCCCTATAAAATGGCTCCATTTGACATTTTACGGCTTACAAGACACCCTTAAACCGTAAATATATCTAATTTTACACGCGTAAAAAATTATAAAAGTTGATATTCCAAAAATAAACATTAAAACGTGAAGTATCTAACAAGAATCCACGTGACTATATTATTTCTTATAAGCTACTCCGTAATGATGTTCATGGTCAAAGTTTGACCCAAAAAGTTACAATTGAACAATCTTTTAGGGACACAGGTAATTCTCACTTCTCAAGCCCCTTTTGGTTCATTGAGCTTAGGGTCATTTAGGGATTTCCTCCTCGTCGAGTGGGTTTTTGCATACATCACATTTTATAAAATGAATGAAGAAAAAATATTGTGAAATATTAAGGGAAATAATAGACACAAGGATACTTACAGTGCCAATGTGAGCTCTATTTTTCTGAAAAATTGTGACAAGGAATAGTACTAGAAATTTAAAAATAAAAGGCTGAGAATAACAATTCTTGTTACATGCCATTTGAATTTTCAAATAAATGAAGCTCAGCTCTACCTAAAAGTTTCAAAACAATTGTACAAACCTAACAGCCTATTTCAATTCTGTTGACCTTAAAGTTTTGATGATGACAAAGCAAACTCCTGACAATTGGTTAAGTTATGTTGCATAATAGGTTCCGAGATCCTTAGAGGGATAATGCTAAGTTAAGGAGATCCTGAGTTGGATAAACTAAGCAACGTGGAATATAAGCAAGTAATTGATCCATGCCAGACACTACATTGAAGAAATAATCATTAAGCAAGACGAGATCCTTAGGCGAGTTCCTAAGGCGAGATCCTCATATATTATGTGGATACTCGATGTTCCAGAGAAGGAACAAATTGGGAAGACTTCGAGTGAAGCTTCTAAAGGTGCAACATGAAGACTACAACATATGAGTTTATGTTTAGGATTTATGTAAGTATTTAATATTGTTTATACGTAATTTGGAACGAAAGGAACCTAAGTATTTTGGTACGTTTTAAATTGAAATATATTAACTGTAATTATAAAAGAGTTTTAAGTTGGAAAATCTTTGTTAATAAATAAAATGAATTTAATTAATAAATGTAAACATAGGATTTTGTTTTCATTCTCCTTGTTTCTCAAGCAAAAGATTTTCCATGATCCTTAAAACTCTCCCACGTATTTCTATTTAAACGTGCATTTAGTGTTTTGATTTGGTCTCCCTGTTTCTCTCCAACTATGCCCATGTTACTGAGCAGTAACTGTTAGTGGGAAGTTGAGGAGAACATGGGTACCCAACCTTAGGTAAAACTCTCCTATAAAAGGAGAAGAGTTTTGGCTTTTCAAAACACAACTGATTTCTACAAAATCTATCTTAAAGAGCTTAAACGTTTTAAAAGAATCAGTTGGCAAAATAGAGTGTTCCTTGAGTTCCTTATTATTATAAGCTTTATTACGTACTAGAATCTATCTATCATATTGTATTTTGGGTTTAAGGATTGAGTGATCCTTGAGTGACTTAGAGTTAAGTCAAAGAGAGAAAGATTGACTTAGAGTTAAGTCAAAGAGAAACAGAGCGACTTAGAGTTAAGTCAAAGAGAAAAGGAGCGACTTAGAGTTAAGTCAGAGAGAGAAAGAGGAGCACAGTAATCGAAGGGGATTGCTGTGGGGAACTCGTGTTCGAGAGGAACTCGAGTTAAAGAGTGTATTTGTAATAGAGTTATTGCATTAATACAAAAGAGTAGTGAGGTTCTTCTTGATTAGGGTCAAGAAGGTTCCTCCGTTTTATATATTTCTTCGCTCATTGTTCTCAGTCTCTTTATTGTTTAAATTCCGCAAGAAACTTACTCAAGTTCCCAAGAAACAATTCACCCCCCCTCTTGTCAAGTGTTCCTACTGAACTATCAAATTCCTTATATAACGAATTCATGATCAATTGATGGTTAGACTCCTAAAAATAACGGAGTACTCCATAAAAAACAAGACTGTTAGACATTAATACTAGTAGTTAAAAAGTATCGAAAGACGCATAAGTTAGTTAAATGTTGTTTGCATTGTTTTTAGGTAAAGGGAACCGTTATCCCGGCCATCCCCCAATTGCAACAAAGGACGGTCTTTCAAAAGTTGAATGATTTCAATGATTTACGGTGTAACGTAGTTAGTTTGTTAAGAAAAGGGGTCTCTATAAACAACTAATTGTTCGTTTTTGTGCAAAATAAAAACAAGTTTTTTTATTAGTACGTACTTTTGGTGAGCACGAAATTGATCGAGATTTGAGAATGATGCAATATAAATATATAATGCGCATATATGAAGGCATAAAATTAAACGGTATCTTAAAATAGAAGCGATCGAAAACGACACAAGAAAAAGAGATGAATTGAAGGATAATTAAAAGGAAAGGAGCAACCACTTAAAGGATAGGATAGGATAGGATGTGATTCTCCAAATGGTAACCTCGCCAACAGTTACGGCTAGATTCAAAAAATACTACCACCTCTTGGCTTGGTACATTCAACATTGATATCATAAATCTTTCTCATTTTCGCATGGTTTTTTGTTTTCGGAGTCAAAAGGGGAAATATAATTTATAAATAGAGAGACATGATGATAACTTAGACCGGAGTAACTCGTAAACAGGCCGGTAGAATAAGTAAGCTAGCAAGCCTTAGATTGTAAATTTTTCAGATGTTCCTTAGAATTCCTCCGAACACTTGATTAAGGCCATAGCCTTACTGATCGAAGCGTTTGGGGGAACTCCTAGGCACATTTGATTACATATAATTAGCTTGCTTAACTTCAATTCATTGTTAATTATATTCAAGTCCAACCTAGCTAGGAAGTAGGAACTAACCGCGTGCTTAATTAGCTAGGTTACTCTTCTTTTCATCTCACATTAGTCTGTTGGTTTGCATTGGCTGCGCGCGACTTGCAGACATACACATTGAGGATGGACAATAACGACTCTATCTTTTTCTCTTTTTGATGGACAATAACGACTTTCTTCTCCTCTCTTGAGATTCCATGTACTACTAGTCTACTAGAGTACTGGTAACGTTACGTGAACATTGAAAAACATTAATAACTTGTTTATATACATACACTTGGACTGTTAAGAGAAAAAGAGACAACAATGATCTACTTTTATCGACTGTTAATAAATCTTCAATGATGGACCTACAGGCTACAGCCGTGGTTAAGGGTGTGCATATATAAACCTATATAGGAAGAAGGAAGAAGGAAGAGACTTAATTTAATTATATCAAGAACAACATCAAGAACAACAAGCGTGTCATGGGTGAGTTAATTCATTATAAGCAACACGGATTCGAATCCTTATCCCACATTATATATTTGCATATATGGCTAGCTCATTCAGACCCAAAAAAGTTTCAATATCAAATTGGTTTTTGCATACAATTCAATTAGGTCACATTTTATAAAATAAATGAAGAACGAACATTATGAAATAGTAAAGGAAATAGATAAAAGGATACTTACAGTGCCAATGTCAGCTCTATTTTTCTGTAAAATTGTCACAACACATAGCACAACAAATTTAAAAGTAAAAGGCTGAGAATAGTAGTTATACTTTTTACATGCCATTTCAAAATAGTGACTTTTGGATACAAGTTTCGAAACAATTGTACAAACATAACGATCTATTTCCTTATATATATAATGAAACAATCATGCTTTTCATGATCAATAAGACTATTAGACAATAATAATACGGAGTACTAGTTAAAAGTTCCATTGTTTTGGGTAAAGGGAACTGTCATCTCTACAAATTAAAGGAACGGGCTTTTCTCATGATTTTATTTATTTAAATTTATTTAACTAATAAAAAGTTATTTTGACTAATTATATTATTATTTTGAAGGTGAATAAGGAACATGATCAATGTTAGATGAAAAATCATGTGAACAAAAGAAACTACATACCTAAGAAAAAGGAAAAGATGCAAAGAAAGGAGAAAAACAGGGAAAAAGAGGCTGGACAATTATGTACAAATGGGTCACACAATAATCATGCTCATGCATGATTAAAATTGTTCAATTAATTAAGAAAATTGTGCGTACAAGGTTATAACGTTACACTTAATTTGTAATTAAGCTAGCTAGTCTAGAACTCTAGACTTAAACTATACCGGTCCCTTAACTTACGAAACTGATGCCAATTCACATCATAGGTCATGGTATAGATACTTGGTTTTTCATATGAAACGTGAAATAGATATTTGGCCCAAAAGAAGAGGCGGCAATTAGAATTTAGAAGACGTTACATAGTCAAGCAGGCTGAGTGATGTGCAATGAGCCAAATTAAGAGCATGCAGGCAAGAAGCATATCTTAAAATATATAGAAGCGAAAATGACACAAGAAAAAAGAGATGAATTGAAGGATAAAAAGCAGGTTGCAACCACTTAAAAAGGAAAGGCTGTGATTCCTTTGCCCTCTTGCTTGGATTCTATAAATCATAACCTCGCCAACAGTTACGGCTTGGTTCAACGTTGTACTACTAGCTAGCCTCTTGCCCGGCTTGGTACATTTGAATTAAAAACGTTTCATCCTTTTCGCTTGTTTTTTTTTTCAATGCTTATAAATACATGGACATGGACATGGCACAACCCGCACAACAAATTACAAATAGAGGGAGGAGAAATTCGAAACTTTGACCTTATGGGTTATGGTACACAAGCCTCAATCGTTATCAGTTTACCATAGGGTCCGGGCCAAGGCATGTAAGTTGTCTAAAAGTTGAAACAATGGGAAAATGCTTGTCAAACTTATCAACTCACCATAAGTTACAAAAGTACACAATAATCATGAAAAATGCAAGCCTACAACTAAATGAACATGCAAAAAGATGTGAGATATAATTAATAATAATGTACTGTTAATCACTTATTGAATAACAACAAAAAGCCATGCGTTTTTTAACCTTGTTTTCAGTTATCTGAAATTATTAGAATTTACGTAATATTTTAATCATAAGTTGTACTTAGATTACCACTATTTATCCTGAAATGAACTTAACTAAACTTATCGGAATTTTTTTTCCCCTGAAGTACGAGAAAGTGGGGGGAAAAGAACACGGCCTTTAGCATGTGTCATATAAGCATGTGTCATATAAGCATGTGTAAGAGGCAAAAGGAAAAACTACAATCTCAGGATTCGAATGATATACATAGAGACAGAAACATAAAAAAGACAGAGATCATAATAAAAGAATAGAATATTGACCACAAAAATTAAAATTACTACTCTAGTCTCTATAGATCTGCTGTTGTATTCATGAATACGTCTAACTTAGGCCGGGAATACGGCTAGGTTCTATATTTGTCAAACCAGAATATAATATATAGTTTTAACAAGTTGGTATAAATAGCATCACCAACCGCAATTAAGTTTCATGCATCACCATTTATAGTTTTACACTTTTACACCATCAGGCATCAGGTGTTCCCTAGAATTCCTCTGAACACTTCATTAAGGAGGGATGATTTTCCGACTCCCTACTGAAGCGTTTGGGGGAACTCCCGGGTTCATTTGATTACGAGTATTATTTCTTCTTTAAATATTTGTCACATTACAAAGCAATGTAAATGCACACGAATGTAAGAAAACAACTATAGTACGTCTATAGGGATACCTGCATTCTGCTTTCATATGTTATATATAAGCCGATATGATTCAACTTTGTTCAGTTTCTTCTGCAACCGAGATCTTTGGCTTCATAGGCCGTAGGTACTCACAGCAAGACCGATTAAGGTTTATTCCTTCATTTTTGCATTTCAGTTAACACAAGGTTACGTCTTAATTAACAAGATTTTGTCAGGTAACCCATCAAACTATTATCACATTTGCATTGCACACCTTCCTACTGTCCTGCATTGTGACGGAAACATCAGATCAGAAACAGACCTTTAAGTGCCGAAAATTCATATACTTCTAGCTAACTTAGTTTTCCATATACATTCCTAATAAACCAACTAATTAATAAAATTAATTCAAATTGTCCCTTAACCTTTTCAGATTAGGCACACGGCACACCTAATGCCTTGCATGGCCTAAATGTCCAATGATCGAGATTCGGTTTTATTACAACGTACTCACTTATTGCACAATTATAGTCATTTCATTTTCATAATGTGGATGCTAATCACAAAGTAACAACTAAATCTAGACCGTGGTAGTACATCTTAATAAGCACAAACCTGAAAAAAGCTCCCAAAAAACCGGTATCCAAACCAAAGACAGAGTCAAAACAGAGCAATTCCTCATCTGAAAACCTTGAAAATACTTGTCAAATTCAAAAAAAATAACTAGGTTTTGCATGCATGACCTTCTACTAGTAAAATTTAGACCATAAAAATAGTATAAAAATAAAGTTAAAAAGTATCAGAAAGGCGCTAAAGTTATTGATTGGCTAGCCAGATACTCTTAAACAACGATGCTTTCTGAGAGAATAAACCATCTGATATATCTGATGCTCTACTACTTGACACTAATATAACTAGTTATGCTAAAAATCAAACTGTTACAGCAAAGGAAATCATGCAACACTATAAAATAGGATTAGCAGCAATGATGTAAAGCAATAAACAGTTTTATGTGACCATATTATACTTTAACCATCCGAAGAAGCGGAAATAATCACGGTAGTTTGGATAAGAGAAAGCGCGCAGAAAGTGAGCAAATAATGAAATAAAGAATGGGTAATTTTGAGTATTAGTTGTAGATCTGCCTCTAATATAGCACAAGAACATGACCAAGTTCAAAATGCTTTTAAGATTTGGTTAAGTCAGATATATTTGTATTATTGTTAATGGGAATATTCCAGGCAGATTAAGCAAGAGTTGACAAGCTCAAAAAAGAAACTGAATAAGATGCAATTATAATGTATGTTACCATAAACAGAAAGTCATGTTTTACATCTAAGTAGCTGTACGTGAAATGATACACTAGCTATTTGTTTAATGCATTACAAGAATTGCCACCATTTTGAAACCTTTTGTCATTTTAGAGCTGATAAAACTTGGTCCATATTGGTTGCTTGGTCTGGTTTGGGCTACGTTTCAAGATTTTAAGAAGATGATATTGCTAATTACTCCGTAAGATTTTAGGATGGGCCGGGTTAGAAGTCTTAGAACCATATATTATGGTCTTGTTTCCTTTCAACCTCATTACTCATTAGTGCCCTGTGACAAAAGACTTGGCTTGATTCAACTGATGCAAGAAACATACCCCACTATTTCCTGACTTCCTATGCAGAGAATTATAAGATGAGTTGATGACATTATGTTCATTTTGAAAAAAGATTTAGTTGGAGGATTCACCACTTACTATAGCACTGTGATTGTGTGTATCACTCAGTTGCTATTCAGATCAGTGCTTTGAGTTCTTAGGTCAGATATAAGGGCTATATCAGTTTAAGAAGTAATAGATCCATTTTTATGCGAATTGCAGATCTTGAAAACATATCAGGTGCTACTTCATCTCTAGACACCCTTAGAGTTAGAGCACTTCATTCCAGATTAGAAGAAAAGAACATAACTCCCAGCTTGGACAATTAGTTTCACTGGCAACTATTCTCATTTAGGTGAAGTCCTTATATGCGTTCTTGATCAGTTTTCCTTTAATTATAGTGTGGGGTGTGGGGTGTGAATTTTTAAATGATTTTTTGTAGGAAGTAGGGGTGTAGGTGGGTTAGTAGGTAAGTGTGAGAAATGATATAATATTGACAAAGATTCCATTTATAAAAGCGGTGCGAGTATTAAGGGACGGAGGGAGTATCTCTTTATCTAGTCAATGAAAAACTGAATCAGCCCTACTAAGCCTCCTCGGTTCATTAGCTATGCCTTGAAGTGCAGAGAAGCCAAAAGCAGTCACCAAACAGAAAATTTACATCTTTTGGCTACAAAAATCTGAAACACTTAACTTGAAATGGAAAACTAGTACTTCGTATTTCACTCAAAATGTTAAAATCATATGGTTAGTAATACAACAGACGCATTCCAGAAGCATTTTAAGCTCCTAAATACTTTGGCATATTTCACAGATACATACAACAGAGAACTGACACCACACCCCAAAAATAAAGATATATAAAAAAAAAATACAAAACTTGACTTCTCTAGACCATAATATCAGAGAAAGAGGGCAGGTGACAGTAAAACATTACCTAAGGTTGAAGCCAGAGGCAGCCTTCTACAGGGAGGGAGGGATGTACTAGCAATATATACATACATTTTGGAAGGCAACAAACATTGAATGGAATCGGAGTATCTCCATCATCAACGAACACGGGGAGATTGACGATGAGATGACAACGGGGAAGCCGAAGTGGTAAACTGCATGGGAGAATGATGGTTACTCATTGGAGATCTCATGGGGCTGGAAATGTTCTTGAAACCTTTATTTGCATTTTTCAAGTCTTGCAGCTTCTTCAGTTCCTCTAAGACCTCTGACATTTTAGGCCTTGATCTTGGTTCAGGATTAAGACACTGTAAAGCAAGTGTAGCAACTGTGTAAGCTGCTTTTTGGGGATATTGGCCTAACAGTTTGGTATCCATAATTCTGAATAACTTTCTTCGGTCCCCTAAATATGGCTTTGCCCAGTCCACCAGACTCTGCTCTGCACCAACTCTTGATTTGTCAAGTGCACGCCGTCCAGTCAATAGTTCTAGCAAAACAACCCCATAACTGTACACATCACTCTTTGCTGAAAGCCGACCTGGTGAAACAAGCAGATCATTAGATTAGTATTAAGCTGCGCAAATCTGTCAATATAACCAATTACATGCCCAAGGTTTTGCCAAGAATTAATATTTTAAGTTCACGAAATAATAAAAGCGAGAAATTTGTCCATCACCCCCCGCCCCCCTATTTTATTTAGCTAATCATATGGTATTTGACTTTGACTATGTACAAGCCAACACTCCATTCATTTAAAAAAGACATGTACATCCCCTCTTTCCCGAATTAAACTCCACCTACAGTGTATCTCCATATATTAGACGTTTAACAGCGAACTAGTCAAAGAGGTATCTTATGATATCCCCTTTAACTAAATGATTTTTCACACAATTCCGGCAACAGTAGGTTATTTAGAAATACTTCAGCTTCTATTAGAGTCCTTTCCCCACTAGGCCTCATTTATTTTCCTCGAGCTTTTAAGGGAAAGGGAAATATACAGGAAACAAATATCAAATCACCCAAAAACAGTGAGCAGGGCATTAGACACATTTTCATTGTAAAAAGATTGAGGGTTGGCAAATTGTAAATAAATGGTATGGATGAATTAATTCATTTAAAAGCTTGAGCAATGAGGAAAGAAAATCTTGATATCATTCAATTTCCTCACCTGTAGCTACATATTCTGGTGCTGCATAACCCTGAGTGCCCATGACCTGAGTTGACACATGAGTACGATCTCCTGTGGGGCCTGCCTTTGCCAAACCAAAATCTGACAACTTCGCATTAAACTCCTGCATATATGATCGATAATAGATGTAAGAGAACTTCTTAATAAAAGTAAGGAGAGAACACAACAAATGTCCAAGTCTGAACATACCGCATCCAGCAAGATATTTGATGCCTTGAAATCGCGATATATGACTTGTGATTCAGCATCATGAAGGAAAGAGAGTCCTTCTGCAGCACCTATAGCTACTTTAATCCTTGTTCCCCAGGAGACTGGCTCAGGCCCCCCTGTAGAAAAGAAAAACATATTTTCCGTCAAATCAGGACTTCAAAATAGCAAATATCAACTACTCCCTCCGTCCCGGAATACTCGACCCGGTTTGACCGGCACAGAGTTTAAGGGACTTGAATTGACTTATTTAATTTAATAGGTAGTAGTTGATAGTGGAGTATTATTTTAATGTAGTTAGTGGGAGGTGGGTTAAGAGGTGGGGTTGGGGGAGAGTAGGGGTTGAATTTTTAATTATTTTTTGTATGGAGTAGGGGGTAGGTGGGTTAATAGGGGTGGAGTGAGAAATAATATAATATTGTTAGAATATTTCCATTTTTAGAAACAGGTCAAGTATTAAGGGATGACCCGATAAGGAAAACAGGTCAAGTATTCCGGGACGGAGGGAGTACAATTTTGAAGGTAACTTTTTTTTGTAAATACGCTTGATGTCTACAACCAACAGGCAAGCAAGGCAACAGAAACATGAAAAGAACCCAAACAAAAAAATCACAGGACAAAGGCGGAGAAGGGGATCAAAAGACAAAGCTTAAGAAGATGCAGAGCAAAAAAAAACAGGTGCAAAGTTAATAAAGTTAATCTTAAATTGTTAACTCCAATGGAAACTATGATAGGCTAAGAGCATTGTTTAGACTTTAAGATCTGTACATGCACAAAAGAGGTAAACTTGAACTGCTATAACAAAATATAACTAATTCTGCACCTATTTAACTAATTTTCGGGGTGTGTTAGTACCTACGTATACAAGATGATTTTGAAGCATTTTCGGGTGATTGATCATAGACAGTAAAAAAAAAAATACTCTTGTAACCCTAATAACATTCGTAAAACAAAGAACTATCACCAGAATTAAGCTACTTACTTCTGAATAAATGATTTTCTAGGCTTCCCTTGGGTAAAAACTCATACACCAAAAGCCGATGATCGCCATCAACGCAATATCCAATAAGTGTCACCAGATTAGGATGATGTAGCTGTCCAAGATAGTTTACTTCTGTCTGCATTTAAGCAGCTATAAGAAAACAGGCTAAAAAGACCAAAATGACAAGTGAACGAATCAAAAAGGTGGAGAAACTTACCAGCCACTCTTTATGGCCTTGGAAACCTTCAGGTTTAAGCTTCTTGACAGCAATAACCATTCCAGATCCAGGTCTTGCAGGACAGAGTGTCTGTTCATCAATCCATCCCTTGAAAACATAACCAAAACCACCTTCTCCGATGAGGCTGTCAGGACGGAAATTTTTTGTGGCAGTCTTAAGGTCATTGAAGGTGAAGGCTTTCAAACCAGGACAAGACAATATTTCATCTTCAGATCTTGCAGTAGGAAGACTTTGATTGTTGCTTTTGACACTTGATGTTGAAACAATCGGACTAGAAAGGTTTGAGGAGTGGCCTATCTTTCCACCACTACCAACTTTTGAGACTCCTGAGGCTAAAAAGTAAAAACAGTGAACTTTTAGCATCAAGGGTTGTGCTTGTGCCGTTGTGGAGAGACGCAAAAATCAATATCTATCCAGAAGACCAGAACCAACTCACAAAAAATTGTGTAACTCATCAAAGTGCAAACCAGAAAACATACTAGACAGAAGACAGAACACCGCAATGAGATATGCTAACATACAAGTTACTTCGTATTAAATAAGTCATCGTTGGCCTAATTTGATTCATGCCTTTTTCGACAGCTCTTTTTATTAAATTTGACTTAAAAATATAGTCAAATAGCCAATATTTGTAGACTTGTAGTTGGTAAATGATTTTCCAATTAAGATTTCAGTTAGAGCAATACCAACTACCAGCCAATATTTAGTTTCACCAAACATTTAAACTCAGCTAATGATATCAGTTACTTTCTAAAGCCAATGAAAAGGACAAATAAATCAACCACCAGTTGAATGCCAAATTAGGACATTGCCTACATAACATTTGAGGGAAACGACGAACGCACACCTAGAAAGTCAGCTGTCATAACTCGAGATATTATTCTACATGCGCTGAAGCCAAATCCAGTACATGTGATTCATGTGAATGAATCAGTGAAGCAACAATAGAAGATTGTACTTAAATTCAAGGATCCTTTGCAACAGCTTTATATCAATACATATGTGGCGGTGACCTTTACTTCATCTTATAAGTCAATTACCATTCAGAGAGATCAGTATTCAAACTAATGAATTGAGCGAAAAGTGTTAACCATTGAGAATACATCACAATAAACACTTGAAGAAACTTCCACACGAATTAATTCGTTGGACACTCAATGGTTTAATTATACATATTACATAATCATTGCCATAAATCTTATAACTTTTGACTAAATGATGTGAATGCAAATGGGATATTCAAACCAATATTCCAAAGCTTCAACTACTACTATTAAGATATAGATTAATAAAGCTAAAGGGCATAACACATAGTCAACGAATCCCGAAACCATCACCACCTTTCCCAATTATCATTCATGATTATCCACCACAAAGTAAACTCTTTGATGAACGGTGGAACTGTATCAGGAAAAATGAAAACTTATCACGATGAGTCGCGATACAGGAAGGGTGACCAAACCCCAAAAACCCGTCCTCTGGTCCGATTGCAGACCACAACTAGGTGAATTTCAATAACAAAAGACTAGCCATTTTTATAAAGGGGTTGAGTAAAGTTCAAAGGAACATCAGGAAGGTACTAATACTAACTTACTAAATCTGGGTAATTGAAATCAATCCCTGAAAATTAAGCTATCACCAATCTAACATGCTTGAACCCACAATCACAACTCAAACATTCAAATTCCACACCCAAATTTAATTTATTTTAAAAAGAAAAAACAAAAATTTCACAAAGCAATAAGCAAAATCTATTTAAGAGTATAACCAATAATTAATGTCAGAAACAAAAATTATCAACAAAGTAAGTAACCAAGATTCTAAATTTAAACAAATACCCATAAATAGAAATGCAATAATAATAAATAACATAAAATCCAATCATACCCGAAGTAGGATTAGAGTTGAAATTATCCACTTGTGCAGAAGAACCCAAGCAATTTCCCATCTGAGTTTTGCACCGAGACAGCAGAAACAGAGGAAATTGAAGCAAAATCACAGAGCTACTAATTATAGCAAGAACAAAATCAAACAAAGACCCAGATTAAGTATGAAAGGAATTCAGAAAAAGTATAGTTTTCTCTCTTTATCTGCACACATGGGAAAATGGCAAGCTTCCCAGGAAGGTGATGGAGGAAGAAGAGAGAGAGAGAAAGAAAGCAAAAAAAAATGAGGAATTTTAAAACAAATTCAAATGATTACAAAAAAGAAAGGAGGAAGGTCTTTAGAGGGTGCCTGGAAGTCGCGCTGCAACTCTCGTTTATCAAAAAGTCTTCCTTTTTTGCTGTGGAGATTTTTTTTTATTGTAGGCCGTGTATGTTATTTTTTATTTACTCGATATACTTCCTTTGTTCTTTAATGCAAACAAGTGAACAACCGCACTACATGTTATTTAACATGTGTTTTAAAATGAAAGATGGAAAAAATATAACTATAAAAAAAAATTATAATTAATGATGTATTGGCCTGGATAGTTAATTAATATTTTCTCTGTCTCAAAATATAGTGTGTCTGTTTTTGTATTTTGGGTGTCCCAAAATATTGTGTCTGTTTTCTATTTTGTGTGTCCCAAAATGTGATCCAATATTTAATGTTTGTACCTAGGAAATAGTGTGATCTTATCATTAATGTTTCTATCATAAAAATATGGTCCCATAATTTATTATTTTTTCTCTTTTTGTTTAAAAAACAAAATAAATTGTGTATTTTTCTACTAAAGTACAATCATCATCGGCATACAATAGGTGGGTAGCGGTTTCGATCAACTCATGTCGATGATGATTCTACTAAAGTACAATAACATTAATAATTCATCATGTTATTTTTCAAGTTTCTCAATTCCCGTGAAAAAGGTCAAACGGGCACTATATTATGGGACAGAGGGAGTAGTTAGTGAATCAAGAAATAACCAGTGAGGCAAAGAGTATTTAGTTATATATTTTAATATTTAATATGATAAATAAGTTTCTTTTAAATTGTTGCCGCGCCTATAATCTCCGTCACTGCCTCCTCCCCCATTTGAAATTTGTATTACCGTTATCGGGATTAAATCTTGTCTACCTTAATTGTTGTTTTTGACGTGTGCCAAGAGAAGGTGTTTCCCTATTAAAAAAAACAAAAAGAAACTTGTGTTTAGTTTAGTAGAGCCTAGCTAAGAACAACTTCAATAGTTGGCTAAATCAATTTATAGCTATTTAAAAGAATAAAAGAAATACACAACAAAAAATATTAATAGAAAAACGTAAAATAGTAGTGTTAGTCAAACAAACCAAGCTTATAAGTTAGTTAGCTTGTTTATTTTTAATTAAAATATAAGAAGTCCTGAAACCCCCAAATTTAAAGGTAGTATTTCATAAAAGTTCCTTTTATTAAAAGATTGATTTTACTATTAAAAAGAAATCCGAAAAAAGCTTTTAAAAAAAAGAAAAAAAAAGAACAAGTGTTGTGTATTAGAGCAACATCAAGGGGATCTTATCTTGAGACTTTTCTTATATGCCATGTCAGCTTTCCGCTAATATTTAATTAATTAAATTTTGTAAAGATTTCTTCAGACTCATCCAAATTTAGCTCTTCACCCCTCAATCTCATTTAAAACATCTCAAATAATATAACAACGTAATCTTTTATTTATTTAACTCACACATATATTGAGTCTTAAGTTGAGTCTTAGTTTTTCAAGACTCGATTTAAAACTTTGTTAAAACTAACTCACTTCAATGCTACAAACTGATATGTATGATCTTAATACTAGGTGGGGCATATGTCATGTTAGCAAAATTCAAGTTTTAAGATTTGGCGTTGATGTTGCTCTTAGATTTCTAGTACGGTAGAACAATTTTTCGGAACCGTTTTCCTTGTAAAATCGTCCCTGATTACTTGGACCGTTCATAAATGGTAAACTTTTATTAATATTATATCAACTACCCATTCACATGTCATTTTGTAGTCTCATGCACCCCCCCTCCTATCCCGTACCCCTTTAAAAAGTTGACACATATCCCCTACCTATACTAAAAAATATATCACTATCAACTACCATCGAATAAAATAATAAGTCAATTACATTATACTAAACTACTACGTATGTGTCAATCAAAGCGGTTCAAATATTTCAGAACGGATGGAGGATACAGAGGTATATTTTATATATATAAAAAAGAGTTTTTTATATTCCTTAATAAATGTTTCTTAGTTTTTTCGTGAATGTTCACACAATCACACATGATAATTCTATTTATGCGAAATGGATTAGGTACTTCCGTGTGTACAGCTTTCTCTCTAGTTTTGGACAGATGCTTCATTTTCTTTTTGTTGTATATATATATTGGGCAGTATTCCTAGTCATGGTGTGATATTTCTTCTTTCTTGATGGCAGTCAAGTCAATTCGATACTATGGTTTTGTTTGTATCTTTCTTCGCTTTCTAATCCCAAGGGCCAAGGCCAGGGTACATCATAAATGAACTTAAATTTACTTCTTTCAAATAAATGGACCTTTAAGTTCAAACAAAATAATTAAGTTCCGACAATCTTACAAATTCAACAACATTCACATGTACTCCATAATAAAGTTATTCTATTCGTTTCTTTTTGTTTGTTATGTTTGAACTTTTGCACGTTTATGAACGTATAATAAAGATTCTTTTTTTTATTATTAAAAAAATAAACCCAAATAAAACCTCAATCCACTAATCACTACAACAACTAATAAGATTTTTTTATTTATCAAAATGAACCAATAATGGAAAAGCACAAAGATTGTTAACTTAACATACTTGAGAAATTGTCAAAAAATTTAATGAGTTGAAAAAATTGGACCAATTAAAATTAAAATTTGGCACAAAAAATGATACTCCGTAGTATAATAAGTTTATAAAAGAAAAGATTCTTCAAAAAAAAAAACATTGTGAAACAACCTAAAAGGAATACGTAACAAAACAAAAAAAGCGGAGGGCGTAATATAAGTTCACATTATCGCATACTCTTCCTTTCCATAATGTTCCTCATTTTTTCATATTATGCGCTGCACTACTTTAACCGTTAATAGTTTTAATTTTGCATTAGAAAAAATTATTAAAAAATGATATTTAGAAAATTTATATTGAAACGAATCAAATGATATTCCACAAGTTAATATTTTTACTCTTAATTATACTATTAGTTACGGTCAAAAATTTTAAACTTTGACCATAAAAATAGTAAACATGAGGAACATTATGGAACAGAGGGAGTATGTTGTCAAAATAAATAGCTCAAATAAATGTTCATAGATAAATTTAGTATTACCCACTCTAAGTTTATACCGAGGAACGAGTTTGACAAATTAATACGCACCGAATATAAAATAGATAATATTTTTTATATTGTGTAATGAGACTCCCCTCTTCTCATCCTCTCTCTGGGGTTTACAAAGATTGTGTTTTTAGGCCAAGATAGCCAAAATGAAGAAATTTGGTTATTTCCAACCATTTCCCTTCAATTATGTTTTTTTTTTTTTTTTTCAATAAACTACTTCATCCGTTCCCATATTCCTGCACTATTTATCTTTAAGGACGAAAGTTTTACATCACTGCATCATTTCCATTTTAGGAAATAAAATAGTTGCCTTAACACTACTAATACCAAATATAATATATATATTCTTACACCGTAACATGCACTTGTTGGATTATTTAATGTTTGCTATTACAATGACAAGTTTGTATTTTTTTTTTCTTTATTTCTCTTCTTTTACCCACTACCTAAATTCTTGTACCCCTTTGTTCCAAATTACTTACGATATTTTGATTTTTGCACTATTTACACAATTCACTTTGACCATATTTTATTTATTGGTTATGAAAATAAATGTTAATATGTAATATATTGTTGGATTCATTTTAATATTTATTTTCAAAATATTAACATGTTACAAGTGTTTCTAATACAGAGTATATAGTTAAAGATATTGATGATCAAAGTTGTGCATTGATAAGCGTGTCCAATAAAAATACTTAGGGCAAGTAATTTGAGACAGAGGGATCGAAATACATAACCTATGTATATGCTGCAATAATATTTGACTGGAGGAACTACTGCATAGTAGTGTAGAGTGTAGTGAGTGCCCATGAGTAACGGGAAAAAAACACACACACAAAAAACACCCCCCGGCCCACACCCACATAGTTCCATAACAAATTTTTTGTCCCCCGGCCTCAAGTGTTAACATTGGAGATTTAGGCCCTGTTCTTTAGAGCTGAACTGAACTGAACTAAACTAAACTGAACTAAACTGAACTGAACTTAACTTAACTTAACTTAACAGAATATATTACCAAAATAAATAAAAAATAAAAAATAAAAATTAAAAAATAAAAAATAAAAAATAAAAAATAAAAATAATAAATAAAAATAATAATAATAAATAATAAATAATAAATAATAATAATAAATAATAAATAATAAATAATAAATAATAAATAATAAATAATAAATAATAAATAATAAATAATAAATAATAAATAATAATAATAAATAATAAATAATAAATAATAAATAATAATAATAAATAATAAATAATAAATAATAAATAATAAATAATAAATAATAAATAATAAATAATAAATAATAAATAATAAATAATAAATAATAAATAATAATAATAAATAATAAATAATAAATAATAAATAATAAATAATAAATAATAAATAATAAATAATAAATAATAAAAATAAATAATAAATAATAAATAATTAAATAATAAATAATAAATAATAAATAATAAATAATAAATAATAATAATAAATAATAAATACTAAATAATAAATAATAATAATAAATAATAAATAATAAATAATAAAGAATAAATAATAAATAATAAATAATAAATAATAAATAATAAATAATAATAACTAAATAATAAATAATAAATAATAAATAATAAATAATAAATAATAAATAATAAATAATAAATAATAAATTAAATAATAATAAATAATAAATAATATAATAATAATAAATACTAAATAATAAATAATAAATAATAAATAATAAATAATAAATAATAAATAATAAATAATAAATAATAAATAATAAATAATAATAATAAATAATAATATAAATAATAATAAATAATAAATAATAAATAATAAATAATAAATAAAATACTAAATAATAAAATAATAAATAATAAAAATAATATAATAATAAATAATAAATAATAAATAATAAATAAATAATAAATAATAAATATAATAAATAATAAATAATAAATAATAAATAATAAATAACAAATAATAAATAATAAATAATAAATAATAATAATAATAAATAATAAATAATAAATAATAAATAATAAATAATAAATAATAAATAGTAAATAATAATAATAAATGTTAAATAATAATCAAAGAATAATTATTAATTAACAACTAAATAACTATATAATAAATAATAATAATAATAATCTGTAATTGATTACTAAATAATTAAAATAAATGATAAATATTAATAATAATAATAATTCATAGTTAATAACTAAATAATTAATAACTAATAATCCGTAACTAATTAATAAAAATAATAATAAGTTATATTAATTATTAATAAATAATTAGTTATAAATAATGATAATAAGTAATATAATAATATAAATATAAATATAAATATAAATAATAATTAATATAATAATATAAATATAAATAATAAGTAATACAATAATATAAATATTAATATATTATTATTATTATTATTATTAATTTAAATTGAATTGAATTGAATTAAACTGAATTAAACTGAACTGAACTTAATGCTCATGAACTGAACTGAACTGAACTGCTAAATAAGTCTTGAAACTGAAATTAAGCCAAAAAGAACGGGGCCTTATTCAATATTTGATGTCGGATTATATTTTTCAGTTTCAAAATTATTGTTAATATAATAGGTTTTGTGAAAAGATGTACAAAGTAATTATTACCAAGTCATTGTTATTCATCTAAAACTTGAAACATCCTCCGAGCCCAAAAGCTAATCAAGCATTTAAAAGGCTATATGTATACTTAGTGTACAAGATTTTCTTGTACATCACCATTAGTTTATTGACACGTCATCAAAACCACTAAAAAATGAGAATAAAAGACAATAAATATGTCATTTCAACCAATAGAAAAATATGGTGTACAAGATGCATTGTACACTAAATGTACATGTAGTAGATTCCTTAAAACCGTATGGTTCGTACTTTGTCTACCTCATTGTCGATCACTCGATTCTCCAACTATCAAACTTGGTACGAGTATTAATTACTTAAACAAAGAAAAAAAAAGGACAATAATTACTAGTAAAAGCAATTTAGTGATGGAAACTTTGAGTATAAAATTTATTATTGTCGACAAGAAATTGACGAAAGTGGTGGTAAAGATCTTCATAGTAGTTCTGGGTTTACATCTAACAAGTCAAACTATGGAATTTCCAACATTTTTTTAATCGGAAACTTTATGGTAAAAGAGTACCACTACTTTTTATTGCCTTTTAGTTTAACCACAAAATTGTCTCCTTACCACTCTTCGCATAACTCAGCTGGTAAATAGCAAGGTCAAGTTTTGAAATGTTTGGCATGCTCAGACCACAGGGTTCAAATCATGCGAAGAATGTGACCCATGTACATTGAACCTATTGAGCCACAATGTTGGGACTTATCTCCTCCACACTATTTAAATAGTCGGGTGATGAGTGTTTTGGGAGCGAGGGCTTCGCATTTGAAAAAATGTCATTGTCTTTTTTTATATAGTTTTCTTTAGTACTTTATCATCCGTCATTTTTTTTAGGAATTTTTTTTATTTGTCAAATAATATGTGGATTGTCAAATCGGGTTATCTGTTGGTTATGGATCGGGTCTAATCAGTTTGGTTTTAATCGGATAATATTTTGTGCTGGAACATTATGTGATTGTGACCAAAAGAATTCAGTGTGCAAACATTTTTCCAGATCACTTCGATTTTTGTTGAAGTATATTAGTTAGATCGGGTTAGTTTTTGACATCCACTTTAAAAAGGAGAGACAAATACTGAGTCGCAATTTGGATTATACATCCGGATGCACAATGCTCATTGTGCACCCTATTGAACATTCATTGAAAATCTAATGAACATGGAGAATGATTTCAATTTACATGTACTAGTAAAATATTTAAACTATATGTTCTATAGATTTAAACTATATGTTCATTAGGTATGAACAATGTGTTCTTTGTATTTGAACTATATGTTCATTAAAAAACAGGGTGCACAGCAGCATTGTGCATCCTGATGCATAAACCATATTTTGAATACGGAGTACTCCAAATACTGTTTATACACAAATTTGTCTTTTTAGTTGACATTAGATACAATATTGTCAAAGTCGTATATAGAGTAATTTATATTCTGTAAACCATAGTTTAGAAATAATATTATTGACCAATTTGATACGCTACATTTACATCCTTTCTCATCACAATTTATATTTATGATTATCTTCTAAATATGTATTTATTTATTAATTTTCTGTGGTTGGAACAGACGATAAAGTAAATCAATTTTTTTTTCACCAACCTTCATCATGGATAATTTGATATTGGGTATCCACTTAAAATTCTTGTTTGTTTCAACTATCATTTTTTTATACGTCAAAATGTGTGATTTCAATTTTCACCAATTACGATTACTATTCTTGTTCAGTTTACTTTAATTTCATACTACTCCTACTATTTCAATTGCACGGTTTGATATCAACAATGCTGGAGGAGGTGGAGTTATTAGATGCAGCATAGGTATCTGGTAGATTGGTTTCTCTTCTCATTTTAGCAGCATAGGTGCTGCTTCTGCTGAGCTAACTGCAATCAAAGAAGGCCTTCTCATTGCCTGGGAAAGGAAGATCACCCACCTGGAATTAGAGACTGATGTTGAAGCTCTAAAGTTCATGCTGGAACACCCACAGAGTTATAAAGATCATCAGCTCTCTCCTCTCATCACTGATATTACTTCTCTTCTGCAGAGAAACTGGGTGGTTTCTATCTTTCATGTTAAGAGGGATGCAAATAAGATCGCTCATGGCCTTGCTGAGATTGGGAGACAGATGAAATCACTGAAGGTGTATCACTTCCAACCTCCCCCAAATTTGGTGCATGACTATGAAATGGAAATGGTTCTGGAGGAAGAAGCGAGTACTTAGCTGCTTGGTTTTGGATCATGGAGTACTGTATAAAGAAGAATGTCAATGGATCTAACTTCCTTTATTTTGCTTGTCTATATATTAACTCTTGCATGCCTAGTTCTAACCTGTGATGCTGTGCCAATATTGGTTTTTGTGATGGCACATCTGCAAATTATAGGCCCTTTTGTATGTACCAAAACTTTAGAGGTGTATTCCTCTCTTGGTAATATATATTTCCTATTTCTGCATTAAAAAAAAAGTCAAATACGAAGATATAACTATATATTTTAAAAAAATTGCAACGATTGGACTATCATTGTTGAATGCTGACCATATATCGACAATGTCCGGCGACTCTATCCATTAAATACATATTCCTAAAAATCCTTTTAACTATACCCTAACCACCTCATTGAGTGGCCTGACTATGTCCAATATCCAGATCTACGTAATCTTTTATAAGAGATGCTCCCTAATGTTTTAATGTACTTTTACGAGTCCATTATATTTTTGTATTAAAAAATTTATTCAACTTATATAATATTTCGTCTGTTACCTAATTATTTTCTCGAAAACTCATTGAGCAAAAAGTTTTTTTCTTAAAAAGTGCATCGTACGGGATTAATCTAGTAGAGCAATTCATTCACTTCTAACTTCATCATGACATTGTCCATCTCTAAGGAGAACAAAATACTTCATTTTAGTTCCCGATTTGCCAAACTATTTTTTTTAATCTATGTAGTACGGTACTAGTACCATTGAACTACTCCGTATATAAATATATTGTTGCGCATTTGCGATTGACAGCAAAATTTAAGCAAAGAAGCAAATAACTAAGAACAAATTTTCTTATTCCGTTTTGACATAAACGTGTTACATGTTCATAAGTACTACTACCTCCGTTCCATAGTTTTCGACAATCAATCGGTTATTATATTATAAGGAATATTAAATTAAATACAACAACAAACAACGCCGCTTTTCGCAGTATCGTCAAATATGCAAGCTCCCAAACCTGGACAAATTCCATAGCAAGTAGCTCTAGTACATGCGCCGATATCAGTACACCCATTACCGGTTCTAGTAGTAAGTAAATCAGCTACCACTTTGCCATCTACAACCGATGATCCTGGTAATCTAACTGCTGATATGCCGCCTGTTTCAACATCACCCCCACGACAAATATTACGTTCATGGATAAATTATTTTGCGCAACAAAAATATAGCGGGTCACTATTTAAAAATTAATTCAAAATTAACTAAGTTAAAGTAATTTTTTGAAAACTAATACTTCTTCCTATATTATGGATCCACCAATAAATCAATAATGCAACCAACACAACCTGTAACATACAAGGATGATTTTATTTCTCCATGCCATATAATATGTGTCATACCAAGTATAAAAATAATAAGCATTAACGTAAATAAATCATAATTATGTTGCCATATTCTTAATATATTGACCCTGGCTGTAACAGCGTCTAGAAGTATGTTTTTTTTAACGACCACTATCTTAATTGAATATGTCTCGAAGGGTGATTTTCAAAACCTCGGATCAATGTATTCTAGACTTCTAGTCTATATCATTGCTCTTATTGACAATCTACACACCAATAAATTAAATGCGGAGTATTTACAATAAAAGTAAAGTAAAAAGCTGAACAAATACCGGACGAAGAAGCAAAGAGTAGTAGGAGCAACATGACGGGAACAAAGTGTGATGATTTCATGTTTGAGATTGGACGTATGCAATAATCTACACTTTCTCGTACAATTATTTTTAATGTAATGCTTGGAATGTAAATAATCTTGTTGGTAAGTACGTGCATATTTATACTACAATATTTTGGTAAAATTAATGGACGATTAATTCCACAGTTTCAGTTTCAAGATATTAATGTACACTTTAACGTTACAAGTCCCTTTCTTACCTTTAAATACCCAAATTAAAAACCTTCAATTTCAACCTCTAATTAGCATCACTCTTTAATTTTCTTCAATTTTCATCCTCCCATTTACGCCCCTGT
This sequence comes from Spinacia oleracea, assembly GCF_020520425.1. Taxonomy (NCBI): domain Eukaryota; kingdom Viridiplantae; phylum Streptophyta; class Magnoliopsida; order Caryophyllales; family Amaranthaceae; genus Spinacia; species Spinacia oleracea. The sequence goes on along the minus strand of NC_079487.1, from coordinate 124,466,840 downwards.
CTTTAATAGCATCCACTACCAAAATTACATTCGGCAAATAAAATTATTAACTTATTTAGTCATGGACTCTGTTACAATTTATTAATTGTTTTAGGAAATAAAGACTTACGGAGTAATTCTTATTTAGAACCTTCATATTTATTTACTTGTCAAATAAATCAAAATATATCACTTGTACCAAATACTAGTTGGAAATATAATACTACCACGATCTTCTCTTTATCTCTCGTTTATGGAGATTAATTAGGTTTAATTACCCCTCTACCTTTCATACGTAGTGTATTTCTTGGTGAATAGCGAATTTGTTAATATTCTGAGGTTTCTTTTAAATCATTGACCCCTCCCTTTGTGAAAACGATGACGTATGGTGATAGAAAACGTACAATAATTCTATTTGAATGATGAAATATGTATTCAAAATCAATCTAGCTTTACTGAGAACATTTGTCGGGTACCAAAAAAATAGGTAAGACACACAAAAACCCCACTCCACGTCCGCACATTACATTCCTCAAGTTTACGAGGTCAGAGCCAGACTCGACATGGCCGACCCACATATTGTGTCCACCAATACCACTCTCTCACTTTCTTATACAAGATGTAAAACATCAACAAATAAAAAAGATGATTTTTACCAATGTGGGAAATTTCCCACTATACACTTTTCACTTTTTTTAAAAGTAATATAAACCCCTTCAAATGGGGCTGATAACTTCTTCAACACATCCAAGATGTATGCGGGTGCACCGTTCACCTTCTTCATCGCAATGTGAAGAGAATATATGAGAAATGAAAATGATAAAGGTCGCAACATGAGACATTTAAGCCGTGTTACAATGATGACATGACATGTTTATGTGTCATGAACGTAATTGGAAACTAAAACATATAGATTTTATAACCTATTATACATGTTACAAAAAGGTAGGAAAATCTTTATATTCTAATTTACAAATTGAATAATGTAATTTTTGTTTCAGAAAAATATTTATAATTTGTATAGGAAATAATGCTTTTACATTATTTATATGATATAGGAAATTAAAATTAAAATTACAATTACTGATTTATACTTTAGAAAATAAAAGATTAGGAAAAGGTATTTGTTTCAGTCAATTACCTTTCATGTTTATTGGTTTTGGTCTTCTCTTTTAATAGCGAATAGTTATCATCAAGCTAATCATTTTATAAAAAAAATTGGGAATTAGAAATTTGTGGATGAATTAATTGTGGATCGATTAGTCTATAAATGTTTCATAAATTTTTTCCAACGATTTGAGTGAGCAATTATCAGTTAGAGCATACAGAATGACATAATTAATCTAGAGTCAGAAAAATCTTTAAAACAAAATATGACAATTTGGGTGATATAAATCGTCATTCTGCTATGGTAATCTGCTAGTTTGTCAAAGAAATCGACAAATTAGTACTCCTAATTGGTAATCTGCTACACAAATTAGTACTACTGATGTTGTTGGTGGGTGCCCTTTTTTCTCTTATACTGTGTTGCTAATCTGTCTGCCAAACGACTTAAACTTAAACTCCTCTAGTTGGTAGGAGCATTTAGGTTAGCACATGGTGGGGTTTGCAAATTAAACTTTGCCCATAGTTACCCTTTTCAGATCTTCCTCGGACATTCATAATAGCCTAAGGAATGAACTAGTATCCTCAATATTATACTTTCATCATTACTTAGAAGCTGATGGTTTACTCCGTATTATCTACGTTGTTAGTATTGTAAATGCAGAATATGATGTATTTTTTTAAATTAAATTGATGTACTCCATCCGTATTTATTGAAAAGATACACTTGGTCGGGCACGAGTATTATGATGAAGAATTGAATAAAATAAAATAAAATAATAAAGCAAGTGAGGTTGTGTAGATATTTTAATAAGTAAATAAGTGGGGAGTATTTTTTAAATTAAATTGATGTATTTTTAAAATTAGACCAAAATATATTATTAGATTATAGTTTTTATTTTTTCACAAGATTAAAGGAAATATATATTTAGTATAAATATAATAAATATTTGTTTCGTTCCTTGTATCGATTACCATATTGCATTGATAGTAAAAATAAATTGATGACGTAGCCTACGTGACACCTATATTTACCAATTAAATTCCGACAAATAAGATTGCGACAATAAATATCATGGCAACTTACAACCTTTATCCTAGTCCTATGAGAAAAACCATCTATGCATACCAAAAGGATCGGGATAACGTGAAAATTTGGACCCATACCATTCGTGACTCGTGAGTGCCCGAAAGCTGTAGCGGCGTGGAATGTTACATATTTGCCCTCCAATTGATGTGAGATTTGGCGATCTTAAAGAAGAAACTTACATGAGATTTGGTGATCTTAAAGCCTAGTGGTATTGAGGGCCTGCATACGATATATCTAAGGATCGAATTTTCCCGCCCCCATTTGGCCATTTGTAATTCATATTACGCCTTGTGGCTTATTTATCTGTATGCCTGTATTCATGTAACCTTGCCAATAGTTGTGCCTAAAACGGTGTCTCCATCGAGCTGTTAGGCCAACCAGATTTTTTTTTGGTTCTAGTTACATCCATCTAAGGAGTAAAGGTAGTTTCTTTAGCTAGTCCTAGAAGCACATACAAGCCGAATGCAGTCACCAGAGAGCGCAAATTGTAGAGAACTTTATTACTCCTTACAAAAATCTAAAAAGTTGAAATGGGAAACTAGCACCGCATATTCGCATTCGATGTATGAAAATCAAAATAACAATACTCCGTAATAGCAAAACAGACACAGAGGAAAACCCCAAATGCATAAACAGTAGTATAAAGTATAAACTATAAAGTACAGAATTAACAAACATTGAACTGGAACTTGTTTGTTTAAAGAGCACGAGGAGATTGTCATTGACATTGGCGGACCCAGCTAAGGGGCGGGGGCACGTGCCACCCCCGAGAGAGAGGAAAAAAAACTGAAATTTTGATATGTGACAACCTTGAATGCCGTATATATATTAAATTTTCCTAACAAAGATCAATACCGCAATTTGTCAAAGTGGTCAGCAAAGAATGTTGACTTATACTTCAGTGCCCCTACGTTTTGGGTTCGATACCATGTTTGGTCATTTTTGCATATTTTTCCCGTAATTTTTTTTTACATTGAAGCACTTTTTCTTTCTTTCACCTCTTTAATTAGGCTCTATTTTTTTTTCTTCTACAAAAGTCCACTTCAATAACAAGAAATAATTTCCTTTACCTACTACGGAGTATTCTATCACATTAACCATCTTCATTTTTTTACATAATTTTATAGGTTTTTAGTGATACATTTACAAAAAAAACAAAAAAGTTCTCAATCAATTTGAACTTTGTGTTATCTAGAATCAACTATACGAATTTAACATCATAAAACAATGTAAGTGTACCCGATTTTTTAGTTTTATACAAAAAATTATTATATTGTCTTTTTATATACTACGGATTAGCAACTATATTTTTTGGACTATATTTCTTTTCTTCAAAAAATCCACTTCGATAAGAATAAATACTTTCCTTTAACTACTACGTGATATTCTATCACAATAGTTACTTCATATTTTTACATTATTTTTGAAAAAGTTTCATTTTTAGTAATACATTATTTACAAAAAGGTTCTCAATCAATTTGAACTTTGTGATGTCTAGAATCAACTATACGAATTTAACACCATAAAAAAAAAATCCGTGAGTTACCCACTTGTTTTATTTTATACAAAAATTTATTATATATATATTTTTTTTATACGGAAGAACAATTATTCGTATAGCTTTTGTGTCACTCCTGACTCGGGATCCTGGGTCCGCCACTGGTCATTGAGATGATAACGAGGGGATCAAATTTCTGTTGGAGAAATCCATGTAACCTGCTTGGGAAACTTGTAGCTATATGCATTTTGGAGGGCTTACAACTTTCTGTAGCTTCTGCAAGACCTCTGACATTTTAGGCCTTAAGCTTGGATTAAGATAAGTACACTGTGAAGCAAGTGCAGCAACTGCAACAACAGCTTTTCGGGGATAGTCATCTTTCTCCATGTTGGTATCCATAATTTGGACTGACTTCTGAAAACACATGACACAGTCCAATCGGTTCTGCTCATCAATCATTGATTGTGTAACTGCAGGTTGTCCAGTTGACAGTGCACGTAATAGGACACCAAAACAATAAACATCGCTCTTTTCTGAAACGCAACCTGGTGCAACAACTAAAGAATAAAGATCGATGCTCAATATTAACCTATGAATGGTTTACCTTATCCATGAATACAGACAAATAATTACATGCAACGACTCACACCTGTATCAACATACTCTGTTGCTGGATAACCTTGTGTTGCGTAACCCTGAATGTCCATGATCCGAGTTGACAAATAAGCTGATAGCTTTGCATTAAATTCCTGCAATTAATTAAGTTTATGAGAAGATCGATATCACTCTATCAAGAAGCTGCACAATATAATTAACATTCCTGCAATTAATTAAGTTTAAAATGTCATACTCATACATCATCTAGTAAGATATTTGATGCATCTAAGTAACGATATACGACTTGTGATTCAGCACCATGAAGGAATGATAGTCCTTTGGCAACACCTATAGCCACTTTCATCCTCGTCTCCCACGACAGTGGCCGAGTGCCCACTCCTGAAGTTAAATATAAGCATAAATTACACATACTTGTTATACTATCACCAGAAATACGCGCGCTACTTACGTCTGGTCAAACGATGTTCTAAACTTCCGTTGCCCGAAAATTCGGATACTAAAATCCGATGTTTACCATCAAGGCAATATCCAATTAGTTTCACCAGATTAGGATGATGTAGTTGGCCAACATAGTTTAATTTAGTCTGCATCAAATAAGCCATTAGAAGTAACAAGTCTGAAACACAAGTACAATGTGAACGAGTAGAAACGTACCAGCCACTCGTCGTGGTCTGGGAAACCTTCAAGTTCAAGTATTTTGACAGCAACACCCATTCCAGTTTCAGGTGTTGACGGAGACAGAGTCTGCTCTTCAATCCATCCCTTGAAAACTAAATAATCGCCATCTTTTTCAATGAGGTTGTCAGGATGAAATTTTCTGGTAGCAGTTTTGAGGTCTTCAAAGGAGTATGACTTCAAACATGGAGTAGGACGACTTTCATTGTTGCGTTCAACTGTTGTTTCACAAAATAATGGTGAATTAAATGATCTTGATGCGTTCTCTAGCTTAGGGCCCGACTAACAATTTTCAAGGAATTTCGTTTTTTGGTAGGCCCGCTAAAAAGACTCGTTTACTTCTTTGTTAATCGATAATAAATGACTAAACATCACGCCAATTTATAAACAAGACATATAATCAACTAATGAAAATGATAAAGGTCGCAACATGCGACCTTTAAGCCGTGTCACAATGATGACATGACATGCTTATGTGTCATTATTTAAATTGAAAAATAAAATATTTAATTTATATATCCTACTTTAAATGTTTCAAAAAAAACTAGGAAAATCTTAATATTCTAATTTATTTCCTTATTTATATCGACTACCTTATTTACATATTTTCATAGTAAAAATATTGTATTGATAGTAAAATATTATTATGACTCATAGCCTACGTGTCGCCTATATGTACCAATTAAACTGCGACACGTAAGATTGCGATAACTAAATGTTGTCGCAACTTGCGACCTTTATCATCACCCATCAACTAATGATGTCTCGACCTAATGGTTAAAATTAAATTCCACTTAATTTATGGGAAATAAGATGAGAGTATGTTATTTTTGTCTTATTTTGATTTATTTCCGATAAAATAAGTTCAGATAAGATAAGATAATTTCAAATGAGTTAAGATAAGTTCAGAAAACAAAACTTTTTTCAATCATTTTCACATACAAATACAAAAAAAATTATTTCATACTCAATAAGTTTTTTCAGACAAAAAAAAAAATCAATTAGAATGAAACTTAAGACAATTCAGATAAAATAAGCTCAAAAAGATAAAGGTTAGTATAATTTATACTACGTAATTAAAATAAATTTCAATTACTACATATAATATAAGTTCAGAAAAAATAAGTGAATAGATTGAACCTTAAGGACATGTATAATTGTATACTTAGGTTAGACGTTCGAATTCCCTCTTCCCAAATTTGTAACGCGCTTATGTTTTATTTGGCCCAAAAAAACACAAATTCTGAAAAATGAAAAAGCAATAAATAACAAAAATGAAGGCTGAAGGCATACCGGAAGTGGAACTAAAACCAAAAGAGGCCAAACAATTGCCCATCCGAGTCTTTCTTGAATTTGATATTCCCTCAACACAAGTATTCAAGCAAACAGCAGCAAAAGGAAAATTAGTAGATTACAGAGGAATCTAAACAAGATTAGAGAGTACAATTATAAATACCAAGGGGTACATCTTTTCTGTCTCACCCACCGTAACGAAGAAAAAGACAAAAATGGACTACCAACTCTCTCCAATGGTATTTCTTGAGTCTTATTTTAACAAAAAGAATTTCTGAATTGCAATCAAAGTGTGTTGCACTACAAGAAATTGTACTATTAACGCCGGGAAATCCCGTTGCGAAAGGCCAATAATCGTTGATTAACGATGGGATTTCCTGTCGTGAACCCGTCATAAAAGGGGGCCGTCGTTAATAGAAAATACCGTCGGTAAACCGTCATAAAAGACATTTTGCGACGGTTATTCCCGTCATTGTGTGGTTGTTAGCCCCGTCATAAAAGGCTTTTGCGACGGGATTTTTGACCCGTCGTAATTAGGTTGTCGTTAAAGATACAAATTCTTGTAGTGTTGTAATCTATTTTATTTTTATTTTTATTTTTATTTATACTTTAATAAAAACAAGTTAAAATTACATAGTTTAAGAAAACATTGAGCAAGTTTTTTTTGTTATACCGTTTCTCGTTCGCAAAAAGTAACAAACTCACGACAACGCCACAAATACGGTCTTATAGTCCTAAGACCGTCATTTTCAAGTTCAATACAAATAAAACAAGGACTCTCGAGTTGAATTGACAACCAAAAAGTTGTTACGAAAAGAGACTAACATTATAATCTAAACATATACTTCTTACAAGTTATAGACAAACCGTCTAGAAATGATTCTAGAAATGAACTTAAAAAGGTGATCAAAACATTAATTAAAATTAACATGACTAAACAAGGCCATAAACAACTACAAAGTGATTACAAGTTGTCTCCAGAACTAAACAAGGCCATACCCCATGGATTTTTGCATCAATGTAAAGAAGATAAAACGTGAGTACCAAACATCAAAAACTAGTGTAAAAATCATACGAAATTGGTGCATTAAATAAAAAAGAAGTAATCGAAGTAGTCTCATGAAGTAGTCTGCAACTGAGCTTATTCAAGATATATTTGAAGATTTCTTCATATTGTACCCAAAATCTTCGACGGAAACTAAACTTTCATTATAAGTAGAGATATTACCACACCACCCTTGCATAAAATGTCTAATATACCATAATTTGTCTGTTTCGGGGTCATATAAGATCAGTGCACCATATGTAAAGAATAAGATCTTGTCATCTTTCCAGTGACCAAGTGGTCTATAAACACTAGATATTAAATTTGTGGTGTATTTCTTAGTCCATAACCCTTCAATTAAAGTCCACATCACAAAACAATTCTTCTTATAATACAAAAGAAGATATGCAAGAGAGTCATGATGTATTGCAAGACTTTGATGAGCCGACTTCTCAAAATTGGGTAATTTTATCTCTTGATAAGCATCGGTAGCTAGGTTAAAAGAGATGATCACGTCGAAATCAAAGAAACTATACGCTTTAGACTCCCCTAGCCAGTAGAAACTATATATGGTTAACAAAAACATAACATGTATAATGTATTACGTTTCAAATAATAAGATTTAGCCAAATCTCCCCAATATCTCCAAGAATCATTCCTTAATGAGTATATGAAAACCGATAAAATTAAAAAAGAATAATCAACCCTTTTTAGGTTAGATCCTTTTCTCGTTGTATCTTGATAACCATGGATGACAATAACCTTGTAATCTTTAGTAAAACGATCATATCCAAATCCATAAATTAAAACTCCTCCGAAGAACCAATTGCCATATGAGGTGTAAGATTAGGCTTCTTAATCAAAGGAGGCAATACTTTAAAGTTTAAACTCGCTGAGTGAAGGGTTCCACAATCCACGTTGTTTGTTAGTTTTAAATGTTTCACACATATAGTAGATCCCATCACAAGGACCACACAAGTACGTACTATAAATAGGTGTTTCTATATCTTCACAACCTAAAAGACTAAAACCTAATTGTGATGCATCACCTTCTATCAATAACTCGTAAACATCAAGTTCTTCTGCTGCAGTTGTCCAACATTGAGCAATGAGACAACCACGACAATTATCGTTGTTGCGAAAGTAGTTGTTTAAATGCATGGATATGAAATGAGGGCTCTTGATCATATCATACCATAAATGACTAACAACTTTGAATTGCAATAGACTTTTTACAGGTAACCAAGACAATATCTCAATTACCAAATGTTCTGGTAAACATTCTCCATGTTTTTTTAGGGAAACTCCACGTAATTTCTGTCGCTTTTTTTTGCAATCTACATAATAATAACAAATAAAATTACAACAAAATTAATACAACTCACATTTACAATATTGTTTGGTTGATACAAATTCCTTATATATACAAGATTATGTATTTGCCAAAAATCGAATTACATACCTTTCCTTTAAGATGTCGGTTACTTTGCCCCCATACAGTTCTAGACAAAGAGACATCTATACAGCATAATGAAAGTATCAATTAGAACGAGAATTTCAAAACTAATAATTTAACATCGTAATGAGTAGATAGTTTGTGCGATATTGGAACCAGGAAAAAAAAATACCTTGCTGGGAAGCAATGGAGAAATAGAGAAGTTAATAGAAGCGACGTACGGAAACAATAATAGGGTTTTTGTGATTTTTATATCATCAATAATTCTGGCCTAAATTAATTATTTAATTTAGTTATTATTCTTGAAATATTTTATTTTATGGCCTGGTCTTTTCCAAAACTTAATCCCCCTAATACGTGAAATTGGAAATATTTACTATGTTTATTTTTGGTATAATAATGGGCTTCTCTTTTTCGGTCTAGAGGAATATCAATATAAAGTACGGAGTATTTTTTTTTTAAGGCAACGGAGATGGTTTGTGAGAATGAGTAATGTTATGTTTTATTTATTGAGTTCAAAGCTACCTAAAATACACCTTACAAGATCAACTAATAAAGGAAAAAAAAAGATAACATCCTAACAATTGATATTATTTTACATAGAAATCAAATCATTACCTAAATAATTAACATAACTAATGTCAAAGATTGACCAAATCACAAGCTATTTTTTGGTGCAAATGAGCCACACGGGCGGGGATGAGAATCGATCACAGGATCATCTGGAACCGGAATATAAGCTCTAACCAACTGAGCTATCCATCATTCTCACAAGTTATTAACCATTGAGATAATTACGTCAATCATGATAGAGATAGTATCATGAAGATATTTTGATATTAACTTCTACATTCTCTCCAAGACGGATGACGTTTCGGAAAGTCCGTTCTTGGTCAGTAAAGTATCTAGTGTAGTACGTGTAGATAACGATTAACTACATTGTGATTGGTTTCCCTAAATAATAATCTCCTTAACTCCCTTTGGTAGGTGAATGGTTTCCCTAAAAAATAAAAAAGTCTGACATTGTTTACAAACTTTTATATAATGCCTTGGTGTCATATAAGTTAAGCAGTGTAATCAATTAATTAATCACTAAAACTAATTAGTTAAAAATAAAAAAGTCTGACATTGTTTACAAACTTTTATATAATGCCTTGGTGTCATATAAGTTAAGCAGTGTAATCAATTAGTTAATCACTAAAACTAATTAGTTAAGCAATAGAACCAATTAGTTAAAAAATGAAACTAATTAGTTATATACTGAAACAAATTAGTTAAAAATTGAAACCAATTAGTTAAGCAATGAAATTGATCTTTCCGGTAAGGCGATCTTACACAAAAGTTACATGACATTGTTAGATTCCCATTACACCATAAAAAGGAAACAATCAAATACTCTTAATATAATACCTCGGTTTTTGTTGGTATGGTGACTGGTGAGTATGTTTAAGAAAGAGATGTACTATGTATAAGGCAAAAGAGAAAATAGTGAAAAAATGCAAATACTTTGAGTTTATATGGAAATACAGCAAAAGGTTATGCCCAAAATGAAATAAAGAAAACTTATTAACATATTTCAAAAAGGGACCAAATGAAACTTGTTAACATCATTTAGAACCAGAGGCATTATAAAAAAAAAAAAATTAAAAAAAAAATGCATTTCGCCAAATAAAATGATCAAGAAGTCAGTAGGAACTCAAAAAGGTAATCAAAACAAAAATAAACAAAGCCACAAAAACCAAAAACAAGTTGTCAATCCAATTTATTATGCCAAAGCGCTATTAATCGAATCATGGAATTTTAAAAACGAAACTAATCTGATTAAGTACTGCAACTAATTAAGCTTATTCATTCAAGTTCTGTTAAAGTTTTCCCAAAATCTTTAACCGAAACTAAGCTTTCTTCATAAGCAGATATATTCTTACACGACCCGTCCATGCGGTGTATCAAATTCTTTGCCACAAACTCATCATTGTTGCGTAAGCGTGAGTACTTTTTTAAATGCATGGATATGAAATGAGGGCTCTTAATCATATCATACCATAAATGACTAACAACTTTGAATTGCAATAGACTTCTCACAGGTAACCAAGACAATATCTCCATTATCAAATGATCTGGTAAACATTTTCCAATATTTTTCAATAAAACTCCATGTAAACTCTTTCCTTCTCTTTGCAATCTACATAATAAAAGAAATTAATATCACAAAGTAAATATATTACTATTTGCAACAACAAAATTGTACTCAAAGTGTTTTAAATCTTAAAACTTTAATTTTTTTGGAAAAGAACTAGAACAGCTGGAACAAAAGAGATGCAATCAGAGAAAGATTATTGTGGTTACATTATAAAATCATCCATAAAATTATGCATATGCATTTTCCTAAAATCGAATTATACAAGCAAAATTAAAGAACTAACCTTTCCTTCAAGATGTTGGTTACTTTTCCCCCCCTTTTTGGTAGAGAAAGAGACATCTACATAGCATAAATTTAACTGTTAATGAAAAGGGAAAACAAAAAAAGCGTAGTTCTACGTATAATCATCACACTACAAAAATTTGTGGGTCAAAAATCCCGTCGCAAAAACCGGGCTAACAACCAAACAATGACGGGAATAACCGTCGCAAATGTCTTTTACGACGGGTTTACAACGGGTTTACGACGGGATTTTCTATTAACGACGGCCCCTTTTATGACGGGTTCGCGACAGGAAATCCCGTCGTTAATAATACAATTTCTTGTAGTGTCAGGATGGGATTTGATCAAAAATTGTTTATCGGCATCCATAAAATATCGATCAAAACAAGTATAATTTTGAATACAAGTGTAATATATAAAATAAAGAAAATATTGTTCCCTTTGTAATTCGATTAATTCCATATCCTGATAAATAGCTAGATTACTCAACCAAGAACACCACAAAGCACCAAATCGAAGAAAAACTGCCTCAAAATAATATTTTCATGATTATAACATAACAAAATTTTATGAGACAATTATATGCATAACTTTAAATTTAAGCACGGTTTAAATTTTAATTGATGGTTTGTGAGATATTGGAACAAGAAAACTAAATACCTTGGTGGGTAGCAACAGAGAAAATTAGAGAAGTTTGTAGAAGCGACGGTAACATGTTAGGGTTTCATTCCCCTAAAAAGAACAAATAGGGTTTCATTCCCCTAAAAAGAACAAATAGGGTTTCTTTGATAAAGCTAATTAAGTAATTAGTCATTATTCTTGTTTAATTTATGGGATGGGCTTTTACTACTCCACTGTGATTTGGATTATTCCTGCATAGACCTATCCGATCCATAACACTGAGTATTTCCGTTTCAAATTGATCTTTATATTTTTTGTTTTAGTCCGTTCCATAATGTTCTTTATATTTTTTTATTTATTTATTTTTGGACATGAAAATTTAGTACTACGTATATTACCTCTCTTATCCCACAATATTTACAACAATCCACTCACTTTATCTTACTTTATTCATTTTTTTTTTCTTCCACTCATCCACATTTTTATACATCTCTCCTACTTTATCCATATTTTATTATATTCAACCCACTTTTTTACTTTTGTATTAATAATTTCATCAACTTTTTAATTCTCCAGGTGGTAAAAACAAATTTTAAAATTTTAAAGTGATAAAATACGATTTAAGTTTTTTTTGGTGGTAAAAACAATTTTTTGATTTTTTTGGATGGTAAAAACCAATTTGTCCATTTTAATATACACACTAAAATAAATTAGAATCAAGTTGTTAATTATTTTTTTTTAGACATGGTCCATAATAATTTTAGTATAAACCAGTTTATTTAAAAATTAGCGATGTGGTCCCCAAGTTATCAAAACTTATTTTGTGAATTACAGTAACAAATGAAAACAAATACGGAGTATTTCGTATTACATATGTATCAAATTGAATAAAACGAAGTTTTCTTACGTCAAAATTACTATCGTTAATATGGATATTATAATATGGGTTGTGTCATATCAAATTGAATCATATAAAAAGACTCGTGGCTAAGGGAAAACCGAAAGACTATGTTAAATTGTCAATTGAAGAAGAGTTGTTGAAAATTATTACGTGTACCAGTACACTCGTACACTGTACATCCGTGGTCATTTTTTCGGATATCAGATATGTTATATCAGTTAAAAGATAAAAAATGAAGTACCATAAAATGGTTCTTTTTTGTCTTTTTTCCTATTTTGTCTTTTGCTATGATATGCATTTGCAAGCACATATCAAATATCCGGAAATACTTCATCCCGTACATCCAAAGTTATTTTTATATTTATTGTTGGCCCCTCTTACATTTTCTCTTAACATGTACGAGGAAGTACAAGCGCATATCAGATATGTATGGGCAAATACATATAGAACAAAAGACAAAATAGGAAAAAGGACAAAAAAGAAATTAAATGGTACTTTTTTAAACAAAAATAGTACTTTTTTTTTTTACATGAATGATACTTCCTTTTTTGTCTTTTAGCTATTTGTCTTTTAGTTGATATTTGTGTTTACGCACATATCTGATATGTGAAAAAACAAGCTCTAACATGTAGTCCATATTAGAGAGTTTTTTTGTTTTTGGACAACTTGTACTATAGAGTTGTTGGCCCTGTTGGTCGTCCTTTTCTTCGTTTTCCCACTTAATTCGTCAATGCGGTCAATATTTTACCAATAAAAAAATGTATTCATAATAATTTAATCATCTGTATTTCTAATCTAAAATTCATTTTGTTTTGGTAAGAACTTGTCAAGTAATACTCCTCTTTAATATTCATAGCTTTCTTACCAGTTCTTTTAGGATTGTCATATGCACGGAAGCTATCAGGGACAACGCTAAAAACTTCATTGTTACTTACTGTGGTCCAAGCCTAATTTGATTGTCAAACTAAAGAAAAACTCAGATGGGCAATTGTTTAGGTTCTTCTGGTATGGCTTAATTTCTGTTTTTTTTTAATGTACAATTTCTGTTACTTGTTATCAACACATATTTTCATAATATCAATTTAGATGAATTTTCGGTGTTGTCTCAGCACCAAGGAGCAATCTAAGTCTTCCTACTGAAAGACCTGAAGAAGAAATACTGTCTAGTCCTGGTTTGAAGGCCTTCTCCATCTATGAACTTAAGACTGCCATCCAATATTTCGACAGTCTCACTGAAGAAGGCGGTTCTGATTTAGTTTTCAAGGGGTGGATTGATGAGCAGACTCTCTCTCCTTCAACACCTGAAACAGGAATGGTTGTTGCTTTCAAGAACCTTAAACCTGAAGGTTTCCATGGTGACAAGGAGTACTGGTTGGTAATGTTTCGCCTTCTTTCTGTAAACGTTTATTTGTCATTATTCACTCTTCCTAGCCGGTCTGTTTCAATTTCTTACAGCACGCTTATTTGATGCAGTCAGAGTTAAACTATATTGGGCAACTGCATCATCCTAATCTGGTGAAACTGTTTGGATACTGCCTTGATGGCCAAGATTGGTTTCTGGTGTACGAATATTTGGCCAAAGGAAGACTAGAAAACCACTTGTTCGGAGGTAATTAAGTAGCTCAATTCTTGTTAGTTTTATGAATGTATTTATGTCTGAAAATTTAATTGCAGATCATGAGGGAATTCAGCCACTGTCGTGGGAGACGAGGATGAAAGTGGCTATAGGTGCTGCTAAAGGACTCTGTTTTCTTCATGATGTTGAACCACAAGTGATATACCGTTATTTAGATGCATCAAATATCTTGCTAGATGATGTATGTTTAGACGACAACACCTAGATATCGTGCTATATCCTAGTCTCTTTTCGGGCGTGTATGTACTGACAGTTTACTGATGTCTCTCCACGTACTACTTGCAGGATTTTAATGTCAAGTTACAGGCTTATGTTTCAACTCAAGTCAATGACATTCAAGGCTATGCAACACAGGGTTATGCAGATACAGGTGGGTTCTTTGTTACACCCGGGTGTAAGATTGTCTATATATATATATATATATTGTCTTTTGATTTGTGTTATAGCCAGCCTAATAGTAATAAACTGGGTTCTTCAGTTTTTGCACCAGGTTGCGTTTCAGCCATGAGCGATGTCTACAGCTACGGAATTCTGTTACTTGTACTTCTAACTGGACGAAAACCACTTACAAAATCGATGATTGGTGATCAGCGTCTGCTCAACTGGGTAACGTTATTTCGGAGAAAGTTAATCCAAATTATGGATACCAAATTGGAACGCCAATATCCTGAAAATGCGGCTATCACAATTGCTACATTAGCTTTACAGTGTACTCATTTTAACCCGAGTTTTAGGCCTAAAATGTCAGAGGTCTTAGAAAAACTCCAGAAAGCATTAACTCTCCTGTAAGATCATACATTTAAAGCCGAATAATTCTCTTAATATTATCAAAAGATCTGGCATACACACGACATGACTTTTACCTAATTTTTTTTTTGACGAGAAGAATGCATATGCTTTTCATTCATAAGTGGCTTTGTCCAACAAGACAAGAGGGATGGGCACTCTTCCATCCACACCTTGATTGTTGATTCCCTCAGTAGATAAGAAAATTTTGGCAAGTAAAATGAAAAGAAATAGCATTAAAGAGACCCGTTGTGCCTAACTTTTACCTAATTTTCTCTAATTTTTATATTATTAAAAAAAGGTTCATAGATAAACATTTTAAAGGGTTAAATGATTAACTTTATACATTATTAGTGATTTTGAAGAAACTTTTTTTTATTAAAATGAAATTTTTTATTACTTACAAATAGATAACTTTTACATCTATAAAGATAACTTTTAAGCATTTTATGTTAACTTTAACTTCGGTGTACAATATTTATTGTACACCCCATGTAAATAAGAATTTCAAAAGGTCTTGGATACACAAGGTGTACAAAAATTTTATTGTGCACCAACCTAATTTTTACCCACTCTTCTCTAAAAACGTTTTCTCTAACTTTTATATTACTCACTCAGTGTTTTTTATTCTTTACGTTTGGTATTTTGCACGCGTTTTAACGACTAATTAATGTGCATTGAGATTCTTCTATTATTTCTATTATTCACTTTTATCAAAATTCTAATATTGGAAAAATGAGAAAGATTTAATGTCCCAATGGAGGAGTGTAAGACCCAATGAATTTAATTGGTTAAAGTAATCATTGGATACATATTTTGAAGAATTTTGAGACATTTATGTGATAATATAAAAGAAAATGTAAAAAATATTTTGAAACACCAAAAAAGGAAAACGTAAAAAACAAAAAGAGATGGAGGAAGTATTAAAAAAATTAATAAATTAACATTTTAAAGTGTCAAATGATTAATTTTATACATTATTAGTGATTTTGAAGAAATATTTTTTATTAATATGAAAAATTATATTACTAAAAATGGTAACTTTTAAGCATTTTACGTCAACTTTAACTTAGGTGTACAATATTTATCGTACACCCCATGTAAATAAGAATCTATGTTTTCAATTTAGGTTTGGGGTGTGGGTATGTGAAAATGGACCACAAACATAGGTTTATATTTGAGCCCAATCAATTTTTGTCAAGGACCTTTTTCATTAGAGTTGCCCTCTCTATCACTTGATAAAGCTTGAATATGTTTGTTTTGTGGCTTGGACAACCCAAAAAGCTTATTTCGTAAACCAGGATACACAGGTCAAAGTAGAAGTGCTAAGACGATCGCAAATGCAGCAAAGTTGACTAACGATAAAGCTGTTAAAAACTGACCCGACCTGAAAACCTGACCTGAACCGATCGAATCCGTAACCGATTATGACCCGAAATTTTGGTAAAAAAAATAATCCGAAACCCAACTTGTACCTGACTCGAAAAAAGCGATAATCGATTTTCACCCGACGTTGTATGACCCTAACCCGGACTGATACCCGACCGAAAGATAATCGATGACCAGACTAAATAATGATCCAAACCCGATTTGATACCCGACAATGACCTTAACCCGATTTTGGCCACATAACATGTTATGACTTAGACCCGTGGAGTAAATATTTTACGCTTAAATTTTTTAAGGTGACTAAATCAGATATTGACTTGATTTTAACCCGTGTCGGAGAGTGAATCCGACCTGAAATTTAACCGACGAAGAATTATCCGATCCGAACTTGAGCCCAAACCCGAGATTAACCGATTCAAACCCGACTATGTAAGACCCAAACCCGAAATAGACCCGACCCGAACATGCCTCGACCCGAACCCGACTTGTACCCGATATGGAGAAAAACCCGATATGACCCGATCGAAAACAACCCAACCGAACCCGGCCTGCACCTGAGTGATAAAGTGACCCGACATAACCCGACCTGATCATGACCCGACCCGGACTCGACACAATGACCTGTTGTAACCAGACTCTCTGCCCTTCAAGACCTGGAACTAGAATGGTTGTTATTGTCAGGCAGCTTAACCTAGAACTAGAACTAAAATGGATCATGACCCGACCCGAACCCGACCCAATTTTTATTTCTAAGATTTTTGTATTAAAAAATTTATTCAACTTATATAATATTTCGTCTGTTACCTAATTATTTTCTCGAAAACTCATCGAGCAAATTTTTTTCTTAAAAAGTACGTGTTACGGGATTAATCTAGTACGAGTAATTCATTCACTTCTAACTTCATCATGACCTTGCCCGTCTCTATGGAGAACAATACTTCATTTTAGTTCCTGATTTGCCAAACTATTTTATTTTTATCTATGTAGTACGGTACTAGAACCATTGAACTATATACTTCATTCGTTCCGGGAATATATGTATTTATAATGTACTTGTTATGTATCTGCCATGGATGGAATTTATAGGAGGAGCTAGCATGGAAAGTATTATGATTAAATAGTAGTAGTATTAATTAGAGATGGATTACAACAATGGAATTTTATTTGTTAGTGTATCGATCTTTTATATTGGAGATAAGAGAATGAAGATAGAGGAGGGAGAAAGAGGCTAGCTTGGGGTTTTATTTTCTAGCATCGAAAGAAGACAAAGGAAGTAAATTGAACTTGGATTATCAAGAGCTATACAACAGCCAGACTTGATAATCTCAAACAAATCCTGGGAAACTATAGTTATATGTAGTTATACATGTTGATTTACTTGTAGTTTTATGTCGATGTATTTGCATAGGTTTCTCGATGTATCTGCGTTCTTCTTCCAAAATCTGAATGGTTATTGATTAAAGCTTTTATTTTTATGGCAGATTAATTGATAGAGAAGAGAGAGAAATGGACCATCAGAGTAAATTGCACGGGGAAAGAAGACAAGTTCATACTGCAATTTGTTGTAGTTATCCACTTGCCAGTTGCCACGCCATTAGTAAATTAAAGTAGAATTACGTAATTAATTTTAGTCCGTTGGATTGCGTTTATCTAACGATGGAGATTAGTTCTCACACTTCTCACCGTAAGATCACTTCTCACCGGATCCGTCCCCTATTTGTATATACAATTTCACTTGCATGGACCCGGTCCACCATAAGATTATCATGGATCAGGGTAATTAGGTAATTTTAACAGTGAGTAAATTATAGAAAATGTAGGTTCTGTAAAGTAACTATATCTCCAGAATAATAACTATGAACATAACAAATGACAAGAATAATTATTCTATCCAAAGAGTAACTATATCATATAGAAAATTAATTTTAACTGTAAAACAATTACTACTATATAATCATTCTTGCAGACAAAAAGAATAAATTATAGAAACTATAGGTTCTGTAAAGTAACTATATTTTCAGAATAGTAACTATGAAATAAATAATAATAATATAGTAATTTCGATGAGAACAATTATTCTATCCAAAGATTAACTATATTATATAGAAAAATAACTTTAGCTGTAAAACAATTACTATATTATAAAAATAAACAATATGATATAGATGGTTTAGAGGTCATATAGTAATTTTTTCTATTATATATCACATAATTACTGAAATATAAAAGAGTAACTATATCAAAAGTAACAGTAATTATAACTCTTGAACAATAATAAAGAAAACATTAACTACTTGGTTAGTTGTTTTAGCTACGACATTCTAATTCTTTGCATCTATTAAATAAACCATGTTAAACTCAAATGTTTTTTGAACTAAAAAATACTAATCGACACGTCCACGTGGACCACGTCTCTTTTTTCCACCAACACATCATGTCCTTCCTCTACCCCGTTCTTGGTTTCCATTGTTGTCGGGATTTTCTTCTTCTCCTCCTGCTTTTGTTTTCCTTGCAGAATTTATTCTTTGCACGATTTCAATTCTGGGTGCATCATCTTTGTATTTCTGAATCAATAATATTTAAACTAAGTTAATAATTTAACATTTAAATATGAAAAAATAACATAGTAACTATGTAAAACGTGTAGTTTCTATTATGCATCATATAGTAACTCTTACAATTAACGATGGTAAAATACTTGCAGAATTGCATATATAGTTATTGTCATTGTTATAGTCATATAGTTACTGTCAAAATAATACAGTCACTTTTATTAATAATAACATGGAGTACAAAGAAAGATCATAAAAAGAACATAATGATAAGATAATAACTATTAAAAATATATAGTTACTATTATACATGATATAGTAACTCTTAATATTAATGATAGTCATATACGAGCAAGGTTGTAGATATAGTTATTGTTATGATCATATAGTTGTTGTGATCATAACATAGTAACTCTTATTACTAATAACATAGAAGACAACAAAGAACATGAAAAGAACATTATAATATACATAAAAAACTATACCAAACATATAGTTACTATAATACAAGATATAATACCTATAAATATTATTGATGGTCATTTAGTCACAGAGTTGCAGACATAGTTGATGTGATAATAATATAGTAACTCTATCCATAATACAGTAACTATATCATTAAAAATATAGAATAACATAAAAACATGCACATAACATAATAAACTAACATAGTACCTATTTCAAAAATATAGTAACTATATAAAACGTACAATAACTATTAAAGAAAATAAACATATGGTTACAAGTTATGATAAAATAAACATAATATCTATTTCAAACATATAGTAACTATATAAATAATATAGTAACTATTGAAGAAAATAAACATATGGTAACACATCATGATAAAATAAACATAGTACCTATTTCAAACATATAGTAACTAATATAATAATATAGTAACTATTGTACACATATAGTAACCATTATAATCACACAACGACTAGCTTAACATATAGTGACTATTATTATAATATAGTAACTATTGTACAAATATAGTAACCATTATAATCATATAGTCACTATCTAAGAAGCAGACAAAAATATACTCGAAATAACATATTACATAATGTAATCGTATAGTAACTATTATTTATCAAAAAGTCACTATAAACTGTTCTTAACATAGTAACTATCTTAAACACATAGTTATTGTTTTAAATTTATAATAACTTTCTAAAAAATATAGTAACTATTTTAAACACATAGTTACTGTTTTAAAGTTATAGTAACTTTTAAAAAAATATAGTTACTCTAAAAACTACTACTAACATAAACACAATGAATATTCCAATGACTATTAAAAACATTATTTCGCAACATAAATTAAAGGTAACTATATCATTTATATACTAACTATATGAAACACTAACCCTAATTTCACCTAAACAACAAACACTATTTCTACCTCTTGTGCTTTGCTGCATCAATTCTTAAAGTTCACAGCCTTTGTCTCTTTTTTCTAAATTTAAGGCATTATTTCTTCTTATACAAATGATATTGTAAAGTATTTTCGGAGATTCGTCACTAGATAGTGCAACTTTAGGACCTGGAATAACATGTGATTGATACTTCGTATTATTTTCTTATACAAATATCAAATATATATAGTAACTATATAAACCATATAGTAACTATATAAAACATATAGTGACTATTATTAAAATATAGTAACTATTGAACACATATAGTAACCATTATAATCATATAGTCACTATCTAAGAAGCGGACAAATACATACTCTAAATAACATAGTACATAATGTAATCGTATAGTAACTATTATTTATCAAAAAGTCACTATAAACTGTTCATAACATAATAACTATCTTAAACACATAGTTACTGTTTTAAACTTATAATAACTTTCTAAAAAATATAGTGACTATTTTAAACACATAGTTACTGTTTTAAAGTTATAGTAACTTTAAAAAAAAAGTATAGTTACTCTAAAAACTACTACTAACATATACTCCCTCCGTATTTTTTAAGAGATACACTTGGTTGGGCACGGGTCTTAAGAAGAATAAAAGAAGTGGGGTTGGGGTAGATATTTTAATAAATAAGTACATTGGGGATCATGTCCTTTTGAACAAGTGGAGGTGGGGGTGGGGTGGGTGTAGTTGTAAAATTATTTTTTAATTGGATGGTGGGTCATAAAGTGTAGTAGATATATTATTTAATTAGGTGGTGGGGTTGATAAGTTACCAAAAATGGCAAGTGTATCTCTTAAAAAAATACGGCCGGAAAAGGCAAGTGTATCTCTTAAAAAAATACGGAGGGAGTATAAACACAACGAACATTCCAGTGACTATTAAAAACACTAATTCACAACATAAATTAAAGGTGACTATATCATTTATATACTAACTATGTGAAACACTAACCCTAATTTCAACAAAACAACAAATATTTCGAATCACTCAACAAAATAATAACTATTGTACACATATAGTAACTGTTGTACACATATAGTAACCATTAAAATAATATAGTAACTATTGTACACATATAGTAACCATTAAAATTACATAGTACCTCTTTAAACCATATAGTTACTGTATTACTCATATAGTTACTATTTAAAATCGTGAAGTCACTGATCGAATTCGCGAAGTGAAAACAATACTTCGGTAAAACACAAAAATTAATTTCTTCAAAACAACAAATATTTTCAATTTTAAATAAAAATAGACTTAAAATTCTTTAAAAAACAACAAACCGAGATGTGATCTCTAAAATTTCTTGCGAAGATTTGTAGGCGAGCGCAAATTCTTCGATTCGATTTCGGCAACGACGAACCTCCTTCTTGATCTACTACTTCCTCCAATTTTTCCTCATCAAATAGATCCAATCATAAGAATTATAAGATAATTACGAAAAAAATCGAACAAAATCTAGAAATTTGGGCTAAATTTTGAAAAGCATAGAGAGAAAATGAAGAGAGAGAACAGAATGTATATCTGAAATTTTGAAAAATAAAAAAGTTTAAAACGTATATAAAGTGGGCTAGACACAAATCGCATTAAAACTCTTCAAAACACATAGTAACTCTTTAAAACACATAGTTACTATAATACACATATAGTTACTATTTAAAATTACAAAATAACTGTCACGTGACAGTTACATATGTTAACCATAAAAATTATTCTGTTGCCCTGGTCCACGCTAAGTTAGCATGGACCAGGTTTATATTAGTGTAAATATTGTATATATGTATCAGATAGATTACATAATTAGCTTTATCAAAGAAACCCTATTTGTTCTTTTAGGGGGAAAGAAACCCTAATATGTTACCGTCGCTTCTACGAACTTCTCTAATTTTCTCCGTTGCTACCCACCAAGGTATTTAGTTTTCTTGTTCCAATATCTCACAAACTATCAATTAAAATTTAAAACGTGCTTAAATTTAAAGTTATGCATATAATTGTCTCATAAAATTAGTTATGTTTTAATCATGAAATATTATTTTGAGGCAGTTTTTCTTCGATTTGGTGCTTTGTGGTGTTCTTGGTTGAGTAATCTAGCTATTTATCAGGTTATGGAATTAGTCGAATTACAAAGGGAACAATATTTTCTTTATTTTATATATTACACTTGTACTCAAAATTATACTTGTTTTGATCGATATTTTATAGATGCCGATAAACAATTTTTGATCAAATCCCATCCTGATGATTATACGTAGAACTACGCTTTTTTTGTTTTCCCTTTTCATTAACAGTTAAATTTATGCTATGTAGATGTCTCTTTCTCTACAAAAAAGGGGGGGAGAAGTAACCAACATCTTGAAGGAAAGGTTAGTTCTTTAATTTTGCTTGTATAATTCGATTTTAGGAAAATGCATATGCATAATTTTATGGATGATTTTATAATGTAACCACAATAATCTTTCTCTGATTGCATCTCTTTTGTTCCAGCTGTTCTAGTTCTTTTCCAAAAAAATTAAAGTTTTAAGATTTAAAACACTTTGAGTACAATTTTGTTGTTGCAAATAGTAATATATTTACTTTGTGATATTAATTTCTTTTATTATGTAGATTGCAAAGAGAAGGAAAGAGTTTACATGGAGTTTTATTGAAAAATATTGGAAAATGTTTACCAGAACATTTGATAATGGAGATATTGTCTTGGTTACCTGTGAGAAGTCTATTGCAATTCAAAGTTGTTAGTCATTTATGGTATGATATGATTAAGAGCCCTCATTTCATATCCATGCATTTAAAAAACTACTTAAACAACAATGATGATTGTCGCGATTGTTTCATTGCTCGATGTATGGTTACTCAAGCAGAAGAACTTTGTCATAAAAAAATATTGATAGATGGTGATGCATCACAAGGTTTTAGTATTCTAGGTTTGGAAGAAACAGAAACACCTATGTATAATGCGTACTTGTGTGGTCCTTGTGATGGAATCTATTATATGTGTGGGATGTATTCGCTTTGCAATGAACGTGGATTGTGGAACCCTGCACTCAACGAATTTAAACTACTGCCTTGTTTGATTAAGAAGCCTAATCTTGCACCTCGTTTGGCATTTAGTTGTTACAGGGAGTATTACGGATTTGGATATGATCGTTTTACTAAAGATTACAAAGTTATTATTATGAAGGGTTATACAGACACAAGAAGAAAAGTATCCGATTATAATGATTATTATTATAAAGTGACCGATTACCCTTTATCAGTTTTCATATACTCATTGAGAAATGATTCTTGGAGATATTGGGGCGATTTGAGAAAATCTTATTTTTTGAACTGTAATACATGTTATGTTTTTGTTAATGATAGTTTCTACTGGCTAGGGACACGTGAAGCATATGGTGATCAAAATTTCGAAGTGATAATCTCTTTCAACCTAGCTACCGATACTTGTCAAGAGTTGAAATTACCGGATTATGAGAAGCCGGCTAAAGACAGTCTTGCAATACATGATGAAGAAAGCTTAGTTTCGGTTAAAGATTTTGGGAAAACTTTAACAGAACTTGAATGAATAAGCTTAATTAGTTGCAGTACTTAATCAGATTAGTTTCGTTTCAAAATTTCTATAATCCGTTTAATAGCAAAATAAATTGGATTAACAACTTGTTTTTGTTGTTTATGGCCTTGTTTATTTTCTGTTTTGACCACCTTTTCGAGTTCCTACTAACTTCTTGATGGTTTTGTTTGGGGAAATGCATTTTTTTTAATGTCCCTGGTTCTAAATTATGTTAACAAGTTTCATTTGGTCCGTTTTAAAATTCTTCTTCTCAAACGTTTAAAATGCATGCATTGAAAATACTATGCTTATCAATAGTGTTTTGAGTGTTAAAACCTTGAAATTTACTATTCACAAGGGATTGAAAATTGAAACCTTTCCTTTAGAAGCTCTATATTGACATTTGCAAAGGTCTTGAGTTCAAACCCCCTAACTTACATATTCTTCTTCCTCTTTCCCCAAACCTTTAAACTTACAAAATTGTTCTACGAGTTGACATTATTGGAATAACGACTTGACATTATTTTAAATAGCAGGTATTTCAATTGTGACTTATTAGTAACTAAGTTACATTCTACCTTCATTAAATTAATTCTTAATTACTTAATTAGGCAACATAATTACCCAACTTATTTTGCAAATTGATTTCAATTTCTTGAGGGGACCGTGCGCGCTAGCGCGCGGTCCAACAACTAGTGTATTAAAAGGCTGATGGAGTGCAAAAATTTTGCGTAATTTTTTTCCCAATTTCACCCCTCCACCCCTTTGTTTATTACAGGCTCTTTTAGGTAATTTAATTTATTTTTGTTATTTGCATGATTGTCAAGCGTTGATTAAGAATAAGGTTATATTTTTTTCTCTGTTTCTTAAAAAATTGCATCATGGTTGACTTTACACTCTTCAACACATGAATTTGATCTTAATGTCTCGAATTAAGTGTAATAACATTTTTAAAAGTTGATATTTAGAAAATGTATATTGATATTAAGCTAATAAGACCGCACATGACTACAATTTTTCATACGTACATAAATAGTGTAAAAATCCAATGGTCATATATTAGGAAACTGAGGAAGTATGATAGATTGATAGTAGTTTACTCCGTTTTAGATAAGAGTTCATCCAGAAAAGTTCGTGATGTTGTAATTAATTAACTATCAATGTAATGTAGGAAGTTCTTACTATGTATGTTAGTTTTAAGGTATTATTTCTAGCATGTTGCCTAACTAGCGAGATTAAACGAATCTGTGCAGCACATGCACCGTATGGCTACCCGTTCTCAACATGGCATCTTCAAACCAAAACGTCCATTTAACTTTTCTGTCTCGGTTACCATCTCTCCTATCCCCCGTAACCCGAAAGAAGCATTATCTGACCCGAATTGGAAAGAGGCCATGTTAGATGAATTTAATGCTCTTATTCAAAATAAGACGTGGGAGTTGGTACCTTGTCCTGTTGATGTTAATATTATTCGCTCTTTATGGATTTTTTTTTCATAAACATAAATCTAATAGTGATTTTGAGCGGCATAAAGCCCGTCTTGTAGGTGATGGGAAATCTCAACAGGTTGGTGTGGATTGCTATGAGACTTTCAGTCCGGTCGTCAATCCCGCTACCATTCGATCTGTTCTCAGTATTGCATTGTCTAAATCTTGGCCCATTCATCAGTTGGAAGTCAAGAGTGCTTTCTTACATGGTCAATTACAGGAAACTGTCTACATGCATCAACCTATGGGTTTTCAGGACCCCTCTCATCCTGATTATGTATGCTTGCTGAAGAAATCCCTCTATGGTCTTAAGAAAGCCCCGCGGGCATGGTACCAAAGATTTGCAGATTATGTTTCTACTATTGGTTTCACCCACAGCAAATCTGATCACTCACTCTTTATTTTTCATCATGGTGCTGAGACGGCCTATATTCTATTATATGTGGATGACATCATTCTTACTGCTTCTTCTGACGTTCTCAGACGTCACATTATGTCTCTTCTCAGCTTGGAGTTTGCTATGAAGGACTTAGGTCCTCTCAGTTATTTTCTTGGTATCGTTGTGACCCGTCATGCTTCTGGTCTTTTCCTATCACGACGTACTTATGCCGAGGAGATTATCGAGAGAGCAGGTATGTCATCTTGTGCACCTGTGGCTACTCCGGTTGATACTCATTCCAAACTCAGCGCCGCTTCCGGGTCCCCTTGCCAGGAT
This sequence comes from Spinacia oleracea, assembly GCF_020520425.1. Classification (NCBI taxonomy): domain Eukaryota; kingdom Viridiplantae; phylum Streptophyta; class Magnoliopsida; order Caryophyllales; family Amaranthaceae; genus Spinacia; species Spinacia oleracea. The sequence continues at coordinate 124,440,591 of NC_079487.1, read as the reverse complement.
CCCACTCAGTATCGCAGTCTCGCAGGTGCTCTTCAATATCTCACCTTTACCCGACCAGACATCTCCTATGTCGTGCAGCAGGTATATATGTCTGCATATGCATGATCCTCGTGACGAACATTTGCGTGCTTTAAAATGCATTATTCGTTATATTCATGGCACTCTCTCTCTTGGTTTACATCTACATAAGTCTTCCTTGTCCAGTCTGATCTCCTACACGGACGCCGACTGGGGTGGATGTCCAGACACGAGGCGATCCACTTCAGGGTATTGTGTATTTCTTGGAGACAATCTCATATCTTGGTCATGTAATCGACAACCCACTCTATCACGATCCAGTGCCGAAGCAGAATATAGAGGGGTGGCTAATGTTTTTTCTGAGTCTTGTTGGATTCGCAATCTTCTTTTGGAACTCAATAACCCTATTCACAAGGCTACCTTTTTTCTGTGTATTTATTGTGCACCAACCTAATTTTTACCCACTCTTCTCTAAAAACGTTTTCTCTAACTTTTATATTACTCACTCAGTGTTTTTTATTCTTTACGTTTGGTATTTTGCACGCGTTTTAACGACTAATTAATGTGCATTGAGATTCTTCTATTATTTCTATTATTCACTTTTATCAAAATTCTAATATTGGAAAAATGAGAAAGATTTAATGTCCCAATGGAGGAGTGTAAGACCCAATGAATTTAATTGGTTAAAGTAATCATTGGATACATATTTTGAAGAATTTTGAGACATTTATGTGATAATATAAAAGAAAATGTAAAAAATATTTTGAAACACCAAAAAAGGGAAACGTAAAAAACAAAAAGAGATGGAGGAAGTATTAAAAAAATTAATAAATTAACATTTTAAAGTGTCAAATGATTAATTTTATACATTATTAGTGATTTTGAAGAAATATTTTTTATTAATATGAAAAATTATATTACTAAAAATGGTAACTTTTAAGCATTTTACGTCAACTTTAACTTAGGTGTACAATATTTATCGTACACCCCATGTAAATAAGAATCTATGTTTTCAATTTAGGTTTGGGGTGTGGGTATGTGAAAATGGACCACAAACATAGGTTTATATTTGAGCCCAATCAATTTTTGTCAAGGACCTTTTTCATTAGAGTTGCCCTCTCTATCACTTGATAAAGCTTGAATATGTTTGTTTTGTGGCTTGGACAACCCAAAAAGCTTATTTCGTAAACCAGGATACACAGGTCAAAGTAGAAGTGCTAAGACGATCGCAAATGCAGCAAAGTTGACTAACGATAAAGCTGTTAAAAACTGACCCGACCTGAAAACCTGACCTGAACCGATCGAATCCGTAACCGATTATGACCCGAAATTTTGGTAAAAAAAATAATCCGAAACCCAACTTGTACCTGACTCGAAAAAAGCGATAATCGATTTTCACCCGACGTTGTATGACCCTAACCCGGACTGATACCCGACCGAAAGATAATCGATGACCAGACTAAATAATGATCCAAACCCGATTTGATACCCGACAATGACCTTAACCCGATTTTGGCCACATAACATGTTATGACTTAGACCCGTGGAGTAAATATTTTACGCTTAAATTTTTTAAGGTGACTAAATCAGATATTGACTTGATTTTAACCCGTGTCGGAGAGTGAATCCGACCTGAAATTTAACCGACGAAGAATTATCCGATCCGAACTTGAGCCCAAACCCGAGATTAACCGATTCAAACCCGACTATGTAAGACCCAAACCCGAAATAGACCCGACCCGAACATGCCTCGACCCGAACCCGACTTGTACCCGATATGGAGAAAAACCCGATATGACCCGATCGAAAACAACCCAACCGAACCCGGCCTGCACCTGAGTGATAAAGTGACCCGACATAACCCGACCTGATCATGACCCGACCCGGACTCGACACAATGACCTGTTGTAACCAGACTCTCTGCCCTTCAAGACCTGGAACTAGAATGGTTGTTATTGTCAGGCAGCTTAACCTAGAACTAGAACTAAAATGGATCATGACCCGACCCGAACCCGATCCAATTTTTATTTCTAAGATTTTTGTATTAAAAAATTTATTCAACTTATATAATATTTCGTCTGTTACCTAATTATTTTCTCGAAAACTCATCGAGCAAATTTTTTTCTTAAAAAGTACGTGTTACGGGATTAATCTAGTACGAGTAATTCATTCACTTCTAACTTCATCATGACCTTGCCCGTCTCTATGGAGAACAATACTTCATTTTAGTTCCTGATTTGCCAAACTATTTTATTTTTATCTATGTAGTACGGTACTAGAACCATTGAACTATATACTTCATTCGTTCCGGGAATATATGTATTTATAATGTACTTGTTATGTATCTGCCATGGATGGAATTTATAGGAGGAGCTAGCATGGAAAGTATTATGATTAAATAGTAGTAGTATTAATTAGAGATGGATTACAACAATGGAATTTTATTTGTTAGTGTATCGATCTTTTATATTGGAGATAAGAGAATGAAGATAGAGGAGGGAGAAAGAGGCTAGCTTGGGGTTTTATTTTCTAGCATCGAAAGAAGACAAAGGAAGTAAATTGAACTTGGATTATCAAGAGCTATACAACAGCCAGACTTGATAATCTCAAACAAATCCTGGGAAACTATAGTTATATGTAGTTATACATGTTGATTTACTTGTAGTTTTATGTCGATGTATTTGCATAGGTTTCTCGATGTATCTGCGTTCTTCTTCCAAAATCTGAATGGTTATTGATTAAAGCTTTTATTTTTATGGCAGATTAATTGATAGAGAAGAGAGAGAAATGGACCATCAGAGTAAATTGCACGGGGAAAGAAGACAAGTTCATACTGCAATTTGTTGTAGTTATCCACTTGCCAGTTGCCACGCCATTAGTAAATTAAAGTAGAATTACGTAATTAATTTTAGTCCGTTGGATTGCGTTTATCTAACGATGGAGATTAGTTCTCACACTTCTCACCGTAAGATCACTTCTCACCGGATCCGTCCCCTATTTGTATATACAATTTCACTTGCATGGACCCGGTCCACCATAAGATTATCATGGATCAGGGTAATTAGGTAATTTTAACAGTGAGTAAATTATAGAAAATGTAGGTTCTGTAAAGTAACTATATCTCCAGAATAATAACTATGAACATAACAAATGACAAGAATAATTATTCTATCCAAAGAGTAACTATATCATATAGAAAATTAATTTTAACTGTAAAACAATTACTACTATATAATCATTCTTGCAGACAAAAAGAATAAATTATAGAAACTATAGGTTCTGTAAAGTAACTATATTTTCAGAATAGTAACTATGAAATAAATAATAATAATATAGTAATTTCGATGAGAACAATTATTCTATCCAAAGATTAACTATATTATATAGAAAAATAACTTTAGCTGTAAAACAATTACTATATTATAAAAATAAACAATATGATATAGATGGTTTAGAGGTCATATAGTAATTTTTTCTATTATATATCACATAATTACTGAAATATAAAAGAGTAACTATATCAAAAGTAACAGTAATTATAACTCTTGAACAATAATAAAGAAAACATTAACTACTTGGTTAGTTGTTTTAGCTACGACATTCTAATTCTTTGCATCTATTAAATAAACCATGTTAAACTCAAATGTTTTTTGAACTAAAAAATACTAATCGACACGTCCACGTGGACCACGTCTCTTTTTTCCACCAACACATCATGTCCTTCCTCTACCCCGTTCTTGGTTTCCATTGTTGTCGGGATTTTCTTCTTCTCCTCCTGCTTTTGTTTTCCTTGCAGAATTTATTCTTTGCACGATTTCAATTCTGGGTGCATCATCTTTGTATTTCTGAATCAATAATATTTAAACTAAGTTAATAATTTAACATTTAAATATGAAAAAATAACATAGTAACTATGTAAAACGTGTAGTTTCTATTATGCATCATATAGTAACTCTTACAATTAACGATGGTAAAATACTTGCAGAATTGCATATATAGTTATTGTCATTGTTATAGTCATATAGTTACTGTCAAAATAATACAGTCACTTTTATTAATAATAACATGGAGTACAAAGAAAGATCATAAAAAGAACATAATGATAAGATAATAACTATTAAAAATATATAGTTACTATTATACATGATATAGTAACTCTTAATATTAATGATAGTCATATACGAGCAAGGTTGTAGATATAGTTATTGTTATGATCATATAGTTGTTGTGATCATAACATAGTAACTCTTATTACTAATAACATAGAAGACAACAAAGAACATGAAAAGAACATTATAATATACATAAAAAACTATACCAAACATATAGTTACTATAATACAAGATATAATACCTATAAATATTATTGATGGTCATTTAGTCACAGAGTTGCAGACATAGTTGATGTGATAATAATATAGTAACTCTATCCATAATACAGTAACTATATCATTAAAAATATAGAATAACATAAAAACATGCACATAACATAATAAACTAACATAGTACCTATTTCAAAAATATAGTAACTATATAAAACGTACAATAACTATTAAAGAAAATAAACATATGGTTACAAGTTATGATAAAATAAACATAATATCTATTTCAAACATATAGTAACTATATAAATAATATAGTAACTATTGAAGAAAATAAACATATGGTAACACATCATGATAAAATAAACATAGTACCTATTTCAAACATATAGTAACTAATATAATAATATAGTAACTATTGTACACATATAGTAACCATTATAATCACACAACGACTAGCTTAACATATAGTGACTATTATTATAATATAGTAACTATTGTACAAATATAGTAACCATTATAATCATATAGTCACTATCTAAGAAGCAGACAAAAATATACTCGAAATAACATATTACATAATGTAATCGTATAGTAACTATTATTTATCAAAAAGTCACTATAAACTGTTCTTAACATAGTAACTATCTTAAACACATAGTTATTGTTTTAAATTTATAATAACTTTCTAAAAAATATAGTAACTATTTTAAACACATAGTTACTGTTTTAAAGTTATAGTAACTTTTAAAAAAATATAGTTACTCTAAAAACTACTACTAACATAAACACAATGAATATTCCAATGACTATTAAAAACATTATTTCGCAACATAAATTAAAGGTAACTATATCATTTATATACTAACTATATGAAACACTAACCCTAATTTCACCTAAACAACAAACACTATTTCTACCTCTTGTGCTTTGCTGCATCAATTCTTAAAGTTCACAGCCTTTGTCTCTTTTTTCTAAATTTAAGGCATTATTTCTTCTTATACAAATGATATTGTAAAGTATTTTCGGAGATTCGTCACTAGATAGTGCAACTTTAGGACCTGGAATAACATGTGATTGATACTTCGTATTATTTTCTTATACAAATATCAAATATATATAGTAACTATATAAACCATATAGTAACTATATAAAACATATAGTGACTATTATTAAAATATAGTAACTATTGAACACATATAGTAACCATTATAATCATATAGTCACTATCTAAGAAGCGGACAAATACATACTCTAAATAACATAGTACATAATGTAATCGTATAGTAACTATTATTTATCAAAAAGTCACTATAAACTGTTCATAACATAATAACTATCTTAAACACATAGTTACTGTTTTAAACTTATAATAACTTTCTAAAAAATATAGTGACTATTTTAAACACATAGTTACTGTTTTAAAGTTATAGTAACTTTAAAAAAAAAGTATAGTTACTCTAAAAACTACTACTAACATATACTCCCTCCGTATTTTTTTAAGAGATACACTTGGTTGGGCACGGGTCTTAAGAAGAATAAAAGAAGTGGGGTTGGGGTAGATATTTTAATAAATAAGTACATTGGGGATCATGTCCTTTTGAACAAGTGGAGGTGGGGGTGGGGTGGGTGTAGTTGTAAAATTATTTTTTAATTGGATGGTGGGTCATAAAGTGTAGTAGATATATTATTTAATTAGGTGGTGGGGTTGATAAGTTACCAAAAATGGCAAGTGTATCTCTTAAAAAAATACGGCCGGAAAAGGCAAGTGTATCTCTTAAAAAAATACGGAGGGAGTATAAACACAACGAACATTCCAGTGACTATTAAAAACACTAATTCACAACATAAATTAAAGGTGACTATATCATTTATATACTAACTATGTGAAACACTAACCCTAATTTCAACAAAACAACAAATATTTCGAATCACTCAACAAAATAATAACTATTGTACACATATAGTAACTGTTGTACACATATAGTAACCATTAAAATAATATAGTAACTATTGTACACATATAGTAACCATTAAAATTACATAGTACCTCTTTAAACCATATAGTTACTGTATTACTCATATAGTTACTATTTAAAATCGTGAAGTCACTGATCGAATTCGCGAAGTGAAAACAATACTTCGGTAAAACACAAAAATTAATTTCTTCAAAACAACAAATATTTTCAATTTTAAATAAAAATAGACTTAAAATTCTTTAAAAAACAACAAACCGAGATGTGATCTCTAAAATTTCTTGCGAAGATTTGTAGGCGAGCGCAAATTCTTCGATTCGATTTCGGCAACGACGAACCTCCTTCTTGATCTACTACTTCCTCCAATTTTTCCTCATCAAATAGATCCAATCATAAGAATTATAAGATAATTACGAAAAAAATCGAACAAAATCTAGAAATTTGGGCTAAATTTTGAAAAGCATAGAGAGAAAATGAAGAGAGAGAACAGAATGTATATCTGAAATTTTGAAAAATAAAAAAGTTTAAAACGTATATAAAGTGGGCTAGACACAAATCGCATTAAAACTCTTCAAAACACATAGTAACTCTTTAAAACACATAGTTACTATAATACACATATAGTTACTATTTAAAATTACAAAATAACTGTCACGTGACAGTTACATATGTTAACCATAAAAATTATTCTGTTGCCCTGGTCCACGCTAAGTTAGCATGGACCAGGTTTATATTAGTGTAAATATTGTATATATGTATCAGATAGATTACATAATTAGCTTTATCAAAGAAACCCTATTTGTTCTTTTAGGGGGAAAGAAACCCTAATATGTTACCGTCGCTTCTACGAACTTCTCTAATTTTCTCCGTTGCTACCCACCAAGGTATTTAGTTTTCTTGTTCCAATATCTCACAAACTATCAATTAAAATTTAAAACGTGCTTAAATTTAAAGTTATGCATATAATTGTCTCATAAAATTAGTTATGTTTTAATCATGAAATATTATTTTGAGGCAGTTTTTCTTCGATTTGGTGCTTTGTGGTGTTCTTGGTTGAGTAATCTAGCTATTTATCAGGTTATGGAATTAGTCGAATTACAAAGGGAACAATATTTTCTTTATTTTATATATTACACTTGTACTCAAAATTATACTTGTTTTGATCGATATTTTATAGATGCCGATAAACAATTTTTGATCAAATCCCATCCTGATGATTATACGTAGAACTACGCTTTTTTTGTTTTCCCTTTTCATTAACAGTTAAATTTATGCTATGTAGATGTCTCTTTCTCTACAAAAAAGGGGGGGAGAAGTAACCAACATCTTGAAGGAAAGGTTAGTTCTTTAATTTTGCTTGTATAATTCGATTTTAGGAAAATGCATATGCATAATTTTATGGATGATTTTATAATGTAACCACAATAATCTTTCTCTGATTGCATCTCTTTTGTTCCAGCTGTTCTAGTTCTTTTCCAAAAAAATTAAAGTTTTAAGATTTAAAACACTTTGAGTACAATTTTGTTGTTGCAAATAGTAATATATTTACTTTGTGATATTAATTTCTTTTATTATGTAGATTGCAAAGAGAAGGAAAGAGTTTACATGGAGTTTTATTGAAAAATATTGGAAAATGTTTACCAGAACATTTGATAATGGAGATATTGTCTTGGTTACCTGTGAGAAGTCTATTGCAATTCAAAGTTGTTAGTCATTTATGGTATGATATGATTAAGAGCCCTCATTTCATATCCATGCATTTAAAAAACTACTTAAACAACAATGATGATTGTCGCGATTGTTTCATTGCTCGATGTATGGTTACTCAAGCAGAAGAACTTTGTCATAAAAAAATATTGATAGATGGTGATGCATCACAAGGTTTTAGTATTCTAGGTTTGGAAGAAACAGAAACACCTATGTATAATGCGTACTTGTGTGGTCCTTGTGATGGAATCTATTATATGTGTGGGATGTATTCGCTTTGCAATGAACGTGGATTGTGGAACCCTGCACTCAACGAATTTAAACTACTGCCTTGTTTGATTAAGAAGCCTAATCTTGCACCTCGTTTGGCATTTAGTTGTTACAGGGAGTATTACGGATTTGGATATGATCGTTTTACTAAAGATTACAAAGTTATTATTATGAAGGGTTATACAGACACAAGAAGAAAAGTATCCGATTATAATGATTATTATTATAAAGTGACCGATTACCCTTTATCAGTTTTCATATACTCATTGAGAAATGATTCTTGGAGATATTGGGGCGATTTGAGAAAATCTTATTTTTTGAACTGTAATACATGTTATGTTTTTGTTAATGATAGTTTCTACTGGCTAGGGACACGTGAAGCATATGGTGATCAAAATTTCGAAGTGATAATCTCTTTCAACCTAGCTACCGATACTTGTCAAGAGTTGAAATTACCGGATTATGAGAAGCCGGCTAAAGACAGTCTTGCAATACATGATGAAGAAAGCTTAGTTTCGGTTAAAGATTTTGGGAAAACTTTAACAGAACTTGAATGAATAAGCTTAATTAGTTGCAGTACTTAATCAGATTAGTTTCGTTTCAAAATTTCTATAATCCGTTTAATAGCAAAATAAATTGGATTAACAACTTGTTTTTGTTGTTTATGGCCTTGTTTATTTTCTGTTTTGACCACCTTTTCGAGTTCCTACTAACTTCTTGATGGTTTTGTTTGGGGAAATGCATTTTTTTTAATGTCCCTGGTTCTAAATTATGTTAACAAGTTTCATTTGGTCCGTTTTAAAATTCTTCTTCTCAAACGTTTAAAATGCATGCATTGAAAATACTATGCTTATCAATAGTGTTTTGAGTGTTAAAACCTTGAAATTTACTATTCACAAGGGATTGAAAATTGAAACCTTTCCTTTAGAAGCTCTATATTGACATTTGCAAAGGTCTTGAGTTCAAACCCCCTAACTTACATATTCTTCTTCCTCTTTCCCCAAACCTTTAAACTTACAAAATTGTTCTACGAGTTGACATTATTGGAATAACGACTTGACATTATTTTAAATAGCAGGTATTTCAATTGTGACTTATTAGTAACTAAGTTACATTCTACCTTCATTAAATTAATTCTTAATTACTTAATTAGGCAACATAATTACCCAACTTATTTTGCAAATTGATTTCAATTTCTTGAGGGGACCGTGCGCGCTAGCGCGCGGTCCAACAACTAGTGTATTAAAAGGCTGATGGAGTGCAAAAATTTTGCGTAATTTTTTTCCCAATTTCACCCCTCCACCCCTTTGTTTATTACAGGCTCTTTTAGGTAATTTAATTTATTTTTGTTATTTGCATGATTGTCAAGCGTTGATTAAGAATAAGGTTATATTTTTTTCTCTGTTTCTTAAAAAATTGCATCATGGTTGACTTTACACTCTTCAACACATGAATTTGATCTTAATGTCTCGAATTAAGTGTAATAACATTTTTAAAAGTTGATATTTAGAAAATGTATATTGATATTAAGCTAATAAGACCGCACATGACTACAATTTTTCATACGTACATAAATAGTGTAAAAATCCAATGGTCATATATTAGGAAACTGAGGAAGTATGATAGATTGGTAGTAGTTTACTCCGTTTTAGATAAGAGTTCATCCAGAAAAGTTCGTGATGTTGTAATTAATTAACTATCAATGTAATGTAGGAAGTTCTTACTATGTATGTTAGTTTTAAGGTATTATTTCTAGCATGTTGCCTAACTAGCGAGATTAAACGAATCTGTGCAGCACATGCACCGTATGGCTACCCGTTCTCAACATGGCATCTTCAAACCAAAACGTCCATTTAACTTTTCTGTCTCGGTTACCATCTCTCCTATCCCCCGTAACCCGAAAGAAGCATTATCTGACCCGAATTGGAAAGAGGCCATGTTAGATGAATTTAATGCTCTTATTCAAAATAAGACGTGGGAGTTGGTACCTTGTCCTGTTGATGTTAATATTATTCGCTCTTTATGGATTTTTTTTCATAAACGTAAATCTAATAGTGATTTTGAGCGGCATAAAGCCCGTCTTGTAGGTGATGGGAAATCTCAATAGGTTGGTGTGGATTGCTATGAGACTTTCAGTCCGGTCGTCAATCCCGCTACCATTCGATCTGTTCTCAGTATTGCATTGTCTAAATCTTGGCCCATTCATCAGTTGGAAGTCAAGAGTGCTTTCTTACATGGTCAATTACAGGAAACTGTCTACATGCATCAACCTATGGGTTTTCAGGACCCCTCTCATCCTGATTATGTATGCTTGCTGAAGAAATCCCTCTATGGTCTTAAGAAATCCCCGCGGGCATGGTACCAAAGATTTGCAGATTATGTTTCTACTATTGGTTTCACCCACAGCAAATCTGATCACTCACTCTTTATTTTTCATCATGGTGCTGAGACGACCTATATTCTATTATATGTGGATGACATCATTCTTACTGCTTCTTCTGACGTTCTCAGACGTCACATTATGTCTCTTCTCAGCTTGGAGTTTGCTATGAAGGACTTAGGTCCTCTCAGTTATTTTCTTGGTATCGTTGTGACCCGTCATGCTTCTGGTCTTTTCCTATCACGACGTACTTATGCCGAGGAGATTATCGAGAGAGCAGGTATGTCATCTTGTGCACCTGTGGCTACTCCGGTTGATACTCATTCCAAACTCAGCGCCGCTTCCGGGTCCCCTTGCCAGGATCCCACTCAGTATCGCAGTCTCGCAGGTGCTCTTCAATATCTCACCTTTACCCGACCAGACATCTCCTATGTCGTGCAGCAGGTATATATGTCTGCATATGCATGATCCTCGTGACGAACATTTGCGTGCTTTAAAATGCATTATTCGTTACATTCATGGCACTCTCTCTCTTGATTTACATCTACATAAGTCTTCCTTGTCCAGTCTGATCTCCTACACGGACGCCGACTGGGGTGGATGTCCAAACACGAGGCGATCCACTTCAGGGTATTGTGTATTTCTTTGAGACAATCTCATATCTTGGTCATGTAAACGACAACCCACTCTATCACGATCCAGTGCCGAAGCAGAATATAGAGGGGTGGCTAATGTTTTTTCTGAGTCTTGTTGGATTCGCAATCTTCTTTTGGAACTCAACAACCCTATTCACAAGGCTACCTTTATTATGACAATGTTAGTGCGATTTATATTTCTGGCAATCCTGTTCAACATCAACGCACTAAGAATATTGAGATGGACATTCATTTCGTACGTGAAAAGGTTGCTAAAGGACAGGTTCGTGTCCTCCATGCACACATTCCGTCCCGCTATCAGATAGCTGATATATTCACCAAAGGACTTCCGCGCGTACTTTTCAACGATTTTCGGGACAGTCTCAGCGTACGAGAACCTCCCGCTTCGACTGCGGGGGTGTGATAAATATAGTGTATATATTTAATTATAGCAAGTAGATATCTTGTAACCCTAGCATACTTTGTATATATACTCACTGATATCAATAGAATAATCCAAGGATTATTTCCTACATAAACAACTACTACGCTTAGTAATTAGAGCTATCAATCTTCAAATTAGAAAATACCCATGAATTTTGGCATCAATGTAAGAACTTAAAATTTGAGTACCAAACATCAAAAAATAGTGTCAAAAACATATGAAATTGGTAATGGTAAGTACACGGGAACTGGGGAAGAAGCAAAATCAAAGAAGAAGCAGAAGAAGAAGAAGAAGAAGAAGAAGAAGAAGAGAGATGGAGATAAGGTTACTTATCCCAATCTGGTTGCCATTGTCACTTTGTGGATAGCGCGCAGTAACTACTATGCTAATTATTGCAGTTTATGTTGCAATTGCAAACAAAATCGAAATTGATATTGCGTTAGTCAACTTCGCTGCATTTGCGATCGTCTTAACACTTCTACTTTGGCCTGTGTATTCTGGTTTACGAAATAAGCTTTATGGGTTATTCAAGCCACAAAACAAACGTATTCAATCTTATCAAGTGCTCAAAAAGGGAGGGAACTCTAATGAAAAAGGTCCTGTAACAAAAATTGATTGGGCTCAAGAAAACAAAAGGATCTTATTCTGATTAGGTGAATTAAATCTTTAATAGAGGATTAATATAGTTGAGCTTATTAACTATGCGAACAGAAATTAAATGAAGAAAATAAATAAAGCAGTTTTCTTCTTTTGTACTGTGCGCACGCACAACCTAACGGCATGCGCACGCACGGATTTTACAGTAGCTCCCGCAAGGTTTCTGCCTTATTTGTGCGCCCACAAAAATGGCTTGTGCGCCCCCACAACAGAGTTGTGCGTGCGCACAAGAAGAGTTGTGCGCCCCCACGACACGCGCACAATAGAACGGGGTCTTCTGTCGCCTTTTGTTTTGGGCTACGTGGGCTTTTCTACTCCTTTGATTTAATTTCTTCTTTGTATTATACTCCCTCCGTATTTATTTAAGGGATACACTGGCGTTTTCCAGCTATATTTATTTAAGAGATACACTTGCCATATTTAGTAACTTATCAACCCCACTGTCTAATTAAATAATACATCTAATTTACCCTATGACCACCATCATATTAAACGAATAATTTTAGAAACCCACCCCACCTCCCACCCCCCACCCCCCAAAATGACATGGTCTTCATTTGTTTACTTATTAAAATACTAGTCTTATATGCACGCGATGCGTGCGGAATTATTAGAAAAAAATCTTAAAATTATGGTGGTATCCATTATACAGTTATACTTCAAGCAATATAAAATTATGTTGTGCATGGATGCTTGCTTTAGTATTCAATCATTACGCAAATATGAAGACTATCTAACAAAGTACGCAAGTAATTTCTTGAACAATATTGGTGATTACTGCTAATAAGTGTTTAGCTTTTTGTAAACTCTTTTGTACTATATAAAGCGGCAGAACATGAATGAGAAAGGCAAGCATTGTAATTCCTAAATAATTTTACATTCAGCCTAAGGAATACACGGGTATAATCATGGTTGGTGAGGAAACACGACGGCTACCAGCAAAATTATACCCTGCTTCTCCGTTCTACATTGGCCAACTTGGAATAAACCCAGATCATAGTTTGTCCCAAATTTTCACCTATTTGCGTCAAATTGGAATAAACCCAAACAAAATTTGGTGCTAAATTGGACAAAGATAAAATTGCCAAGCCGATACCTCACAATGAATTCTCTGATACAGTTAAATAAAACTCTTCTTCCGCTTTGGGAAAATCATGCTCAAAACCGAGCTGATGAAAATTAAATAAAGATATTCTAAATGTTGGTGTGTGATTGTAAAATTTTAATAATCAAAACTACGTTTGGCGAAGACAAAACTTAATAACTTAGTAAAATTGTACGTTTAAGCATGTTGGCTACTATAAGGTAGTTAGATCATAGTATTTGTTAACCTTAACCAGGTCCTGAATTTGGCATGAGTTGCACCTTAGCCAACGAATGCAAAATAAAACTCTTTCTTGCGCTTTTCGCCATCAAGTCAGCCACCCTATTAGTATCACGCCCTTCATAGGTCAGGTCCTGAATTTTCGCCCTGCAAACATCAACAATCAATTTCTGCCTCGAATTACAGCAGGAAGTACCGGTGATAGCATTGAAAGCAGAGAGAATCGGTGCCTATAATACAATGAGACCAATTTTTTTCCCTTCAACCCAAGACAATACTTACTTTGATTCCGAACAGTTCAGCGATAAGCACGTCATGGGCATAGCATGCTGTTGTCCGCCCTTCCAGCCATTCACCAGCATGGTTCCTGGCAACAACATCCAAGCCCGATATTAACGAAGGAGACACAAAGGAGGCATCCGAGTTGATTTCTATGAAACCAACATGATTTATGGTGTCAAACTGTCAACTGCCATCTAGAATTTGTAATTTGCACTTTAATTTGTAATTTGCACTTTAATTTGCAGGTACCCCTTCATGCTCGATCTTCTATAATTTTTTGTTTGGTCTATAAATTGTTGCAAGATTTAACAGATTATATCTTCAATTGTCAATTGCGTAGCCAACTCAATTGACCATACAATTCAGAAACCAAACACAAAATCAATTGAAGCAGATTTGAAAATCAGTATGCCATCATCAAAATCAGTTGAGCATACAATTCAGAAGCCATAAATCCTGCATATTATATAGGAGAGAGAATTGGGGGGTTACAAATTTTTTCTTCATTACTGCAGACTATGTATATTAGGAAATAATTAAAATAAATATTAGCGTAATCTTTTCATAATTAGAAAATGTATATTAAGCATGATCTCTTCCTCATGTATAGCTAATTACTTCCTATAATTTAGCTGTTGACAGTTACCTACTTTGAATTTATAAGGTCATTACTTCCCAATATAGTTGCTAATTACTTTCTATAATTTAGCTACCTACTTTGAATATTTGGACTTTAATTTAGCTGCTAATTACTTCCTATAATTTATTACTTTGAATATGTGGACTATAATTTAGCTGTTAATTACACACTTCCAAATATAGTCCTGATAAGGCTCAGAAATTTCAAAAACCCTAGGGAAAAAATTGAGATTTATCAGAAACCCAAGTCAACTGATAAAATAAATTGATTAAGAATTGTAGCCTAATCAATCAAATCTTCAACTCTCAAGAACTTTGAATACGGTAGATGAATCAAATTCTAAAACAAAAATTCCATTAATAAACAGACGAATTCAAGTAACAATACTCGAATAGATAACAAAAATAAACTAATTAACAAAGATTAACAAAAAAAAAATTTAAAATAGCGGAAATTATACTATACTCTGTACATATATTTTAGACTACGTTACTTGGATTAATTTCACCTCAAGTGCCTGCGTCGATTTTAAATTTGAATAGTGATTTCAATCAAATTAAATTTTGTTATGAATTAATAATTGCGTGCATAAACGCTAGTTCAACACAGAAACAACAACTCAATTACTCAATATAAACTTCAAATTTCGCAAAAATAAACAAATAAAAAAATCATTAAGGTAAAGGAGCAGAGAATTACTTGAGCAACGAACTGCTTACCAATAGCAGGGCACTCGAACTTGACATTATTATTTCTCATCCCTGACAACCGTATAGCTCACCTGCTTTGACTCCTCATCAACCTCCCAATCTCTTCACTGAAATCATAAACAAAACGGGATGAGTTTTTATGTTCATACTATAATTTCCATTTCTTTCTCAAGCTTGAATAGTAATCATTAAGTCAAGTTTTCACACTCAAACCCAAGCTACAATTGAACCATTTTCACACCCAAATCCCAAAAAATATTTATCAAAATCAAAATAAATTGCAAATGGTTTCTAAACAATAACAATCATAAAAATAATCAACTGTCATCCTGATTTTGGGATGAAAATTCTGGAGCTGAAGTGAACTAAAGCTTGCAAGTTGCAATTTTCACCACAAATTTATCCAAGTATATAATTTATAAAATTAAATAAAGTTGCCAACTTAAATCAAGCATGAAAATAAAAAGAATTTGGCATCAAAATTAACAGCGTCTTTAACCAAAATAATGTAAATACGGAAACAAACCATCAAAAAGTGAGACCAATAGAGAAATTCGAACCTGAATAACGAAGATTTCTAAGTTGATGTTGTAATTACGTTAAACGATGAATGAAAATGATCAAAATAGAGAGAGAAAAAGGGCGAGGGGGATTGATTTGAGACGTGCGAGAGCAAATTTCGAAACTTCCGCTTGACGATTTGCAATCTGCCCCACCACTCTCTCCATTCTCCGTATATGCCACCACGGACGGCGTCGTTCGATAACCCTCCGCGTTGGTAACAGTCGTTGGCTTCCCTCCTTCCATGGCGGCAACCGCAAAATTCGTTACCCCGAATCTCATTCTCCCCACCTCATCAACCACCACTTCTAGCCAAACATGGGCGGCGTCAGGGAATCGGTTCTCCGGCGACCTAGTCAACTCACCGAGTCGAGGGAGAACCATGGCGTAATCAAGAAGCTTCTTAACCCTATCTATGGGTTCTGGAAGCGACCGGAACTCTGAAACCAAACTCGGAAGTCTCAAATAAACAACCCCAGGTGACGAAATGAGGGAAATTCCACGTTTCTCAAAGCCTCAAAGCATCTAGGTATGGATTCAATTGACAAAATGAGAAGGTGGTAGAAATTGACCTTGTTAAAATTGATTAGAAGCTCCGACGGCCCTACACCAAAGCTCCGACGACGACCACCATAGCTTAGAAGTTCCTCGTTAAAATTGATTTTTGGTGAGAGGAAATTAGGGATTTTTAGAGAGGGGAAGCAGGAGGTTTAGGAGGGGAGAGATTGCATTTGCAGGAAATTGAGGATTTTTTACACGGACTGAGCAGAAGATGAAGAAGATCGAGGAGAGGATTTGAGGAAGATGAAGAAGATCCAAGGAGAGAGAAAACGGGGAGGAAGGGTTGAATGTACGCTTCTCAGTTTTCTCTCCCTTTAGTAACGCTCACTTGGAGGATGGGATAGAATCAGTTGTGTAGATGAGAAGGGTATTTTGGTCTTTTAATTTGGGGACACGAAAAGTTAATTTACTATTTTAACCTCAGCTGTTCCTTTATATAATAGAGATCTACCCAACCCCACTTGCTTTATTATTATTTTTTCATTCAATTTTTCTTCTTAATACCCGTGCCCGCTCAAGTGTATCCCTTAAATAAATACAGATGGAGTATATACCCAACCTAAACCTATTTCTGAGTGTGGTGAGTTTTATAGTGAGAGAAACACAAAAACACAAGAGAGTTAGAGAGAGAAAGTAGATTTAAACTCATTCTCACACCATTTCTACTTTAAATTCCTCCTCATAGTTCCAAAAGTGGATGTAGCTCATTTATGATTGAACCACTATAAATTTAATGTTCTTTATTTTAGTATTTTTTGTTATTCATTTATTGCCAACAAGAAAACCACAAATCAAAATTCTTCTATCTTTATTAAATTAATACGACACTAATTCATAACAAATCCAAAAATAACCCACAAATATAAACCTATGTTTGTGGTCCATTTCCATAAACCCACACCCATACCCAAATTTAAAAACCGGTCCCACACCATATGATCCACCCACTTGTGTCCTCCTTCTCGGGCCTCCTCTCAGGCCTCCGCGTTCAATTAGCCAATAGAAATCCAGCATTCCTCTCGTCCAACCAATTGTACTTTGCCACGTCAGACTTCAACGTCAGCGTTTGAAAAAACCCCGACGTTCTCATTTTCTTCTTTCTTCATTCAAACAAATACAATACCAAACTCCCTTCAGTACCAGATTTAACTAAATAAACAAATACTTTAAATTAATTATCGGAAAACAGTTGAACCGGTGAAGTTAAAGTCGCCGGAAAATGGAAGCACATGCATCGGGATTTGGCCGTGTGCTACTTCTCAGCTTTTGCGTCGCCGGTATCTGGGCTGCTTACATTTCCCAAGGCGTTCTTCAAGAACATCTGTAATTCTTCTTCTCTCTCATCATTTTGAAGATCAATTTTCATTTTTTAGGGTTTTTGGAACAATTAATTTTATTAAGAAATTTTCGTAAAACAATGTTGTTTTTTGATGAAATGTTGAACAAAATGGCAGATCGACGAAGAGATTTGGGCCGGATACGAAGAGATTTGAGCACTTGGCGTTTTTGAATTTGGCGCAAAATGTTGTCTGTTTAATCTGGTCTTTCATCAGTAAGCAATTTTGTTTAAACTATTAAGCTAATTATGCATTTTTAAGTTAAATTTGGAAATAATGTGGATGATTTAATATAATGGGAATGTGATGTTGTTTTTATTTTAATGGTGGAAATAGTGATTAGTCTTTGGTCAAGAGGAAGTAAGGGAGGAGCACCATGGTGGAGTTATTGGAGTGCTGGTATTACTAACACTATTGGCCCTGCTATGGGGATTGAAGCTTTGAAGTATATTAGCTATCCTGCCCAGGTATTTCTTTGATTTCTGGTTGCTTGTTTCAGTGTTTTTGGGTTCGCTTTGTGGGGGGTTTTGCAATGGAAAATGTAGGTTCTTTTTAGAAGACATTCATTTAGAAATACCATTTAGAAATATTAGTTATGTTTGCTACTTTGAGATGGACAGGAAACGCTTTAAGGCACATTGTTGCATTGCTGAAATCATATGATCGTTTAATTTAAAATGAGTTTAGAAAATGTGATTATTATCTGTGGATCAAGGAATTAGCATTCCTAACTTTATCACAGCAAGTTGCATTACCTTGCAGATAGAAATTAGGGATAGAAAATTTTTGTTGGCAAATTTTTATTTGAGAAGTAGAACTTTCCACAAAATGTATACCACTAGGTGTATTAGGTAATGCTTATCGGCTGATAGGCTCATATCATTGCAATTGTTTTGGTTAAATTTCAAAGAAGGAAGAAAATAACGTTTTGCTTATAGAATATGATTATTGGATTGGTGACCGTGTTTGTGATTATCCTTTGACGACTTGTTTGATAAGTGGTAAAAAGTGACAATAACTTTAATGAGTTTGATTTTTAATTTGGTATGGAAAATCTTATGCCAAAGTCCACGAGGACCACGACAATGTAACTTCAATCCTGTTTTTTTTTATTCTCCATATCGTTTGCTACACAATTTTACCTTCTAGAGTACTCATGAGTAGGGGTGTAAACGAGCCGAGCCGAGCCGAGCTTTACCCTGTTCATGTTCATGTTCATTTAACTTATGCGAGCTCGAGCCCGAGCCCGAGCTTTTAACCGTGCTCAAAAATCTGTTCAAGCTCGGTTCGTTTAAAAGATTTTGTGTTCGCGAACTGTTCGTGAACGACTCATTTATTAATCGAGCCGAGTTTATAAACGAGCTTTTTTCATGAACGAGCATTCTTAAACGAGCTTTAGAGTATAACCACTTGAAAATCTAACAAATTATAATCATATCTAATAATAAAGATTAAAGTACATTACTTTATTTAATAAACAAACTAATAATTTAAAAAGAGTCAAAGAGCACTAATTTAGCAATTAAAATTTTATTTCAAAATATTTTTATTCTATTACAGATTTCAAAAGTCAAAAACATGATTTTTATTTATATTTGAAAAACGTATATATGGTAAAATATGATACATAATATAACTAGACGAACTTGTTCACGAACATAAATGAATGAGTTGTTCATGAACATAAATGAACGAGTTGTTCATGAACTTAAATGAACGAGCATACCTATGTTCATGTTCAAGCTCGTTTATTAAGCGAGCTTCAAAAGTTGTTCAAGCTCGGCTCGTTTAATAAATGAACGAACATGAACGAGCTTTAAACGAGCCCGAGCCCGAGTAGTTTATTGACCGGCTCGGCTCATTTACACCCCTACTCATGAGTGGTAATGGAAATTTAAAATGAATTACACATATTTGGCAGTTAATTTGCATCGTTTTAGAGATTGACATAGAACTTCCCTTGCAACACGACAGGACATTCATTCCCATAACCACCATTTATTATCACCTACCAAACAAGTCATTAGAGCGTGTAGCTAATCTCTCTTGGTGATCATTTATGGTATTCTAGTTAGAACCTGATTGGGTTAAAATTTTGTTCTTTTCAATTAATCTTATTAGAACTTATCTTGATTTATTCACGTGAAGTGAATTTAATAGACCTTGTTCATTCTTTGCCTAAATTTATTAGAAATTATTGTTTAAGGTTAAAAGAATATAGCCTAATTTCGTAAGTGCTTGATGTTAAGCATGTGAACATAGATTCATTATCTAGCATTGTGCTCGACTTCTGTTTCCCTGTTCGTGTTTTGGTTTTTTTTTTTATAGTCTCTGGCACAGCAACACATTATTTAAATTGATAAAAGCAATTCACTTCCAAAGAGCTTTAGCAAAACACTATGTTTGTTTTAGGACTTTTAATGACCTCCTTTGCTATGTTTCAAACTAATGTTTCTGTTTCGGAAAACTGTTGATTTGTTGTTCTAATGGAGTGTCTTTTTGCAGGTCCTTGCGAAATCGTCGAAGATGATTCCAGGTAAGAAGTGTAACTTTGGTCTGCCTTGTTATTTCGCAAACTATTGTTTGTGAAACCTATGAACTGAAATGGATAGATATCAGGAGTGAACTAATTTCATTTTTCCATGGTTTGTGTATTCTAGTTGTTCAGTGGAATGTAAACAACTTTTGTTCTAGACTTCAGAACTCTATTAGCATCTTTTCCTCACCCCTTGCCATTTATGCAAGTATAATAGTTTTCTTAAGGAGCTTTTGATGATAAGAGATGATTTGTAACTACTTGTGGCGTTGCTTGATGCTTAAGAATCAGAGTTTGTTCTGTAATTTTCCACCACATGCTCATGATGTAGTTGGAAGGGGATTGTAGTTACAAAAGTGGAATACGTAGCTGCCTGTTTCTGTTATAATCAAGCTGGGAACACAAGGATCAGACCCTATTTTTTCAAGCTCAAGCATAGAATGCTTATTCAATTTTCATCCTCCCTTATTTTTTGAATAAATCTTCTTCTTCTTGGGTAGTGACTAGGTAGCAACAGGTTCTTACTGGTGAACTGTTCAAAAGGTCACTTGTGCATGTTGCAGGAGGAGTGGAGTGGGGGAGAGCAAGCCCATCTATTTGTAAGATGTAAAGGCTCAAGTACTACCTTAATACTCCTATAACTAATTGAAGACTTGCAGGGTAAACTTTAAATAATTTCTTTCTTGGAGACTAGATAATATGAGCATTAGTGATTAGTCATCATGATCGAGAGGCTTAATGAAATAACAAATCCACTGTCAATGACTCAATATTATCCTATTTCTGTGTTTTTACCCCCTTTAATAATTACAAAGCATTTATGCTATGGATTTTATCGGTAATACAATTCTCATGGTAAATGTATTATACGTTCATATGAATCATATCTCCGTCTTCTGCAGTGATGCTTATGGGCGCTCTCGTATATGGCATCAGATACGCATATTCGGAGTATATTTGCACACTTCTTGTTGCAGGAGGTGTGTCACTTTTTGCACTTTCTAAGGTAAGATGTACATCAAACTTCTACTTCTAATACCTTAACATCTATTCTCCCTTATATTTAGTTGTCATTCTTGGAGGATGTTGTTGCTTTTGCTAGTATTTTTGGTAATAGAAACTATGATGTACTTGGAGTCTTGGACCTGATGCTTACTGATATTTTGCTCTGCAGACCAGTGCAAAGACCATTAGTAAGCTGGCACGCCCTAATGCACCTCTTGGTTATGGGCTCTGCTTCTTGAACCTTGCTTTTGATGGGTTTACAAATGCTACACAGGATTCAATAACAGCAAGGTATTTAAGTAACTTCTCCCTCTAGTATTACTTTATCAGTTGTCTTACATAGAATTGGTATCAATATCTTGCATGTGCTAATGGTCAGTTAAGATTTGCACAAGTACCGGAATTCTTTGTTTCATACTCTAATCTTTGTTTATCTTAACACTTGTACAGGTACCCGAAAACAAGTGCTTGGGATATCATGTTGGGAATGAATCTATGGGGCACCATATACAATGTGGTGTACATGTTTGGTTGGCCCCAAGCAAGTGGATATGAGGCTATTAGATTTTGCCAGCAACATCCAGAGGCAGGATGGGACATCCTTTTTTACTGCTTGTGTGGTGCTGTTGGCCAAAATTTTATCTTCTTAACCATCAGTCGATTTGGTTCTCTTACTAACACGACAATCACTACCACCCGTAAGTTTGTTAGCATTGTTATCTCTTCTCTTCTGAGTGGCAATCCCCTCTCCACAATTCAATGGAGTAGTGTTGGCATGGTCTTTTCCGGGTTGTCATACCAGATTTACCTTAAATGGCAGAAGCTGCAAAGATTGCAAAAGAAGCGAAAAGCTACATGAATTCAAGAAGCTATACATAGTGATAGTGAAGGTTCTTCTTAACAGGGTGGGACCCTTTTTTGTGTTTTCCCTGATTAATCTTATACCTATTGAACTGCAAAGTATACGTTTGTTGCGCTAGTTCCAGTTCAGATTTCAGGATATATGATCAGGCAGAATGTAACTAGAGTAGATTTGAACAACAGTAATCGACGGAGTTATGTCATGGTGTATGCATATGCGTGTCAAGTGTAGCAAACTAAGCTAAATCCTTCTTCTTTAATGCATGAATATCATAATGTCATGAGATATTATACGGAGATTTTTTTATACAAAGATATGAAAGGAGTTATTAATTCATGAAACATGAGTTGTAATTATTGTTTGCAGTGCTGCACAAATCGTGTTAAATTATCAGGAAAAAAAAAGAGTCTACGTAAACAGAAATAAAATCTGTAAGTTCCCTCCATTGAAGCTAAACATGTAAGTGTAACACTTTTTAGCGATATCTATACCTACTCTCTCCGTCTCACATTACTCGTAACACTTAGCTTTGCATAAAGTTTTAGGTGATAAGTGGTTGTTTGGTTATCAATTGTTACTTTATTGAAAAACTAGATATGATAAGAGTTAGTGAGTATTATTTTAATTGATTGAGAGAGTGTAGGGACCAAACTTTTTTTTAGCGGAAAGAGAGAGACAATATAATAATTGTGGGGTCATTCCAAATTTAGAAGTGTAACAAGTAATCTGGGACTGGTGTAAAAGATAAGGGTAATAAGTAATGTGGGACGGAGGGAGTAGTATTTAAAAATTTAAACCATATATGACGATGTAACATGTGTCATCATTCAATCAATCGTCATTTTTTTTATTAATTAAAATAGAGAAAACTCAAAATATATCATTATTCATGTATCTATTACTATATACTAAAAGAGACACCAGGAATGACACATGTCACTTGCAGGTGCAATTTTTTCCCGCCAAAAGCCTATTTCCTAAAATATATCTAATTTACTTATTTATTTAGTTTTTAACAGTTTTTATAAATGATTTATGTATGAAAACAAAATATTGGCTTACTAAATAAGACAATAATAAATACCACATAATAACTTGCTTAACATTATATTGAAATATTTCTGTCAAATCTGTATATCAATAATAAAAAATACATTTAGTCAATATTTTGATCAAATTAACATATTATGCATATAAAATATGTAATACGTAAAGTTTCACATCAGATGATTAAATATGAATATGTTCAAGATTTATTAATTATGCATTATGTTTAAGAGAAGAAATATTTTATAAAAAAATATGGTCAAACAATAATTTTAAAATATCCGTGCATGCACGGGACATAATCTAGTACTTGTACTAAAAGAGTGAAAATCAAAAAGACTTCCACTAAAATAAAATAAAACACTCATACAAATGAATAATCATAACTCATTAAGCTAACATAAATTATTATTAATATTTCATAACAATAACAATAAAAATTCTATTATAACTAAAAGAAAGCATAATAAACTATACATTTTCAGAGGTAATGTATGTTTACTTTATCAATTTTCGTCAATTTATTATAAATATTTTAATATCTGTTGTTTTGTTATTGATATTATATATATATATATATATATATATATATATATATATGATATATATATATATATGATATGTTACCTTAGCATTATTGTTGATTATTCTATTTAAATGTTGTTAGAGTAATTTAAATAATCTTAATGTATAACGTGGTTCTATTTTATTTATAAATCGATGGAGTACGCGCAATGTTTTATTATTCACCCCATATATTGATGTATGTTGGTCATTTGGTGTGAAATGGTCTGGTAGGTCACAGACTTGGTAAAATTAGTTGATCTGAGTGAAGACCCATCTTTTTTTTTCTTTATTATTTTTATTATCTTATTTATTTTTTATACAGTCACTAAACAAGAAACCTAACTACTAGCTTGGAAACCATTAATCCTTGCTTTAATAGAAAGTTTATGGGCATCCAAGGTAGTCTCTCTACTAGCATAAATTATATTACAAACGTGGAAATTATTACCAAGGCTAGATTTGTAATTTATAGTTTAAAGGGACGTTGTGGGTTAGATGACTAATATACGACAAATACTTTTCCCAATGTAATTATTAGTGTGATACGATATTACTCCGTATACGCTTGTATAATTGTATTGACCCCAACTTTTGCATAGTATTTTTGTAACGCCCCGACTTCCAAACACCATTAATTAAGTTAATTATCTTTAATTAGCAGCGGAAACCCTAATTTAGTCGGAGCGTCACATGCCTATTTCCCTCGTGGAAAATACAAGGCGACATAACCTTTTTAAATTACTAAATAAACTTTAATAATAAATACTTTTAGCATTTGGTTAATATTAATATTAAAATCTAACTCAAATCATGAGATCAAACTTAGAGTTTAATTAATACATCCCTTTATTACTAATGACATAGTTATCTTTATTAAACATCGATCGTGAATTTGATGGTTGCATCCTCACTCTAAGGCATCCCACGATCTTCTTCGTACCTAAAACAAAAGCAACATCGTGAGCCGAGGCCCAGTAACATACTACCCTAACAGCGTAAACTCATTTCAATTCATTTTATTTACTTTGCAATCAGGGAGAATAGAACATAGTAAAACATTTTCATAAATGCAATAAAACATTATTTATAACTTGAAACTTTGATAGTTCCCATTATCTTTCATAAAACCTTCATTTTTCTTGGTAACTGACTAGTTAGCCTTGCGGGACGTCTCCCACCTTGCGATAGTCCTCAAGGAGCACTCTCCCTTGTTGGACATACGCCCGTACCTAAGTAGTTTCTCTTTTAGCTTGCGGTAACCCTCAAGGAGCACTCTCCCTTGTTGGGTGTCCCACGGTACGGCGGTACGTGCACGACCTAGAAATAGTAACCCCACTAACTGCCAGAACCGGTTACACTTTTATTTATCATGTTTCGTATCTTATTCGTAACTCATCATTCTTATAAAATCATTCATAAACACATTTGAATATCATCATGCATAAAACACACTTTGTAAACACAATTCATATCCCACAATCCATTAAAACATATCATTATAAACATATTTCATAAATTCATAAAACACAGTTCATAAGGGGATTGTGGGTGTTAGCAATAGATGTTACCTCAACCGTAGTTTATACTTCCTGTTCGATGGACCGTTCTTCCTGAGCTCCAAGTCCAATTTCTTTCAAAATATTAAATTATTCGATTAGTTATTAAACGATTAATATTTTAAATTTAATACTTTATAATAAGTTTATAAATAATTGAATTTACGAATAAAAATTATAATTACATAGTTTTAACGAAAATATTATTATTAATCAAAATTTTAATTTAAAACTAAATTCATATTTCATAAATCGATTTTATACGAATATTATTTAAATTCCGTTTTTGCTAAATAAAGCTAGTAATTTATTTTAGTAAAATTGATAATTATAAATATACATTCCCATCTAATAATAAATAATTTATTAGTAAATAATTATATTATAATACTTTATTAAAAATATAAATATTCATAAGTAGGAAAAATCTGAAATTTTGGTACAACTTACCCAAAAGTCCAAATAATTGAAATGGGCCAATTCAAGTTGGGCTTGGGAGAATAAATCAAGTTTCAATTATTGAAACTTGATTTCGTTGGTTTCTGGAAAAGGAACACAGGCAAGGGGAGGCACGAGAACAGGGGAGGGCAGCGCACGAAGGAGGAGGGAAGCACGAAGAGGAAGGAGATGGAAGATGGTGGGCGACGGTCTGGGCGGCGGCGCAGCAGGGACGCGCCGGAGAGACGGTGGTGGTGGTGTGGTTTCGCGGCGGCGAAACAGCAAGGAAGGGGGGAGGTTTGTGCGAAAAGAAGAGGAGGGCAGGGGACTTTTGTGAGATGGATTCGGTGGTTCAGGGGGTGCGGTGGCTGCGCAAACAAGATGGGAGGTGGAGCGTGGTGGCACGGCGGTGCCTGCGGCTGGGCTGGAAGGCAGGGGAGGTTGAGCGAGGGGGAAGAGGACGGCGAGGGGTGTGGGGGTGGTGGTCGGTTGAAGGTGGCCGAGACCTGGGCGGCACGAAACTGGAAGGTGAACTCCGACAGAGGGCGTGAGGTGGTTGTTTTCAGGCGGTGGTTTGATGGTGGTTGTGGTGGTGGTGCTCGAAAAACAGGGGAAGGGAGGCCATAGGAGATGGTGAAGTAAGTATATATACTCAACTGATTTTTCTTTAGAAACTGATTGTTGTGAATATTGGAAGCAGATTATGGCACTATTTATAGAGATATGTAATCCCTATTGACATCATAGATGAACTCATTGTGGAAGTAGAGTGAGGAAGAAGCTAAAGTGCTTGGAGACCAAGGAAATGAACCTAGACTGAATAAGGGAGGAAGAGAAGTCAAGAGACTAAGAAAATATTTCTGCCCATTGACTGTAATTGACACGTGAGAAAGAAGAAGAGGAGTATGGATTTTGCTCTCTTGTGTGAGCAAGGGCATTTTCGTAATTTCACATGGTTGACTAAAATTCAGAAATTCTGTTTCTATTTTTGGAGTTTACTAAAAATAGAAATGTTTAATTAAAACAAAGTCTCGTAAAATATATCGTTAACGAAAAATAAATAAATTTTCGTTTATAAATTTATCATTTAAAATAAATCGTAAAAACGTTTAAAATAACGAAATTTTTAAATTATTTCTAATAATTGAAACGAAATTACGTTAATAAAATATTATTAATTTTTAATAAACGAGTTTAAAAGTTTCGGGGTATTACAATTTTTTTGTAAAAAAAAAGAACTAAATTGATTTAAAAAGGTCTTGCACGCACAAGATGTACAATAAATTTATTGTACATCGGGATTAATCTTTTATCCAGTTTTTTTATAACTTAAATAGTTACCCAGCTGTTGTGTTGATCCCCAGTAAACTTGTTTGCCACATTCTGGTAGCCCATGGACAGTCTTTGAAGAGGTGATCCGTAGATTCCTCTTTTTCATTACAAAGAACACAAGTGGGGTCTATAAAGATCCCCCTGCAATTGATATTAGTTTTGGTTGCCAAAGCATTTTTGCAAAGTTTTCAGGTGAACACTTTCTATTTGTGGAGTACGTGTGTTAATTATCCATAGAGTCTTCCAAAATTTTGATTCATCCTTATTGGCTCTGTGATCACTACTGTTGTTAATAAAAAATACTTACCCCAATTTGACAGTATATTTTCTCGAGGACGTGAGGCCCCAGTAGAGCTCATCGTCCTTATGGTTCTGTGGGACGCAGGTCTGCAGAATTTTGAATGCATCATCACTGGAGAAGTGTTGTCATATGAGTGCTTGGTTCCAGTTTCTTTTGGTTACATCCAAAAGGTATTCTACTTTTTGAAGTTCTCCTTGCTTTTCATGTGGAACGGAATTATTGAACCCAATTACATTCCCTGGTAGTCAGACATCTTGAACTGTGATTATCCTTTTCCCATTACCCAGTTTCCATTTTGTTCCTTGTTTGAATACCATGACAACTTTGGGGATGCCTCTCTAGCCCCATGACCATTGGGCTTTAGATGTACCTAGTGCGACCGATTCTAGGGGAGAGCTCCATACTTGTGTTTGTACAGTAGTGCTCTATTTAACATAGCCATATTGCGAATGCCAAGTCCTCCCATCTCTTTAGGGTTTTCAAGTAGAGATTTGTTGCGCCAGTGTATTCCTCTCTATTTGCCCTTCGATTTCCAGAAAAATATTTTGACCATTTAGTCCAAATTGTTGGTAATTCTTTTAGGAAGGAGGAATATGGACATAACATTGTTGCACATTGTAGACAGAATTCCACTAATTAGGATCAATTTTCCGGCTAAAGAGAGGGAAGAAGCTCCCCATGAAGAAATTCTGGTATTAATCTTGTCATAAAGGAACTTGAAGTCCTTCGATTTTGAAGTCGAGATTGCTGTTGGGGCACCCAAGTAAATACCGAACTCCTCCTTTAGTTGAATGGCCAATATCTCCTTTAACTCGTGCTTACTAGTTTCACTGGTATTTGGGCTGAAAATAATCGACGATTTTGACAAATTAATGACTTCTCCTGATAGTTCATTGAATTTTGCAAGAGTTGAGTTCAAAGTTTGGGAGCTTCCATTGTCTGCCTGGACGAAGAATAGGGCATCATCAGCAAAAAACAAGTGCGAGACTGATGGTGTCCTTCGAGAGATCTTGATACCCTTAATGACACTTGCAACCTCCATGTCTCTAATTTGATGCGATAAGACTTCCATACATAGAATAAATAGGTACGGGGAAAGTGGGTCTTTTTGTCGTAGCCCACATTTAGGTACGATATGTTTGGATTTTAAACCAGAAAGGTTTTTGCATTCGTTGACAATATTTTTCAAAGGGCAGGAATATTCTCAGCTCATTCTGTTTGGGGAAGGAAGAAGGATGTGCCCCTGGATATCATTTTCCATGGTAAGCAGTGAACTTTTGTTAGCAAATCTATTGCATAAGTTTGATTGGAAGACGACATTGTCCGGTGAAGAAGAAGAAGGTGAGACCATTTTGGACATGAGTGAGTTCTTTCAGATGATTCTGCACAGGAGTAATCCCCTTTGCGCAGTTGCAATACCTCATATTAGTGGGAATTCATTTGAGACTAATAGAGGATATTAAGAGTATACTCGTAATAATTGTACTACTCTACGATATTATTATATATAATAGTACTAGGCACACGTATTCACTATGGCATATAAATTTTACAAAATGAACATTATTCTTAAGAAATAGATCGAAAATAAAAATGAATTTGTGTATCCTCTTTATTTATATTTTAATTTTTTTGACAGCACAAAATAAGTATCCTCTTTATTTGATGCAGCTTAATTCCATTTGTTCTAGGACTTTCATGTTTACTTCCTCCGTTCTTAGGGATCAAAATGTATATTTCCTCCTCTGTTCCACAAAAATCGCATCATTTTGACTTTTACACTATTCACGTTGTGTCTTTGACCATCTTTTGTAATACATACGTAATAAAATGTGTAATGTAAGCCGCTGGCCCTTGTGGTTGGAGCGATGTGCCACGGCCCACGAGCGATGGGCCGTTGGTTCGTGCAACGGTCTGTCCGTGCTTCCTATTTGTTTTTTCGATTCCGGAATTTATTTCCGACTAGAACAATATTTACATTTCCGATAATATTTTCGAATCCGATAATATTTTCGATTTCGACAATATTTCCGATTCCGATAATATTTCCGTTTCCGGCAATATTTCCGATTTCGGCAATATTTCTATTTTCGTTTTAATATTTCCGATACGAACCATGATTCCGTTTCCGGCAATATTTTTGACTTCGATAATATTTATATTTCCGTTATGAACCATATTTCCGTTTCCGGTAATATCTTCATTTCCGGCAAATATTTTTTCTTTGCTTTTTGTCAATTTGTTTAGCTCCCACTGAAACAAACATCCGTCATTTTCGAATATCCATAATTAGAGTATCTATTGAATATAATATTCAACTAAATACTTGATCTGTTAACGTACTATTTGTGTGACCCTACGGGTTCAGTCAAGAGTAAGTTGTGGCATTAAATATATTAATTCCACTTAATCTGAAGCGGCCTCTAGCTAGACATTCAGATCACTTTATCTCACTGAATAATTAACTTGCTTAACTAATACTGAACGCATTTATTAGACTTAGCATTAAATGCAAACTTGGACCAAGAGCATTATTTCCTTCATTATGTACTCTATATTAGTTATTATATATTACTCCGTACATAACATTTATTAAAAAATGAATAAAAGCCATAAAATGTCCTTAAATATCATTTTACATAGTTACACCAACAACCAATTTTACCAAACATGTTTTTAAACAATCAATAGTCAAACAGCCAACAAAAGCAGCCAGCTTAAACAGTCAGTCAAACTTGCCAAGTGAAACAGCCAACGACCAACAGCCAACAGCCAATTGCCAAACAGGGCCATATTCCAAATGATAAAAAGAGAGAAAATAGAAGTAACAAGCTACTCCTCCGTATTTATTTAAGGGATACACTTGCCTTTTCCGGCCGTACTTATTTAAGAGATACACTTGTCATTTTTAGTAACTTATCAGCCTCACCATCTAATTAAATAAGCTATCTAATATATCCTATGTCCCACCACCCTATTAAACAAATAATTTCACAACTACACCCTACCCCCGCCCTCTAAAATGACATGGTCCCTACTTGTTTTACCTATTAAAATATCTACCCAACCCCACTTGTTTTATTACTTTATTTCATTCAATTCTTTTTATTAATACCCGTGCCCGGCCAAGTGTATCCCTTAAATAAATACGGAGGGAGTAGTAAGTAACAGTCGAATCCAGAGGAGAGAGAAACAAGAAAACGAGGGTTTAACGATTTGTTGTAGCCGCGATGATGATTTCCACTTGATTAGGTAGCAATATGTTATACAAACTACAAAGACGAATTACGATTTGATACAAAGTGTACCTCGATACTATTTTAACCCTACCCAAACCGAAATGACCCGATAAAATGTTTCCAATAATGGTGATTTATTATAATACTCTTATTGGCAAGAAATACGACTCAACCAGTAGTCAACATAAAACGACTCATACACGAATCAGACCTGTTTCAGGTGTAAACAATCCCTAAGAAGGTAATATGTCTGATTAGAGGGAACATATTAGTGTTGGGTTATGCTCGGTAATTAGCTTATTAATCTTAAACACGTGTATTAAGATAAGTGGATAATGTGTTTGGGCTTTGAAATAAATGTTAAATGTCTTTACAAGTAGGAGATAAATTGGTATTTATAAGAGCAATAAATACAATGTTTGGGCCGCATAACTTGTCCTTTGGGTTGTACCCGAATTCCTTATTTATCCGTCGGGCTGCTTGAACTCTTCTACTAGGCTGGAGAGATAAAAATGGGCCTAAAGGTGTTAACGCTCATTTAGGCCCCAACAAGGCCGATTTATTCTTTACCTAAATTAGATCCAATCTGATTCTGATCCAAAAGACATGATATTGCAAAGCTATCTCCATCCAATTTATCCAATTTGGAATGGGTTGACTCGTACTCAGATTGGGCATGGACCAATAATTTCTTTGGGCCAGTAGTTAAGAGTGCCGATTTATAAAATTATAAGTATGATAACATTTCAACTACCAAACCATGAAGCAATCCCATAAAGACTCACCACAATGGAAAAAACAAAGATAACATTTCAACTTTGTATTTGTAAACTCTCCAATTTATAATTTCGTAATTCCTTTATAACTATTTGCGAGCAAAAAAAACTTGACCGTGGCATTATAAAATCTGATTTTAACACAAACTAGTGTAATACTGTCAAAACTGAATAAAATTAATATGCTCGTATAAATCCAATTAGAGTTGATCATCTTGGTCTGATGTGTGCGGCCCAACTTGGTTTGGGGCGAGTTTAGGCAAAACAATTCAGACTTTAGCCTTTACCTTTAGGCATGAGTATAGGCCCAAATATATTTTTAGGTTCTTTAACGTCTTAGGCCCAAGCTTCTGTTGGTAACACATTTCAGTCATCTTAAATAATTAGATGCTGAAAATTTAAGTCAATTTAAAAGAATATTAACGTTGGTCAATTAGCTGAAATAATATTTAAGGTGACTTAATTGACTGAAATTGAAACGTTAAAACTTTTAACGTTTTAATTTCAGGCAACTAAAATTTCCCATTCTGTTCTTTCTATGCATTATTTTTCTGCGCATTATTTTGTGGAGCTTAGTTGCAAACTTGCAGGAAGGCAAGGTCAAGAAATATTAATGGGTCTGTTGCATAGATTTGCTATATACTTCTGGGTTAGTTGATGGATGACATGTGTTAATGAAAAAATTTCACAAAAAAATTGTAGCAATAAGATAAATAATGATAAAGAGTATTAGCAAGTAGAGTACCGTGTTAATTAGCAACATTAATATTTAAAGATCATATACTGATATTTTACTTAGTAATCAAATGAAAAAAAAACGTGGAATATATAAATTACCAACTATGGATTACAAAAAAAAAAAAAGGTAGCTTAAATAATCAGTTTTATCAAACAGTTAATGTATTCAACTACCTTGTTAATTTCAATACCTTGTGACCTTGTCAATTTCAGTCATCACCTTTTCAGTTTCAGGCAACTTATCAGTTAGTATTGCCAAATAAGTATCTCAAATTGGTCGATTTTGAGTAGTATTCTCCATTTCTAATTATTTGGTTTTTGTTGCATGTCGTATAATCAAATTTATAGAACCGCCCCAGGCCTTTAAGATGTCAGAAACGACCTGTACATACAATTCAATGTATGTAACCAGAACTTCAAGTGTGTTAGTGTGTACATGCAATTCCGATTCCGATCATGTGCAATTTCAAATTGCATTTTGACAAATTTAACACGCAAGTAAGAGTATAATACGGATTAACAAGTACGGGTAACTAAGGTCCTTTTTTTTAGGGTGATGATAAAGGTGGCAAGTTGCGACAACATTTACTTGTCGCAATCTTACGTGTTGGAATCTAATTGGTACATATAGGTGCCACGTAGGTTTGCGTCATCACAATATTTTTACTATGAAAATATGCAAATAAGGAAATCGATATAAAGAAGGAAACAAATTATAATATTAAGATTTTCCTACTTTTTTTTGAAATATATATAATAGGTTATATAATTTAAATATTTTAGTTTCCAATTTAAATCACGACACATAAGCATGACATGTCATCATTGTGACACGGCTTAAAGGTCGCATGTTGCGACCTTTATCATTTTCGTTTTTTAACAGGGATAAAAAAAAATTGATTAGAGGGCTCGACCAAATTTGCAGAAACTAAGCCGGAGTTTAAACATTATTCC